>NC_091173.1:19172581-19187581 GCF_040958095.1 Procambarus clarkii
CGTCTCTCAAGGACGACCTCCAAATACAGTTCCGACTCGAGTACCTTCTCAATTCCTAAAATTTCGAGACAAGTGGATTTTTCTTGAAGTCTTCACTTTGGCTACTATTTCCTTTTTACCTATCTCTTCAGAGTTCCCATCACTGGGCACCAAGCATGAGCCGTCTTCACACGTCCCTCCGGCTGTCTTAACCCCCTTCCATCTCTCTTCCACAACCTAATCTATCCAACCCTGCAGCAGTCCAGTAGCATTCCTCTCCCAGGATGTTTGCACGAACTCCACTGCAAGATTCACACGCCCTTCTGTGGCCTCTCACACTCTCTAGTTCTCCCATACTCTCACTTCCTCCCACAGCTCTCACCTCCCTTCCCATTCTACGTTAATTCCCATCCAACCTATCCACCTTTTCCTAATATTATAAGTAGCATGTATTCTCCCGTTTGCAACATCTCCGTTAGAACTACCTATTCCCTAACAGTAAGAGGGGGCGCCACCCCCCCCCCCCCCACGTCCCCACCTTCGACGTCCTTTTCAACCTGTTCAAGCTCTATCTGCCTTCTCTACTGCCTATGCCCTGTCTTCCATCTCTACTCTTCAAGCTCAGACTCTATCCTCTCTACTGTGCAAGCGATCTCCCTCCGATTGCCTATATCCCACGGTTGGGACTTCCCCTTTCGACGACCATAAGCGCTCCTAGCCCCCGTGAACACACACACACACACACACACACACACACACACACACACACACACACACACACACACACACACACACACACACACACACACACACACACACACACACACACACCGGGAGGGTTGATCCTGGATGCCTCTGGGTACCTCACACAACCTCAGCTCCCGTGGGAACTATGTCGCCCGCCCCCGTCCACCTGAGTTCCAGCATCACTGACCTGAGGGAACCACATGGCTGTAATTGCCTCTCCGGAGCACCTCAGCCTCCTGTGATGAATATCGAGCAGGAGGAGACAACCGAGAACTTTATATATATATATATATATATATATATATATATATATATATATATATATATATATATATATATATATATATATATATATATATATATATATATATATATATATATATATATCGTTGCTATCGCGATATCAAATCAAACTTAACCAAACAAAAAAAGGTGAAGAAGAGTATGATGAAGCTCCATCAAATATGTAATCATATTAACAATTTTTTTTCCCCTTATTTCGTCATAGATGTTGGAGTGTGTTTGTTTTGTTTTTGTGTGTGTGTCTCTCTCTCTCTCTCTCTCTCTCTCTCTCTCTCTCTCTCTCTCTCTCTCTCTCTCTCTCTCTCTCTCTCTCTCTCTCTCTCTCTCTCTCTCTCTCTCTCTCTCTCTCTCTCCTTTTCCCCTTGCCTCCAGGTCCATCACCTAATCAACCACGCATCGTTCTCAGTCTCTCATTTGATTGTTATCTCCAGGTTGTTCATCTCATCAGTGTTCGCTCACAAGACGATCAAATGTGAAATAAACTCGCCCATATTCTCCCAATGAAAAAAAGCAACATTAAAAATATATGTTGAACTGACCAGTCAATATTGACCGCCATATTTGTACCAGGAGAAAATGCTGCCTCCCTTACCTGATAGACGGCACCCATTATGATAACGTCGGTAAGGTTGGCAAGTCTGATAACGATAACATCAGTAAGGTTGGTGAGTCTGATAACAGTAGCACTGGTTGAGTTGGTACGTCTGATGATGACACTATTGGAATGGTTGGTATGATCATGAGGATATTTGTAAGGTTGGTAAGTCTGGTAATGATATCAGTGCAGAAAAAAATTAATAGTATTATTAATATTGTTATTATTTTGAGATGTTATTATTTTATTAGTAATAGTTATAATATGAATTCAGTTGTGTATTTTTGTATTAATGTGTTATATCTGGTTTGTGATACACTCACACACATACACATACATATTCACACACACACACACACACACACACACACACACACACACACACACACACACACACACACACACACACACACACACACACACACACACACACACACACACATCTTGCCAGAATTACTTTCAAACTCTCTCTTTAACTTTCCTTTCAAATATCTAACTGGTGCGTGCGCATATATTCTAAACCAGACACACACATATTTTAGTGACTGTGTATTGTAAATTAATTGAAATCTAGAAATTAATTTAACTAAAATTTAGGCCTGCCAGAAAAGGACTTCCACGGTTTTTTTCACGGTGTGTGTGTGTGTGTGTGTGTGTGTGTGTGTGTGTGTGTGTGTGTGTGTGTGTGTGTGTGTGTGTGTGTGTGTGTGTGTGTGTGTGTGTGTGTGTGCATGCGCGCGCTTCTAAGCACTAACCACCTCCAGTATGCAACCCATACCAACTGTCTAACTTCCAAATACCTAGTTACTGTAAGATGAACATAGGCATAAGGAGAAAGGAAACGCTGTGAAATTATTCTCTCTCTCTCTCTCTCTCTCTCTCTCTCTCTCTCTCTCTCTCTCTCTCTCTCTCTCTCTCTCTCTCTCTCTCTCTCTCTCTCTCTCTCTCTCTCTCTTTCTCTCTCTCTCTCCGATAAGTGGCAGTAGAATTTTAATATTACGTTAAATTTTCATCATATCCTCTTAAAACTTCCATTCACGTTTCTCGATCATATCTTTATCATCCGTATTCCCGCGGCAGCGCGACCCGTTAGAACCGGAGAGTAAGAAGATAGCCTTCTGCTATTCTAATCAGGAGCTTTCTACTCTTTAAATCTTAAGGAATTCTGCTCCTCAGCCCTGACCTCTGAGAAGATATCGTCTGTAATATAATCAGGTAACATCAGTAAGTGCTTATAGCAGATATCTTTTATATTTACTAAAATGGCTTTTTCTCTTATTGGTTGATATCGTAGACGCAATCATCGTGTGTGTCTATATAACTCTCATCCTGTTTATCTGTGTATCATATACAACCTCTTTGTATATGATATGCAACCAGGGGCCAGATTCACGAAAGCACTTACGAACCTGTACATCTTTTCTCAATCTTTGGAGGCTTTGTTTCCAATTATTTAACAGTTAATGAGTTCCGAAGCACCAGGAGGCTGTTTATAACAATAACAACAGTTGAATGGGAAGTTTTCATGCTTGTAAACTGTTTAATACATGTAACCAAAGCCGTCAAAGATTGAGGAAAGATGTACACGTTCGTAAGTGCTTGCGTAAGTGCTTTCGTGAATCTGGCCCCCTGGTTATTGGCTTATATAAGGGGTATTTTCACTCTTTGTTTAGTAACGTTGTGTTAATTTATTGGTCGACACGGAGTCTTTGGTTAAAAATAGAACAAAATTATATGTTACGGGATCTGCAGTAAGTATTTGGCCCCATTCGAGGCAGCTTCGATTTATATCTGTCCTCCTTAAAACACATTCCGGCGATCTCATATATTGCTATGTTACCTAGTGATTTGTTCCAAATGTCAACAATCCCGTTTCCAGGCCAGTATTTACCCAGATCTTTCTTGAATCTAAACTTCTCCAGTTTATTTCCATTGTTTCGTGTTCTATTTGGTGTTGATAAATTAAAAACCTTTTTTTTCCCCCTTTATTTATTTATTTTTTACACCCGTCCATTAAATTGTCTTTTTCAATCATGTCACCCCCTTATTCTACGTAACTCTAGAGATAAATTAAGCTATATATATATTTTTTCTCTCTCTCTCTCTCTCTCTCTCTCTCTCTCTCTCTCTCTCTCTCTCTCTCTCTCTCTCTCTCTCTCTCTCTCTCTCTCTCTCTCTCTCTCTCTCTCTCTCTCTCTCTTTCTCTCTCTCTCTCTCTCTCTCTCTCCACTTTGTCATTCTTCTGTGTTCATGTCCAAGTATATCTATGACCAATCAGTCATACGGAGACCAAAACTGAACTGCATTACCCAAATGAGCTACGAACCAGAGCACGATAAACCTGTTGAGTAATATTAGACTTCTTATTGCTAAACACTGTGCGAATTATATCCCAGTATCCTATATATTTTAGCTTTTTCTGGATGATTATTGATAACTCTGTTATTAGTTTCTTATATAAGAACAATATATATATATTTCAACATCAAACTGCGTTTCTCAATCTTTCGTCCATTTTTCAGTATTATTCCATCGACAGCAACTTTGAAAATGTTGCCTTTAAATCCTGCGTCTAAATCATTAATAGAGGTCCACAGGTCCTTTCCTCGGACCTCTCGTAAACAGCAGAGGTCCACAGGTCCTTTCCTGGGACCTCTCGTAAACAACAGAAGTCCACAGGTCCTTTCCTGGGACCTCTCGTACACAACAGAGGTTCCAGGTCCTTGGATTGGACCTGGTCCCAGGAAAGGGGACCCAGGTTCCCTTTCCTCGGACCTCTCGTAAACAACAGAGGTCCACAGGTCCTTTCCTGGGACCTCGTAAACAACAGAGGTCCCAGGACAGAGTCCAGGGGCACTCCGCCTAAAACAATTTCCCTATTTGGACTTAACTTTGAAATAACCTACACAGCTTTCAGTGAAATAACCACGAGGACTTCAGTGAAATAACCACGGCCTTCAGTGCGACGTGGGACGTCTGGAAAATTGGTTAAATTATCTTCAGACCAAGACAGCTTACACCAACCCTTCCCAGCATCCCAATTTGATCTCCAAGTTCTGGTTATTTTGCGGAGGCGCTGGCAAAGTGGGTATAATATATCCTGGCAAAGTGGGTATAATATATCCTGGCAAAGTGGGTATAATATATCCTGGCAAAGTGGTTATAATATATACTTTTTTTAAAGTAATTTATAGAATTTTTGCACAAATATTTCCTATCAGCGTTTCATTTGGTAATCAGAGTGCCTCACTCTAAAATGCCACTCTAAATCAGAGTGCCTCACTCTTGGCTCTGGGACCCGACAGGTCAGTGACGCCCGGGGGTGAGTGTTCTCGTGTCATTTGGTGTTCCATTTACGGTCGAATGATTTGATTGTGTGTTAGTGTCTCCCATTTCCAACTGTTCTCCTGTTTATCCATTGTTGTGTCAGTCTTATACGCTCTGATCTTTAACAATTTCCGTTTGTTAGGTTAGATATTTGCGACGTGTTTTGGTGAATTGTTTTGCGTTGGTGGCTTTTATTTAGACCTGATGATGACTTTATATTTGTATATATATATATATATATATATATATATATATATATATATATATATATATATATATATATATATATATATATATATATATATATATCTGAGATGCGAGGCAGAGAGAGAGAGACAGTTGAAGAGAGAAAATGAGTCAACAAAATACATGGAATAATTGATCATGCATATCATCCCGGTCCATTTACCCGGATGACTAATAAACCCAGCTTCACTTTCTCAGCATCTCATCTCTCTCTCTCTCTCTCTCTCTCTCTCTCTCTCTCTCTCTCTCTCTCTCTCTCTCTCTCTCTCTCTCTCTCTCTCTCTCTCTCTCTCTCTCTCTCTCTCTCTCTCTCTCTCTCTCTCGTTCTCTGTTTAGACTTTAAAGCCATTATTCTTTATCCTATTCTATATCCCCGTTTATCCGAATATTCCTGTCCACTTACTTTGGTCGGTGAAAGTCTAGTATCCTGATGTTGTCGCCAGAAGCTTTCAAGCCTCACTGAGGATTACATTGATAAACGAGGATTACCTTGATAATCCTCGCTTTAATTCAATTAGTCCTCGGTTGATTACTTTAATTACCTGATCACCGAGGATTACCTGACCACCGAGGATTACTTGATCAATGATAATTACTTGATCTTCGAGGATTACTTGATCATCGAGGATGTCCTTATCACCGAGGATTACGTTGATCACTTAGGATTACTTTGATCACTAAGGAGTACCTTCATCTCTTAGGATTACTTTGATCAATGAGGATTACGTTAATCACTGAGGATTATCTTGATCACTAAGGATTACATCGATCACTGAGGATTACTTGATGAACGAGGATTACCTTGACCACGGAGGATTACTTTGATCACAGAGGTAGGCAATCAATGATCACAGATGTAGGGAATTATCAAGAGAAAGTGCCAAGCCATTACGACTAAATAGCACTTGTAAAAGGTCAATAAAATTATTTGGGATGGGACGGCGGAAAGGAATGGTGCCCAATCACTTGTCGGAGGATAATCCTGATCATGGAGGATTATCTACTGGGTCTCATCGATCTATTAGTCTATCTCTCTCTACCCAGAGCCTTCAAAACTTCTGTTTCTTCACTTCTATCAAGAAATGTATATGTTTATCTCTCACAATGTTCGGTAATACGTTTCTTGCTTGTGATGTGTGTCTATGTATGTATTAACACGATGTACTGAACGGGGTGAGAATAGCTTGAGCTACCTCATCCCTTTATGTGTATTTTACCTCAATAAACTTATTTCAATTTCAATTTCACTTCTATCTAGACCTTTCTTCACTTTCTTCACCTTGGAAATTTAAAAAAAACAATCTTGGCTTTGAGATTAGCTAAAAGCCTGTCGACTTCTTGGGAGGTTATTAAGCCAACCACAATAGCCAACTGACCCACCAGCAAGTATACTTTAATCCTGACAGCGATTCAGGGCCAAAGTCGATTCTCAGTGCGTGTACACTTAGAGAAGGGAGCTACACCTCTCGCGAAGAAATCTGTGGTGTACTTTCTTGTTATCCAACAGGTATTACGTGTTATTGAACAAATGTTCTTCTGTTATCCTCTAAGTGTACCTCTGTGTGCACTTAGATACTCCCATGTACGCCTAGATACTCCCATGTAATTCTGTGTACACCTAAATACTCCCATGTACCCCCGTATGTAGTCCTAAATACTCCTATGAACCTCTGTGTACTCCTACATACTTCCATGTGCCCCTATGGTGTAATATGTACTCCCGTGTACCCTATGCACACCTACATTCTCACATGTACCCCCTTATGTACTCCCATATACCCCTCTATGTACTCCTACATGAGTGATTAATTGATAAAGAATAAGCCACCCAAGAGGTGGCACAGGCATGAATAACCCGTAACTCAAGCCCCGTAAGCTCTTGTTGTTTTCGATTCAGCTACTCAAAAAGAAGTGTCCATGTAGCACAGGCTATGGTGAGCCCCGTAAGAGAGAGAGAGAAGATTAAGCCACCCAAAAGGTGGCTTGGGCATGAATAGCCCATAAGTGGTGACCCTTTTGAGCCATTTCCAGTATCAATAGATGATACTGGAGATCTGTGGAGGTGCGACAGCACCCTGCGTGACGGGAGATGTCTCCCGTGAGCCCCGTAAGCTTGATTGATTGATGATTGATGAAGATTAAGCCACCCAAAAGGTGGCACAGGCATGAATAACCCGTAACTCAAGCCCCGTAAGCTCTTGTTGTTTTCGATTCAGCTACTCAGAACAAAATGTCCATGTAGCACGGGCTATGGTGAGCCCCGTAAGCTCCTAATGTACCTCTATATATATACTCCCAAACACCTCACTACACAACTGCTAAAACCCACGCACCATGTACGGTTTAAAAAAAAAACAGAAAACTTTCTTCTGACTTCTCTCACAATTTTTGTAATTAATTACCCATTCGGTGACGACCATGGAGCGTGACAAGTAGTCAACACCGAGGAGGTTCCCAGCTGGTTGAGTCCAGGGTTCCCGCGGGAAGGTTGCTGCTTGAGTTACAACTTGTCAACAAACTTAGGCAACACGGCTAGAAAGTGTGACAGAGAACTGCCTGGGTTGGCAGTATTTGTATGTTAGGTAATTTGATTTATGTTATATATATATATATATATATATATATATATATATATATATATATATATATATATATATATATATATATATATATATATATATATATATATATATATTTAATATTGTCCAGCTCTTTCCTCAATATATCATATTCTTCCTTTTGTTTACTCATTTGTTCTTATATATTTCCCCTGATTCCTGTTGGACTAATGTTTTGTATAACTGTTTCTCTGTTGTTCATTTGTCTGTTCATCTTCGTCATCCTTTACCTTTCAGTGCTGTGTGATATATATAATGTTTAGTGTTATTTGTTTCATTAAGTCTATATTGGATGATGTGTGTGTGTGTGTGTGTGTGTGTGTGTGTGTGTGTGTGTGTGTGTGTGTGTGTGTGTATGTGTGTGTGTGTGTGTGTGTGTGTGTGTGTGTGTGTGTGTGTGTGTGTGTGTGTGTGTGTGTGTGTGTGTGTGTGTGTGTGTGTGTGTGAACGACCAAGAGACACTGAGACCGGAGCACAGGTGCATACTCGATAGGTACTGGAGTAATGGTAGTGGTAGTGGTTGCGGTAGATTAGGGGAGTGATGATAGTGGTGGCAGAGATAGGTCGTGGTGGCTGATGTTAGTGATGTTAGAGTTGTGGTATTGATTGGTGGTGGTGATGATGGTGGTGGTAGTTGCAGTAATGTTGTCTAGCTCGCAGGTAATTATGCGAGGTCAACAGAGGCATGAGATGAAAGAAAACACTGACAAATTTTATTTCTGCTCCGGATAGAATTCGAACCCCGGACTTACTGCTAAGACTCGAACTGGTTCACGTCTCTCTCTCTCTCTCTCTCTCTCTCTCTCTCTCTCTCTCTCTCTCTCTCTCTCTCTCTCTCTCTCTCTCTCTCTCTCTCTCTCTCTTTGAAACTTTAACAGGAATTAGTTTAATTTTCATATTTAAAATCATATTCGAACTTTCCGTCACAGAACTCTTTGTGGGAAAGACTTCTAAAAAGCATTAGAAGTAAATATTTGGGCTTTTAAGGTAAGAAATATTGTAGAGACATATTAAGGTCTGAAGAGTTGAAAATAGAAAGAGATGCCTTTTCATAGAATTTTAGCGTTTAATAGGTTTAGGGAAAGAATTCGGAGATTTAGGTCAAATATTTATAATTTTCGTCATATATTTAGAATATTTAGGTTTAATATTTTGAATATAAAGTCATATATTTTTATTTAAATGTAAAAATTAATAATGGTAAGTCAAATATTTTGATTTTTAAGATAAAACTACACCTTTTGATGGGTAGAAATTAAGACTTTTGTAAACAAAAACTTAGGCTGAGGCAAAAACTTGAAATTTTGAGATAAAAAAAAAATGAGGACTTCACAGGCGAGAAAGTTTAGCAAGCAAACGCAACCAACTCATTGCCAGCGTCTTACGCATTACGCAATGCCTTAATTACATTGCATAACCTATGGCTTCTGCAATATCCAAAGTAATTAACAAAACAGTAGGCTCGTATTTTGGATCAGATAATTCCAGAGCCAGTGACAATAACACACACACACACACGTATAGCAAATCATTGGATGACAATTTTATACTTAAAATGCCAGCTAACGACGATGACAACCCGCCAGAAGACGTTGCATCAACTCGTAGGTTGTTTAATTAGGAGTTGGAAAATTGAACATCTGCGACGCATCGCCGTGGGGGAGAAAAACGAGAGAAATCGCGCGAGGAATTATCGGAGAGGCCGGAGCGTCCGGCGCGCACGTCCTACCCCAACGGCGGTCGCCCTCACACAGGCGGGATCTGGCACATCCGCGGCCATCTGATCGCCGGTGGTTCCTTTTGCTGCCGAAAGATGGCACTAGCGAGCGGGTCGGGCGGTCCCACTCACTGACCGGGAAACTGGGGCAGATCCGGGGTGGGGTGTGGTGGGGGGTGTTGGGGAATAGTGAGGTTCCTGGGGGTGGTGTGTTGAGGTAGCGTCTACAGTCATTCACACTTTCTAGTGTATGGGATGAGCTGATATGTTGCCCGGGTAAGGCGAGGCGTCCCGTTGTCATGGTAGCAGCGATCAGCTGATCAGTGTTATTGTTTCTTGGACGCTGTTGGGGGGCTTAACAGTGAAGGGAATTCGCGCTCGCGAGTGCGTGTGTGTATGTGTATGTGTGTGAATGTATGTGTATGTATGTTTTATTTGCATGCATATTTCAACATCAATGAAAGTTATGAAGATTTAACGAATTAGGGATATTGAGAGTTTTATAATGGGAGTATATATTGACGTGATTATCACTACCATTACAACTGAAGAACTACTTACACTACCACCAACACTATTACCACCACCACCACCACCACAACCATAACCACCACCAACAACAACAACAACACCTTACATGCTCTCAATCAACAACCCAGAACACTGAATCAGCTTACACAGAATCCTTTTCCCTCAAGGGCGCCTGGACGAAGCCTGGACGGTGTTCGAGGGTTCTATAAGTCGATCTTCCCCTGCCACCATCCGGGACTTCGCCCCTTACGAGCGCCCCAAGTACTCTGAATCTGGACGCTTCGACTTGGATATTACCGCTCGGGAGTGTATCACGGATCACATTGCTTCGTGCTGTTGCAAATGTTTTAGTTCCGCGTGGTCGTGTTGCGAAGGATTAGTTGGAGATTCCGTTGAGGAATGGGGGAAGAGTAATGGGCTGGAATGGGTGACTGGGGAGTCAAGGAGAGTTTCGTGTGGGTAAGGGGGATTAAGGGAGTCTGTATATGTCCCCAGTCTCAACTGAAGATGTAACGGTAATATACAAAAACTGATACACATACGGGGAGGGTGGGCCGTGTGTGTGTGTGTGTGTGTGTGAGTGAGTGCGTGTGTGTGTGTGTGTGTGCGGGTGGCAGGGTGTGGCGCGCGGCCCACAGATCAACAGAGCACGAGTTAGTCTGGTTGGCGGCTCTGTGTCCGGCGGAGCTCTGCACGTCTCCCGCCGCTGTTACCTACCTGCTGCTGCTGCTGCTGCCTTCCCCTTTCCCTCCCTTCTCCCCCCTCCCCCTAATCCACCACCGCACGCCGCCCCTACCCCCCCTCCCTACCAGCAAAACCCATCTACCTACCCCACCCACCACGCCCGCCCCGCCCATATTTACTGCTACACGCCCGTACGACCCACTACTCTTCCTCGAGACGTCAAGGAGCTCGCCATGCTTGGACTCCTCCTCAAGAGATTTTAACGCCGCTCTGGGATGGCCGGAGGGTAGTGGAACGCTCCCAGCGACTGTGTATAGTGGAACGCTCCCAGCGACTGTGTATAGTGGAACGCTCCCAGCGACTGTGTATAGTGGAACGCTCCCATCCACTGTGGGTAGTGGAACGCTCCCATCCACTGTGTGTAGTGAAACGCTCCCATGCGAGTGCTCGGTGACTCTTTCTGTGATTACACACACTCTATGCATCTTGATGAACACTAAAACTGTCTTCGAGTGAAACCAAGAAAGATATCCCCCCACCCCCCCTCCAACGAAATTGAAAACATTACCTAACCACTTGTTGCAAGTGATCGTACAAATATTTTTTGGTTCGTACGCGCGTGTTTGTGTGTGTATGTGTGTGTGTAGGGGAGGAATCTCGACTCAAGACTACACAACTGGCCTTCTGTCATCGCAAATGTTACGCTGAAATCACAGCAGCAGCGATGTAAACAGTGTGAATCTTCTGCCTCAGATAGGAGAGTTAAACTATAGCAGCCGCGAGAGTCGCACTTCAAGGGGTCGACGAAACTTCGAACAGTTTCTCAGGAAACTCAGGAAAAGAGCGTTCGAACTCCGAACGCAAAAGTGAACACCCCTCCCGCACCCCCATCTTGCTGGAGTCATTTTCTAGCGCCAATATATTTAAATATATATATATTTACATATGTAAATATACCTCAACAAAGTTCTTTCACTCGTAGAGACATGAGAAATAGTACCAGGACGCAACATATAAACTAGTGCCTTGACTGTGGTGCCATATTGATGACAGTGAAGTGCCTTCGCGTGCAGGATATGTCGCAAGTCAAGAACATAGCAATATAGACTAAGTACAGAAAGCAATCCTTCCCCACACACCCCCTCCCCCCTCCCAACCCCCCTCCTCCCCAGATAACCCCCCCCCCGCCTCCCCCTCCCCAGCTTGTGTTTGTGGCACTGGACGCTGCCTCGCTGCCACCAGGAGTATCCATGCGTGTGGCACCGAAACCCAGACGAGACACTCTGCCTGACCAGTCATCCACCAATGCCGCCGAGAACGCTTTGGCATCGAGGAGCGTCATCCATTCCACTTGAGGTAAGGCGTGCTCAGCCACTCATCCAGTTCAGTGTTTAATGTTTACCATCCACTTTCCACCTCAGTATATAGATGTTAATTATATCAGTGAACCACTCGTTAACCCCCCCCCTCCCCCTCCCCCCTCTCACCCATCCCCCCCTCCCCCTCCCCCCCTCTCACCCATCCCCCCCCCCCCACAATTCTAATGTCATCCAGTCTGCACCCGTTCTTAGCGTCTAATTCTATCTGTCATCCAATCTCATACAATATTATTCTTGTATCGTCATAAAATCTCTCTCTCTAGAATCAATTAAAAATAGTTCCAGCATATCCCCAGTATAAACCATATTCATTGTTTGTTTTTTTCACTCTTTCGTTAACTTAAGAATATCTCTTAAAATGCGTTGAAGCCTGAGAAACCAATCGTCAGGTCTCTAGAAACATGCCCTTTTTTTTTTTACTTTTGTGGTGCTGCTCTTTTTCAAAAAGATACTAGAAACCTGCTTATCTAATCTCTCTTATATCTTTTATGTTGCCAATTCTGCAAAATGTTTTTTATATGTTATCCATAACATGGTTTCTAAATGCTTCTCAACTAATATTACCTTCAACATAGTTTTTAAATAACATCTTTCTCAAGCAATATTAGACACAATAGGGTTTTCTATCGGCCTGTTTCTCAAACAATCTAATTAACAACGTGGTTCCTAATGCCCCATTTTCCTATCAATATTATCGAATACATGATTTTTACAGGCCTCTTTCTCAAACAACATTCTGCCTCGAAAATACTCTGGTCGTTTATCCTTACATTAGTGTTTGTAAATGGTTTGAATTCACTTCTAAACCTTTTACAAACTTAATCCTTTTTTTTTTTTAGAAACCGCTTTTTGGGCACTTATCCACTTCACAGACAGGAGACCACTTATTTGCCTGCTAAAAGCAATCACGCCCTCCGACCACTACAGAAACCACTGATATCACTCCCAATGACACTAGAAACATATGCATAGATCATCCTAGCACTAACAACCTTCAAACTGATCAAACCTCTTTAGACATTATTTTCTTGCATTGAAGGAGCCACGAATATCTATCATCCAGACTATAGATATACGTAACTGATCCTCCAGGGACTGAAAAACGCTCACATCGAAGTCTTTCTCTATTAGAAACCATTCCTTTCACTCTCTGGACCCGAGGGTGAGACTCCCTGCTTGTATTCTCCTAGCATGCTGGCTGGAGATCAGTAGTCTCTTACCATTCCTCTTTAGTGAAGGTGGTGTGGCAGTCTCCAGGCTCTCTCTCTTCTCTCTCTCTCTCTCTCTCTCTCTCTCTCTCTCTCTCTCTCTCTCTCTCTCTCTCTCTCTCTCTCTCTCTCTCTCTCTCTCTCTCTCTCTCTCTCTCTCTCTCTCTCTCTCTCTCTCTCTCCCCGTCCCTCCCTCCCTGCCCTCAGCCCCCCTTCCCATCCGCTCCACCGGAGACGCACCAGGGGGGCGGGCCGGCACGCGTCGCGGCTCACACTTGCATCAATAACCTTCACTGGTGAGTTTATTCTGACGCTCCTTTCTCCCTGGGCCGCGGGCCACGGGTCTTCGCGCGGTATCTCCGGGAGCCAAGAGTCTTCTCGCTGTCTCTCCCTGGGCCCAGGGCCTTCTAACGTCTCTCCGGGGGGCCCCACGGGTGTTCTCACGATCTCTCCGCGGGCCCACGGGTGTTCTCGCGATCTCTCCGGGGACCACGGGTGTTCTCGCGATCTCTCCTTGGACCTAGAGGCTCTTCGTGGTCTCTCCCTCGGTTGCAGAAGTAGCGGTAGCAGAAGTACCTGTGAAAGAAGTAACACTTAAGAGAAAGAGAAGCATTAGTAGTACGTGGTTGCTGCAGTAAGATAGGAGATCCATCGTGTCCCCCCAACCCAACCCCAGCCCGTATGAACCGGATGAAGCGGAGGGAGAGAGCCTTCAGCTTTTCCTTCCCAACCTCGTGTGCTTTGCAGCAATACAGTGAATAGTTGTTAAGCGGTCCATCCAGCTACTGCCTCTCGGTTTAGCCGTAAGGCATTTCTGAAAAAAAATTAAATTCACATAGGGCAAAAATTCCTCTGTTCTTTCGTTCTCTCTCACTCTCTCTCTCTCTCTCTCTCTCTCTCTCTCTCTCTCTCTCTCTCTCTCTCTCTCTCTCTCTCTCTCTCTCTCTCTCTCTCTCTCTCTCTCTCTCTCTCGCAAGAGTAACACACACCTGCCTCTCTGTTCGTGCACACACACACACACACCTGTCCGACCTTCACACTCTTGCTTCCACCACACACGCACACACTATCACCACAGCCCCTCCCTTGACTCATCTGCCATGCCGCAAACGCCAACCACTACATTCCCCCCCCCCTCACGTTATCACCACCATCACTACCATTACCATCATCACCTCCACCGTTATCACCACAACTATCGCTATCACAACTATCACTATCACCGCCACCATAACATGACTATAACCACCATCACTATCACCACCATAACTATCACCACCATAACTACCACCATCACCACTATCACCACCACCACCACCACAACCTCCACCCACCTACACTAACTCCATTCCCCTCCCTCACCCTCAACACTATCACCAACACCCATCAATTGCCAGCGTAAGAGACAGAAGAGGATTCTTTTCTTCCCAGGAGACTTCAATGCAGGCTAAATACCAATCCTCTTTGCCCTGTAGTCTGTTCCTCCACCCGGAGGAGGCATCCCCTATATACCACCTTTTATGAGGAATTCGAGCGGGTCTTTAACCGAAATTGAGAGTTTAACAATTGTTGTATATGAGGAGAGAAAACTCTTATGAGGATGGAAGAAAATGAGGCTTGAGGTAGAGAAAGAGAGGAGTCGAGGTTCATAGAGATGGAGAGATGA
>NC_091173.1:19192581-19227581 GCF_040958095.1 Procambarus clarkii
TCAAACCATTCTCCCCCAGCACCCCACTCCAAACACTCAAACCATTCCCTCCCAGCACCCCACTCCAAACACTCAAACCATTCCCTCCCAGCACCCCACTCCAAACACTCAAACCATTCCCTCCCAGCACCCCACCCCAAACACTCAAACCATTCCCTCCCAGCACCCCACTCCAAACACTCAAACCATTCCCTCCCAGCACCCCACCCCAAACACTCAAACCATTCCCTCCCAGCACCCCACTCCAAACACTCAAACCATTCCCTCCCAGCATCCCACTCCAAAAAACGGAAAAAAAAACTTCCTTTGAGATCAGATAAAATTGAAAAACAAGCAATACAAATGTCAAAATGCCGATTATTGGAAGGCGTTTTGAGCGTATTTAAGTCACGCCGCCGCCGCAGTCAACCGCATCGCGGAGATGGAACCAGACGACCGTCAAACTCACGTCTCCGTCAAGTTTATGTCCTGTGAGGTATTCCCACTCTACGATTTATTTCTTGTACGCCGCTATAAGCTCCAGACTCGGGTGCGCTCCCGAACGCATCCATACGTTCGAATCCTGCTTCCAACTGGGGGATCGTTCTGAACGCATGTGTAGTTTCGAATCCTGTTTCGAAAGAGACTCAGTCACATTTTTTTTATATATTTTTTTTTTATTTTGGTCGTTGTAGCGTGAAGGTCAGACGTTATACCCTTCGTGATTACGTTCGCCCTGATTGCTGATTTGTCCACCTTTTAAATTTCTTTTATTTTAAGGCAAAGAGTTAGCTGAAGCTCTTAGTTCAGTAGGCTCTCGAGAACTCTAACGAGCTTCTGTAAAGTCTGATCAAACTCCGATAGATTCTCGCGATGTCCGTAAGGTACAAGAAAAGTTTCAAGAGTGTTAAGTGTACAGTTAGACTGTGGGAAGTAATTATAAACCCCCCTGAAATGTTTTTAAGACTAAGGGAGTGGTAATTAGCAAGTTGTTAGAATGCACAGCAGTGATTATCTCGTAGAACGTGACTGGCTAATTAGCATGATGGACGGGGATTAACCAATCCTTGAGGCTCACCAGTCTTTCCAAATGTCTGTAGGCCTAGTGAAAGCTCGGCTATAGGCTGGAAACACAAATTGTACTGGTACTAACAGTTTTCCTCTGTGCTTGTAATGAAAAGCAGGAGGCCTGGTCGACGACCGGGCCGCGGGGACGCTAAGCCCCGGAAGTACCTCAAGGTAAGGTAAACCCCCCACAAGGGAATATTTATACAAAAAATGACCAATAAATCGTGAATACTATACAATGAGCGAGAATTAACAAAAAAATACAAAACAACTAAACATTTTAGTGAGACAAGAAGAAAATAGTTTCTTAAAGTGACTCGGAGATCAGGCAGAAAGAAGGATCACAAGGAACAAGTGAGTAGTGAGATATAAAGACGAATTGACCAAAGATTGAGCGCAGTATCCGGGAGGATTGTATAGAGGTGCTAGGGCGGAAAGACGTGCACTAGCGGGGAAAGCCAAGTCAAGGAAGCATGACTAAGGAGAGAGAGAGAATCCAAGAACAGGGGAAATCGCACACGACATGAATGCAAGACGAGAGACAGGGAATTCATTGCACTTGGATTGTGTTGGGTGAGACGCAGGCTCGTTGACAGGAATTAGGAGGTGGAGGAGGACTGGAGGCAGGGGGCAGATAGGAGTCTGAGCAGGTTTACAGGACGTAGGGAAGGTTAATAGGAGGCAGGGTTATGGAGAGGAGGCAAGGTGAATAGGAGACATGGCACATGAATAAGAATCGATGTAGCTAGGCAGGCTGGTAATACAGATGGCAAATAAGAAGCATGGTAGAGGGTGAGAAGATAGTTTTATGAGGTATACAGACAGCAAGGGCCCCCTCTTCATGAGTTAGACAGACAGAAAGGCCCCCTCCTCATGAGTTAGACAGACAGCAAGGCTCCTTCCTCATGAGAGTTTGCACACATAAGAACTGGACTTCAAAGACAGCTTCCTGCACCTGCACCTTCTCTCTCTCTACTAGTTACCTGTCCAGAACCTTGAGAACCACTTTGAGGATCTTATGTCAACATGATCTGTATAAAGACTTCCTTGTCATCATGCTAGACATTCGTACGTGTCACTCTCCACTGGCGGCTGAAGCTGAATGGTCACTGTCGACTCCTGTAGGTCTTGTGAATATTTCACAGCCTTAAATACCTCTACATTACATGCTTACGTGATGGATTATTGTGTTTATTTGTAAATATATGTAATTTGTCACATGCTCCTGAGCTGCATCAAAAATAATTAAGCTATATGATCTTCTGTTATATTTCATATGTCTATGGTTTAATGTTTTAGATGTATATTGCTGGGCAAATTTAAAAAAAAATGCTGTTTGAATATTTTTTGTGTGTTTTAGTAGGTTAAGTTTGAGTGTTTTCACACAAGGACTCTGAGAGTGTAAGTGCATGATCCAACTTCCTAAAAAAAATTACGAATTGATGCTTAATTTGTCTTCTCCTTCTCCCCCTACAGGCAGGGTTGATTCCCCCGGTGGGTGCCTGATGTTGGTGCCGCGGGCCACCCCAGTCTGTGCCATGCCTGCCGCCTCGCCTTCCCGTCCTGGCCCCCCTGCCCCACGCCCATTTACCCCTGCCCCTGGTTACGCCCACTACCACATGGCGGCCGTCCACTCGTCGCAGGTGACAGGCGGGTACACCAGCCGCCCGTCGATCCCAGGTCCCCGCTACCTTGGGGTGCCACCCAGAACCCATCTGGCTGCGGCCCTCACCCAGCCCTCGCCCCCGGGGATACCTCGATCACGCTCCCCTCACCCCTCTCTGGTACAATATGAGGGGTCAGGCCTGCCCCCCAGGGCCCTGCCGCCCACATTCCGCCCCTTTGGGGTCCACGGGTCCCTTAGCTCTCCAAAGCAAGCGGCAGTGTGCCCGGAAGCACGCACTTCGTACCCCGTCCCCGAACTTCCTGATACTCATTCGATGCCATGGCCTCCCGATGCCCCTTTGCCCGCCTCTGACATGCCCTTTGACCTCTCTACCCACAATCGAGAGCCACGTATGTCTCCCGCGTCGCGACCTCTCGACCTCTCTGAGTCAGACCAGCCGCTTGACCTTCGGGTCAAGAAGCGACACCCGGTCGAGGACGAAAATATGAACATCGTGGAGCGCCATACCCCGCCTTCCGTGCCGCGTAGAGTGCCTTCACCGACGTACGTGTCGCCACGGAGAGTGCCTTCTCCCACGTACGTGTCGCCACGGAGAGTGCCTTCCCCTAAGTACGTGTCGTCCATGCACGACTTCCGGTCCCAACACACTCACTCCCACCCGTCGTCGTCGGTCGAGGGCGACCAGGTGGCCAAGAGCGCGAGCCTGCAGCTGGTGCCCGTCGCGAGTGCGGTCACCTCGCGCAACCCGCCTGCGGTGGTGTACCCACAACCGGTTCACCAGCGGCTGCATCACCCGGTGCCGGTGTACTCCAGCGAGTGCCGGCCTCTACCTCCAGCCTCGTCCGTCCGGCCGCCCTATCCGGTCATTGGCATCCCTCACAACCCTTACCACATGGGCCCCTCGCCTGGGTCCTCCCCCCACATGATGCCCGGATACAGAGGGCCCCCGCCTGGCCCACAGGGCCATCCGGCACTGTACCAGGTGGTCGGCGACCGGATACCAAAGGGCGCGCCGTCGCACGCCGAGGTCCACGGCGTCGTGTCGTCCGTGCTGCCCAGCATGTCGGCGGTCAAGCCCCGCGAGCGCTACTCGTGCAAGTTCTGCGGCAAGGTCTTCCCGCGCTCGGCCAACCTGACGAGACACCTGCGCACGCACACGGGCGAACAGCCCTACAAGTGCAAGTTCTGCGAGCGCTCGTTCAGCATCTCGTCCAACCTGCAGCGGCACGTGCGCAACATCCACAACAAGGAGAAGCCGTACAAGTGTCGGCTGTGTGAACGAGCCTTCGGCCAGCAGACCAACCTCGACCGACACATGAAGAAGCACGAGTCGGACGGCCCGACCATCCTGGATGGCAGTCCTAAGCGGTACACGTCGCGCCCCCCACGGCGGGGGGACGAGGAGGAGGAGGGGGGTATGATCCCCCCACCTCCCTCAGGCAAGGACCCCGTGGAGATGAACGGCACGACCGAAGGCCGCAACGACCTCCGAGCCCCGGACGACGACGACGACGAAGACGAATACATCGACGTCGAGGAAGAAGACGAGGAGGAAGAGGAGGAGGAACCGGGAGAGAAGGAGGGAGAAAAGATCTCCTGCGAAGTGACGATCCAGTCGACGTCGTCGACGTCGTCGTTGGGCGCGTCGCCGATGGAGGTGGACACGGGTGACAGCGGTGCGTCGTCGCGCCCCGCGGCCGTCATCTCTGCGTGAGCTGCCGCGCCTCCGAAGTCGAGCTACAGCCTCGGGTCCCAAGCCAATGTGGCGACGAAGCTGTTTTAAGACTTCGTTGGCGGGACGACGAAAACTGTTTACATAATGGGTGTTTCAGGCCATCCCGAGGTGTCTGTGTGTGCCCTGAGAGGCGGCCCTAATCCACAGCTCTCTCTCATGACTGATTTAACCGCATGGAGGACCCCTCAACACTCCAGGACCCCACTGAAATGGGGTCCGGTGGGGTCATACCCCCCCCCCCCACACTTTCTTACGTACATTGACCGCAAAGAGCCACACAACATCCTCATCCTAGACCGCATAGGAAGCCCTGACACGCACTTATACGTGTCCTGGTTACTAGAGAGGCCTCCCATCACGCCCTGGTCTCCTGGGAGATGTATGGGAGAGTGGGAGGAGGCTTCACTCGCTTCCCGATTTCGGCAGAAATCTGAAATTTCAGCCATGACCTGAAATTATGGTGACAATTGGCCTTAAAATCCAGATGAAAATGACGCCAAAAGAAAAAAGTGATAGTAACTAAAGGTGGATATTGCAATATATATATGTAATATTATAATGTGATTATTATAATATTTAAAAATGGGTAAAATATTACAAATATTTAATTAACTTCGAAAGCGCACCGAAGGTGAGGCTGTGACGTCACCTTCCCGCGTTGCTACTACCACAGAAAACGGGATTTAGGATTGAGGAGGGAAACTACGTCCAAATTTGGCTTCCGTTCTGTGCCCCCCACTAAAGCCTTCAACTGATGTCATGCAAAAACGCTCTAATTTTGTCTCATACCATGATGAGTTCTCTCATGTACAAACCTACGTGAACTTCTGTGTATGGGTAAGCAAGTGCAACATGCCTTATAGTCCTGCCATTTTTTGAAAGAATTATAGAAAAAAGATATAAATATATTATATAGTATATATGTAAATATTCTTTTACGTCATATTTTCTTAACAGATTTATATAATTCCACACACGTGCTGAAAGAGAGTCAATTTTATGATGAGAGTTATTTGTAAGTAGCCCACTGTAGTACAAGTAGCATAAGTGCATCGCTGTAGTTACAGACCAACAAATGATCGTATTGGGAATGATCGAGAGGTCACAAGCCAGGCAAGCCAGGAGTGGCGGCTTTTCGTGGGGTACAAAGACCCACGAAAATATGGATTCTGCACGATATAAATTACGTGTCTTACAGGACCCGGAATATCGAGTCTTATTTTAAGGTAGGATCCATATTTACACAAAATGGTGGTGGAGACTGGCGAAGCGTCTCCAGGGTGTGTGTGTGTGTGTGTATAAGGCCCGTACCCCGGGCGTTTGTTATACGCTGGGAGATCCTACGCCAGGTTCCATTCACCAAACCATTTCTGTTTTATCATAGTAACCCCCTCCACGAGCGGCCTCCGTCACATCACTAGCCAAGCTTGCGTTCTCTACCCGTTTTCTACTCAATACGATCTTACATAGTACCGCGCTTAACCAATTACATTCATTTCTTTTTCCTGAAAACAAAAAACTAAAGGGAAATCATACACAGAGATCACACTAACGTGATGCATCAAATGACTAAAGGGAATGTTCCCTTTAGTTCCATTTTAACTAAAGGGGAACTTCATCCTTCAACCATAGAGCCAAATCTTTTCAATTCTTCAATACATTAAATCTCCCTTTTCGTTCGAATAATCTACAGCCATCTTAACTATTACAAACAGCATATATATATAATTAATATTTCAAAGTCGTCTCACGAGTATATTTAGTACAATATTTTATAACTTTTATTCAGATAATCGAAGGAAGAGACAAAAATGTGGTTCTGAAACACAAATTATCTCTAAATTTTCTATTTTACAAACATACAATGTATAATGAATAATATTGCAAACAGATTTATTTTGTCCAATTAGTATTATTACTTGAATGAGTATGATCATTAATGAATAACTTCTAGTGCGTGATTGGCTGGCTGTTGGAGCCTTAAACAAGTTTTAAACAAGTCTTAAACATGCCTTAAGAAAGCCTTAAACGTGAAAGAAAGTGAGTTATGTACAACACGCCATTTATCTATCATCTCTTCCTCTGGGTCAGTTGCTTGTGTCTTTGATCAGAGAAAGAAAGACTTGATTTGATTTTTCCCCAACTTTCTCACTTGCTCTCTTTCTCTCTCTCTCTCTCTCTCTCTCTCTCTCTCTCTCTCTCTCTCTCTCTCTCTCTCTCTCTCTCTCTCTCTCTCTCTCTCTCTCTCTCTCTCTCTCTCTCTCTCTGTTTCTTTTTTTTAGATAAACTGACAGTTTTTATGGATTTTTCATTGTTTTAAATTGTATTTTGCAATTGAAAAGTTATGAAATCTTCTATTCCCAAGTTGGCCAAACTCTTTTTTACCCAACAAGCCGACTTCCTTCAGGTCTTCCTATTAATTTGTGCCTCTTTGCTTCTATCCGTTGAACTCACGGCCCGTTGCCTCCAGCTACACACACACGTAAACAAGGACTTCTTGCTTCTAACTGCTCAACTAATGTATCATTACATCTACCTGTTTGTCTCCTGTTCCCTTGCCTAGACTTGCTCGTCTTATATACCGTTGTATCTACCTGTTTCTATTCTGTCCGTTGCGTCTGCCTGTTTCTCTCCTACACGATTTCTTAGGGATTACAGCTTTCGAGAAGTGATCTTGTTCTCAGCACATCACTCATACCTGAACGCCATATATTACAAATATTATACATGCAAACAGTATAATATAAGTCAAAGTGGCCCAGGTCTAAATATATCACACGAAACGCAGTTTATATCCGAAAACTGATATATATATGTTTTCTCCTCCCTCGAGACTCGTTGCGTCACGCCAGCCTTTCATTCGTCTACACGAACGAAACAGCTTTACTTGGCCTCTCGGATGATACGTGTGATATCGGTTTAAAACTCGCAAGAGTCTTGCGCAAAGTTCACGTACACAGAACTTCACGTTTAATCTGCAAACTTTAATCTGCTGTTTGGACTGAATTTAATCCAGGCTGGAAATGAGATTGCGTTGAGGAGGAAGAAGCAGGTATATATATATATATATATATATATATATATATATATATATATATATATATATATATATATATATATATATATATATCTATATATATATATATATATATATATATATATATATATATATATATATCTATATATATATAAATATATATATATATATATATATATATTTATATATATATATATATATATATATATATATATATATATATATATATATATATATATATATATATATATATATGAGTGTATGTGTGTCGTTTGAGAACGACGTCGTTAAAAAGCGAGAGAAACTGTTTCATTCCATTCACGTTGAATCAACGAAGGATCATTGCCGTACGTGTTGATTATGTGGATTCAATATTGCATTAAACACATTTTGCCCTTCGAGGTATATTCGCCTGCTTCTTCAGACTCTTCCTTACTCGGAATCTTTAAGCACCTCCTTGAGATCAAGACAACACTCTGCAACACACTATATTAGCCTTTACAGCATTATTCACGATTTTACAATCGACAATTTTTTTGTTTTTAAATTCTTGGTTTGAATTATACAGTGAACTGTGACATCTGTAAATTACATAATAATTACGAATATTGATACATGTTTTCCTGTGGATTAAAATCACAATTGTTAAAAGTTTTTTATTTATTTATATGGGTAAACAAATATTGTTTGGGCTGTCTGTATCAGCAATGAAATTTAATATTAATAATTTGTATTCAAATTTAAATTTAAAATGAAAAACCTGATTTATCAATGTTTGTGCATTTATAATTGAGTTTACACAAGATTACAGTACATTATTTACTTAAGAGAAGTTCATAATAACAGCAAAACAAGTAATCATTGTAATTATATACTGTTTGTTCTGTAATATTAAAGTTTCCTTATTGGAATTATGTAACTCGACCTCATTATGTACGGAAGAAAAATCTAAGACTTTGTACTTTGTAAAACCTTGTCATCTGAGCATGAATAGAATTCCTCCTAATTTGTAAATAGGCGTTGTATGTATCTCCTGTAAACAACGCCTTCTTCAATGTAAGGGAGAACCCTCTTTTGTAAACTGATATAATATGCTCCTTCTCTTTAGACTTTAAGGCTCACACCCGCTGTAAACTGTTTACATATGTTGTCTCCCCCTCTGGCTTGACGCCTAACTCAATGTAAAACCTGTTTCCCTGTGGTTCTTCTCCCCTTCATTCTTCAAGTATCACACCTCATAGACTGTTACCATGGGGTTCTCTTCCTCAGGCTTCATCTCTGGATCATCACTCCCGGTTCTTATAAAGGAAAAAGGACTGTAATCGAGTCATAATATATTTATCACTTAGTGAATCTTAACCCTTCAACTGCTAAGCTTTTCGAAACGTCCTTCAGCTAAGTGTGGATGAAAAACAATATTTTATATATATATATATATATATATATATATATATATATATATATATATATATATATATATATATATATATCATAGGAGAAGGAGAAGGAGAAGGAGTAGGAGAAGATAATATTAGTGTTCAGTGAGAAACCACAAGGTCTCCTCTGAATACTTTTTATTTTCTTCTCCGAGGCTATGGGTCCCCACATTGGCACCAGAGGTGGTACCCTCACAAACTTTATATATATATATATATATATATATATATATATATATATATATATATATATATATATATATATATATATATATATATATATACATATATATGTATGTATGTATATGGCGACTGGAGCAGTTTCAGGGTTAAGGGTGTACAATACTTGGCAATAACTTCCAACTCAGGTGTTGAGATATCACTACACAAACGCTTCATCCACCTGTTTTCTGACGCCTAAAAATGCGGGTTCGACAATATTTTGAGACCAAAGTTCCGGAGCAGAATGTCTGTAGAAGGAAACATGATCTAACTTAGCGCCTGAAGGTGTCAAAATAATATATATAAAGTTTCAAGCAGTAACTTGGGTTGCAGCAGCAACCTAGAGTGCAGCGAGAGTTCATAAACATCTGAGTTCATCTTCTTAGCTCATTTTCAGTTCAGAGTTAACATTTTTGAAGAAACAAACAACGCCACAATAAGGGTTTTTTGACAAGATTCGAACTCTCTGGTCTTGAAATGTTAACATTACTAAATAAAACGCACTTTTGTTGATGCCTTCCTAAAATGAGTTCGACTCCCATTCATTTTCTGCTTTACATTTTTTCGACATTAAAAAGGAATATTTCTGAATAAGACAAAAAAATATGCCTGGTTAAAAACGGGAGTTTTAGCTCTGTAATACTGTGGTATCATCATTATTTCCTTTATTATTATTATTAATATTATTATAATTATTATTGTTTTTTATTCTTCTCCTCGGTGGTTCCGAGGACAAGCTAGTCAAGAGACGTGTTCGCATGGTGCTAAGACGAGATTTAAATTGTATCATACAAAGACCTTTTAAAAAAAATTACTCCTACGATAGAGAATAAGAGAATACACGAATTGTTAGTTTTGAAATAAAAATAAATAATGTGAATGAACAAATCCCAGTGTTTTAATCAGCCTTTGAAATCAGTTAAAAGATGGAAATTATATATATATATATATATATATATATATATATATATATATATATATATATATATATATATATATATATATATACATATATATATATATATATATATATATATATATATATATATATATATATATATGTATATATATATATATATATATATATATATATATATATATATATATATATATATGTCGTTGAATATGACCGAAAAGGTAAGATTAATAATTCTAACACGAATTTTCTCAATATTTCTTATGTTTTTCTTCACTGTCGGTTCTAATAAAAATATCAATTCTATAAAATTCTGATCAAAATATCAAGAATTGGTATTTTTATTACCGCCGACAGTGAAGAAAAACATAAGAAATATTGAGAAAATTCGTGTTAGAATTATTAATCTTACCTTTTCGGTCATATTCAACAACATATATTTACAAGAAAGACTGCTACCAATATATATATATATATATATATATATATATATATATATATATATATATATATATATATATATATATATATATATATATATATATATATATATATATATATATGAAGGTATGATTATGAAGGTACATACGAAGGTATGATATGAAGTATTATGTGCAATTAGTATCTAATAAAGGGCGATATTAGAGTATAATGAACCCCAGGAGGAGATATATTCCAGTATAACAGGCTCAAGACTATTGCAATAATAATATGTACCAGGAGATACACTGTGATAATAGAGTGAAGGAGATATATTCAAATAATCACGCTGAGAAAGTCAGTTGCTGGTTTAATAGTGAGAACAAATTGCTAAAGTTGAATGATGTCGGGCAGCAGTAACCCATTAAGCTGGGGCCAGATTCACGAAGCAGTTACGCAAGCACTTACGAACCTGGGGCCAGATTCACGAAGCAGTTACGCAAGTACTTACGAACGTGTACATTTTTCCTCAATCTTTGACAGCTTTGGTTACATTGATTAAACAGTTTACAAGCATGAAAACTTCCCAATCAACTGTTGTTATTGTTATAAACAGCCTCCTGGTGCTTCGGAGCTCATTAACCGTTTAATAATTGTAAACTAAAGCCGCCAAAGATTGCGGAAAGATGTACACGTTCGTAAGTACTTGCGTAGCTGCTTCGTGAATCTGGGCCCTGGTCAAGTGGGTATCAGATCAGGATGTAAATATTATATATGATCACTTAAGCAACGAGCGCTTATAGCCAACGAGGAACTGGCCAACGAGTTATTGGCTAACGTTTCGAGCATTCGAATGGTGTTTTCGAGCATTCTGTCCCGTTCGGGTTTTGAGGCCTGATCCCCGCTCCCTGGGTGGAGCAGGATAGGCAACAGCGGTGTACGCGGCGTCTGGGGGTGTATACACTCCAGTATACACTCTGTGTATGTGCGTGTACTCATACAGATGATACAGGCCACCTAGTCCTTGTCGGCGACTCGTTACAAGTTGGTGTGTATATACCCACTGATTACAGTCCAGCAGTTGGTACATAGTGGTTCGCGCGCTTCCTGACGTAACTATCCTTAACTAGACGTAACTGACGTAACTAACCACGGTCAAAAGAGCTTAATATATAACATTATTAAATAGCGATAGTCGTCGCTGGTGTAGAAATACCGTTGGCTTTATCTCAGCTTAAATGACTCCCAGGAGCACACGGAACTCCCAGGAGCACACGGAACTCACAGGAGCACACGGAACTCGCAGGAGCACACGGAACTCTCTGGAGCACACGGAACTCCCAGGAGCACACACGGAACTCCCAGGAGCACACGGAACTCGCAGGAGCACACGGAACTCGCAGGAGCACACGGAACTCCCAGGAGCACACGGAACTCTCAGGAGCACACGGAACTCCCAGGAGCACACACGGAACTCCCAGGAGCACACACGGAACTCGCAGGAGCACACGGAACTCGCAGGAGCACACGGAACTCCCAGGAGCACACGGAACTCCCAGGAGCACACGGAACTCTCAGGAGTACACGGAACTCCCAGGAGCACACACGGAACTCCCAGGAGCACACACGGAACTCCCAGGAGCACACGGAACTCCCAGGAGCACACGGAACTCGCAAGAGTAGTGTAAAAAGGTCCATTTTACCTAGTGTTTTGCTGACGAGGCCTGTGGTGAAACACCACAAGTCTTAAAGCCACTTGTGATGACCAACACGTCTTGAAGTGATCGTTGGTCAGTGATCAATGTTTCAGGTCCCCAGGATCAATATCATGGTGATCAATATAGTTTACAGCATAGTGGCCACATAGTTTACAACTGCGAGTTGAAAGAAGCAACATAGTTCATAATTGCGAGTTGATGGAAGCAACATAGTTTACGACTTTGAAGGGACAGTATATATAGCTTATAACGTGAAGATGGGAGTGATGCTGTGGCTTGTATCAATCAACTTCATATGTTGTGGATATGAAACATGTCTTATTGAATATGACCGCATATTCTGTATTTACTATCTTCTGATTTAGGTAAAAATTTATAAATTATAAAATTTAGGTTCATATATTAAACAAAATGACCTACGAAAGGAAAAATATTTATCGCAATAAAACGAAGACTAGATCTAACTGCAAATATCATGAAAGAAGGTTTCAACTCTGTCACGTCTGGATTTTAAAGAGCCACCCATACCATCAGTAAAGAAAACGAATTAGCGATAATGTTTACAGAAAACGAAAATCAGCAATTCTTGGTAAACTATAAAAGAGGACTTGAGACTGATGTAGCTTCTCATTGTTGGAAAAAGGAATCCTGTTACGCTTATCAAGTATTCCTAGATTAAGTACTGACCTTTCCCAGGAAGTAAAACACATTTATTTAACAAAGGTTACCTTTTTTGTTAGGATATTTTTGTTCTTTGCCAGCTAAATTCTGCAGTAGAATAGTATTGTGGCATTTACGGCTTCGGCGGGTAGGCGGCTCCATGGGTTTATTACCCTATTGTAGCCTGTGGAACTTTGAAACTGTTGCGGCCTCCTTCAGTTACATAGAGCAATTTTAAAGACGTGTTCTGGGTTAATATCTTCCAATTTGTTCAACATGATAACATCAGGTCATTGAGTGTTCAACAAATCTCAATGATATCAGCCCTGTCGAGTCTGGTTCATGATGTCGTCTGTCCGGAGGCTCTTATAACCTTCCTTGGTGTTGACTTATTGACTTCCTTGACGTGAATCCAAGGAAGGATTGACTTCCTTGGTTGGACTTATTTTTAGGATACTCCGGAGACTGATGGATGCCTACTACTATTACTTTTGGTCGCTGTGGGTGGAACTTTTTCCTAAGATGATATGTCTTTCTTGAAGGTGAGGCTTTCAGGCTTGGATATAGTAATCCAGGATGCAAGTGCCTCCAAGCTTTATGCAGTTGAATAACTACTTTCTTCCCTTCGAAGTCAATGCAGGTTCGTTTGACTGTTCCTAAGGTTTCGTTGGCTTTTTAAATACCGATGTTTTTATTTGCTGAGCAACTTTCAGAAACAGCTGGATCATTAATTACTCCAAGATCTTATTTTTGTTTCATCAATCTGATGCATGGTCTCGTTGTTGCATATGGCAGTTATGATGTGTAAAGGTTGTACCCCGATATGTAAGTCTTAAGTTTTTCAATAATAAAAAGCTTTTTATTGAGTCTTCTGATAGATTTTTGGAATTCATGTATAGTGTTTTGTAACGTCTAAATGTCGTTTTCGCATCCCAATTTACAATAGATCTTTATGTCGTGCAAAACTGATGATGTATTTTAAGATTTTATCATCAGTAATGTATTTTATGAAAAGATTTGGCCTCAAGAGGGAACCTTACAGTGGTGCGTCATTTAAACCATTTTTCAAGTCGGATTCATTTCTGAATCCGACGTCCATTTTGCTTTCTTTGTTACTTCAAACCATTGTTTTATCCTTTCTTTCTTTATTTATTATGCACCCCATGCCCATCCCGTGGGCGGTGGTGTAAAGGATTACAGAGGCACATAATCGGTTCAGGAACTGAACCCTCTAGTTCGTTTAGCTAAGCAAATAACAATCTTTTGACGCTAGTTACAAAATTATTAATGTTATATATACATGTACACATACTCATGCATACATGTACATATACATACGTATACATATATACATACACATACATATTTAATCACCCACACAAATACACACATCAATAATCTTTTGTGTCACAAGTGATTCAACAAGAGGCTCACAACAGTCACTATACAAGCTACTTTACATCTATAATGAGTCACACAGTTACTAGTCTTGCTACACACCCACTTAACTGGCCGGCAGCTTTACAGTCATGTGCATACATTACCTACAGTAAGCAAATTTTGGATACTTTGCTAGGATTTCGGCCAGCACATCATTATGAATGAAGTATTTATATATTTCTTGGACACTGTTGATGGTGTTATCTCTAAATTCCGCGATTTTTTCACATTCCATTTTATATAATGACGCAAAGTATGCGAATAGTTCTGCTGACAGAGTTTACATTTAGTCAAATCTACATCACCAGATGTTACAAATTCTCAGAGGTACTTGTAGCCGAACCTAAGCCAAGCAGTGGTAACATCTAGAAGTCTGCTAACCTTATTGGATGACCCATAGACGTGCGGTACTTCCTGCATAATAGAATGATGATAGATGGAGTAACTGGTGTGAATTTCACTTTGCCTCAAGTCTCCAAAATTTAGTTGATGTTCCCGGAATATTACTGTTTTATCCGTGATGTGAATTTGCCGTTTGTTCAATGAGTTTGCAGTTTATGTGCCATTTTCTCGTGTGTGTGTTTTTTTTTTTTATCAAAAGCTTTAGAGAAGTCTATGTATACTACGCCGAGGGCTCCTGCTTCAACCTTGACGACGAGGGAACGTTTGGACTCCTGCTCCGCCTGAGGGCCGCAGGATCACGTTCCGTTTCGCGATTTTACCCTAAGGGTCATGATATTACCGTCTGGCATCCCTATTGTTAGGACTCCTGGCGCATATATCGGCCGGGGTCACCGGAAAGTTGATAGATTTTGAACGTTTTCTGGCTGGGAAGACGGCGTCTGTCGCCGGCTTGGTCGAGAGGTGCAAGTTAGAGGGCTCCCGGTGTGACCAGACGTGATGGGGGTCGGCTCCTGCTCTGCCTGGAACCACTGGAAGACTTTTTGTGTTTTAGGAGACCCGAGTTTTTGCTTTGCTACCCAGTGTTCTGTGTGTGGGGTGGACATCTGCCCATCAGTGTGTTTATTCTCCGCGAGGCGCACTTGTTTCCGCCAACAGGCGACGTTCATTTACCTATTAAGCTTTGCGATTTATTCTTTAAGGGTGAGTTTAATCTCAACGATCTCGTCCCTAGATCGTTGTCGTCCGTAAACCAACAAGTATATTACGTCTACTGAAAGCCTATTGTCTGAATAACTGGTTTCAGTTTCCATAAATGTGGGCAGGGTAGTAAGGGTAGATATATTTTTTTACTGAACCATGTCATGTTTTACTGAACTATGCACTATGAGATGGTGACTGATTTCCTGGCGGGGGAGTTACGTCACCAACTTACAAATACTTAATCTATAATACTTAAGTTACGTCACCAACTTACAAATACTTAATCTATAATACTTAAGTTACGTCACCAACTTACAAATACTTAATCTTTAGTATTTTCTCGTTTTCTGTGAAGCACTTTCCCCTTGTTTGATATGAGGGGGTAACGCTTGCATATTTCCAATCAGTCAGGCTCTTTTTATTTCTGTATTTTTTGTTGTTTATGTATGCATATATATATATATATATATATATATATATATATATATATATATATATATATATATATATATATATATATATATATATATATATATATATATATATAATATAAATAAATATATATATGTCGTACCTAGTAGCCAGAACGCACTTCTCGGCCTATTATTCAAGGCCCGATTTGCCTAATAAGCCAAGTTTTCCTGAAATAATATATTTTCTCGTATTTTTTTCTTATGAAATGATAAACCTACCCATTTCATTATGTATGAGGTCAATTTTTTTTTATTAGAGTTAAAATTAACGTAGATATATGACCGAACCTAACCAACCCTACCTAACCTAACCTAACCTATCTTTATAGGTTAGGTTAGGTAGTGGAAAAAGTTAGGTTAGGTTAGGTTAGGTAGGTTAGGTTGCCGAAAAACAATTAATTCATGAAAACTTGGCTTATTAGGCAAATCGGGCCTTGAATAGTAGGCTGAGAAGTGCGTTCTGGCTACTAGGTACGACATATATATAAATATATATATAAATATAAATATATGTCGTACCTAGTAGCCAGAACGCACTTCTCAGCCTACTATGCAAGGCCTGATTTGCCTAATAAGCCAAGTTTTCCTGAATTAATATATTTTCTCTATTTTTTTTTCTTATGAAATGATAAAGCTACCCATTTCATTATGTATGAGGTCAATTTTTTTTATTGGAGTTAAAATTAACGTAGATATATGACCAAACCTAACCAACCCTACCTAACCTAACCTAACCTATCTCTATAGGTTAGGTTCGGTTAGGTAGCCGAAAAAGTTAGGTTAGGTTAGGTTAGGTAGGTTAGGTAGTCGAAAAAACATTAATTCATGAAAACTTGGCTTATTAGGCAAATCGGGCCATGTATAGTAGGCTGAGAAGTGCGTTCTGGCTACTAGGTACGACATATATATATATATATATATATATATATATATATATATATATATATATATATATATATATATATATATATATATATATAATATATATATATAATACATATATATATATAATATATTACTCACATCCTTCGTTGTGTTGATGTGACTCGAGACCCAAAATGGGTTGAAGCAGATCTGTTTTACGGACCATAATTTGTTACTGGGTACAGTTTCCCCTGAAAATTGCAGGGTTGCGATTTCATAAACAAAACTAAACTACAAGCTTTTGTTTAATTAGGACTGTCTTTGGGGTCCCCCATAAAGGATTTAATTAAGAATAGACTTGATCAGGTTATGTCATTGTATATTTTTCTCTGTGTACGTTAAATATACAAATGAGTAAGGTAACACAGGTGTTAAGCATCCCTCGAGAATATAGAAAAGTTATCATTCATAGATAAAACACACATGCTCATAATACATGCACGTGTAGAAGGGGATGAAAGCACTCTTGTTTACGTATGGCTACAGCTGTACAGCTGTGTGCCTCAACAGGTATATATATGTCTCTTACAACTGCTGGTATTGGTCCACTCCCGGATTGGGTCTCCACACACCTGCTGAAAGATAAGGAATTGTACACACCTGCTGAAAGATAAGGAATTGCATATATATATATATAATACAGATCTTCAATAACACTATGGTAATAAAGGCATTTCTTTTTTTTTACTTAACTGCCAGTTCTATAATACAAGGAAGAACGATTTTTAACATTATATTAATCTCTCAAGAAAACTGTCTGTTTCGACTACTTCATAACTGTCATTTTATTTGACGCGGGAATACGTCTAACAGGGTTAGCTGTCAATTACATGTTTACGTGTTTTAAGGATACGATGATAGACAGTTGGATAGGTAGATAGATAGAAAGATGATAGACACTTGGTAAGATATTCTTGCTTCAGGTCAAACCTCACTTGGATTCGAGAAGTTCAACTCAAACGTTCTGCTTAAGGAATAATTTACCGTTTCCCTTTCAGTATATTATACTCTCTTCCCTCCTGGATAGTCTCCCTTCATCCAGGATAGTCTAACCTTCCTACAGGATAGTCTACCTTCCTCCCCTCCCTCTAGGATAGTCTCCCTCTCTCTCCTTCCCTCCAGAATAGTCTACCTTCCTCCCCTCCCTTCAGGGTAGTCTTCCTCTACCTGTTTCCCAGGCAGTAGCTCGCAGCAGATACAGTTTACTTGAGCGTTTACTTAGTTTACTCTGTATAACACAAACAACAATGAATATTATTTATAGTAGAAAAAAAAAGAGTTCTGAAGATGCTAACTGCATGATCTTCCCTTAAGATCTTTGGTTGAAGGAGTATTGGCTTCTCCACGGGCTTCTACCACTAGAAGTTTTGCCTTTAATTTATTTAGAGCAAATTATACAAAAGTCTATTGCATGACTCTATGCATACGGCATAGACCGGGTCCATGCGTCAAAGTCACATATTTACCAAGCGGATCATAACCACTTTCCGGTTTGTTCAAATACAGAGTTGGATGTTTCTCTGAACCCAATTTCAGGTAATAGGGAGATCGGAAGGAAGGAGTCTAATAGAAGGTCTATTGGCCCAAACTAAACAACTCCTATTTATATCCACTCAAACTCGCTCGTATATAGAGTATCGCCAACGCTTGAAACACTCCAACGGTCCATAAGAACATAGTCCAAGTCCATGCAGAGAGGTGACACTTACCTGCGTCTTCGTGATGTGGGCCTGCAACACTGAGGCGTGCCAGATGGTCTTGCAACGCACTCACTACACACTGACGGTTGTGTTTCTCTTTGGTGAGTTTTGAGATTGTTTTGTTGACGTTGTTCAACGTACGGTTGAGGTTCGTTTCCTTTTCGTCTTGTTTAATCCTATATTGCTTCTGTTTGATGGACGACTGTCGCTTCTTCTCCATCACCGGGTCCTCTTGAGGTCCCTGTTGGTATAATTTGGATTTCCTGCGTCCGGTTGCAACAGCAGTTGCTGCAGGTGGTTGAGCCGCCCCTCTGCAGCCACCTGGCGCTAAATTCTTGCCTGCACCAAACATTCCTTCACTTGCTGTGGCTTGCAGGAAGCCGTTGCTCGGGCCCGCCTGCAACATGCAAGCTTCGCCCCGAGTGGCCGACGACTGGCCGTCATGAGGGCTACCGTAACTATTGTAGGAAAAGGTCGGTATGGTGGACACTGTTATCGGCTGAGGAGATATCTGAAAGATGCCAAGAATATTCGGCTGAATGGGCTCCAGCCACGTAGGAGTGGTTACCCATTAATGCTTGGGCAGAATTACTGACAGCTTGAGGGTGAGGGGGCAGGAGAGATGCTGCGGCTGAGTGGTCGTTGAGCTCAGCCCCTGAAGGGTTCCAGACGTCGGTGTTTGCGCCTGAAGGGTTCCAGACGTCGGTGTTTGCGCCTGAAGGGTTCCAGACGTCGGTGTTTGCGCCTGAAGGGTTCCAGACGTCGGTGTTTGTCTCTGAAGGGTTCCAGACGTCGGTGTTTACCCCTGAAGGGTTCCAGACGTCGGTGTTTGCCCCTGAAGGGTTCCAGACGTCGGTGTTTGCCCCTGAAGGGTTCCAGACGTCGGTGTTTGCCCCTGAAGGGTTCCAGACGTCGGTGTTTGTCCCTGAAGGGTTCCAGCCGCCAGTGTTATTCGCTGAAGGGTTCCAGCCGTTAGTGTTATTCGCTGAAGGGTTCCACATGTTAGCCCATGAAGAAGCGTCGCAGATGTCAGTAACAGCCCCTGAAGGGTTCAAGATATCAATGTTACCCCCGTCGAGTGAGCAACTAAAAGGGTCCACATCGGGGGACGTCAACCTCTCTGATGGTCCATCTTGTTGGCCTCTGCTTGGATACATCTTTGTTTTTCCTCCCAGTCTTCAAATGTCCCCTAGAGCAGTTGTGTTCTCCTTGGTGGTCAAGTCCGCCGTGCACTGAGGTGACTATCCCAACAGACTCGGCTTTTATATGAATGTATCTCTCGATCTGGACTTTCCTCCGGCCTGACTGTGTGGGTATTCTTATGTTATTATTCCTGCAAATCATTTGGAGTCGCAGAATAGGAAGTTTTGCGGAGTCCCACAACGTTTTTCTTCCTCTGTAAATCACCAGCAGGATGTTTAGACGTGAATGCCTCCAGCCCCGCCCTCCTCGCCTTCTTCAGGAAAACAGTATAACGAGGCCATCTCTTGCTGTGCGGATTTCCTCACGAATTAAGACTGCAAGATCTTCTGAGAGAGAATATACTAATGACCATATAGTGCTTTTTGGGATGTAATGTGTACGTTGAACTGAAGGATGCGAGTCTGTGATCCAGAGAGTTTTAGAATACTGGGAATGACCCGGCAAATGTACTCGTCGTCAGCTTCAGCTCCTGGGCCCCGCCATACCGTCGTCTATTGCTTTTAATCGTGCCCATTGTTGAAGCAATGTATGTAGTAAGGCCCAACCCCATTCTCTTTCAGCTCTCTCGGCTTGTTCACTACTCTTGCACCCGTGGAGGTGCTTTCATACACTCCCTATAGCTCATCTCAGATTTAGGTTTCCACCTGTGTCTTTAGTCCTGCTTATGTTCGTGTTCTTTCAACCAGCCGCTGTTCATGTTCTCATGTCCTCCACAGATCATGTTTTCTCGTCCTGCCTCTGTTCGTGTTCTCTCATCCTGCGCTTGTTCATGTTCTTTCGCCTTGCCCTGTTCATGTTCTCTTGTCCTGTCCCCCCCTTCCTTTCACGTCCTCCCGTCCTGACCCCTGACCTGGCTCATGTTAAACAAATAGTTTTGTCTACCCTGTCAGAACCTCTAGGGACTGGCAGGGTAGAAATAGTGTCAACGATAAACAAATATAAATATATTTTTATCGTTGGCAAGAATCTCCTGCGCAGAAAGTCATCCTTCGTCAATTATGTCCTTGATATATCAGAAACATACTGGATCATAATTCTAATATATATACCTATGGTACGCCGCTTGGTAATTCTTGCACTTCTGCTATCCCAATCTATTTTCTTGTGATTGAAATCTCCCACGATTAGGAGATTTTGTCCTCGTTGAATGATGTTTGGTATAGCTCTGTTTCTCCATATTCCTGCCAGGGCCTTTGCTTGTTCCCGTTTAAGCTATACACCACAGCTACTTTTCGACTAGCAATTCCCATTAGTGCTCTTTCGTCAGTTATTTAACCCACTGGTGCCTGAAACTTCTTGAAAGAACTCAGACTTACTAGCAGTGCCACACCTCATCCATTTCGCTGTGTAAACTGAAAGATGATAATCGGTCATTTTGGTCTCTACTATAGCTATAGCATCACAATCATCTCAGTCATCCTGGCCTTTACAACAGCTATAACATATCACACTCTGCATCGCGGGTTCTTTCTTTCAGTTCATTCCCTTTCTTTGATATAATATCACCATTAGAAAACCAAACGTAAGAATTTTCTTGGTTACCTATTCCATCTAATTTCCGACTGAGATGTCTGGAAGCTAGTGGGGGGGGAGGGGGGAAGATGGAAGAGAAGAGGGAATCGTATCACCAAATGCTGTTGCTTGCGTACCTACACCGCACAGCCGGTAGTAAGGACTCTCTGGCTTTTCTTCTTCCCGGTGAGCGGAGAACGGGGAGTGATGGGAGTGTAGTGTGGTGAGAGTGTAGTGTGGTGGGAGGAGTGGTAGTGTGGAGGGTGTAGTGTGTTGGGAGGGGTTGTAATGTGTAGGGAAGGGGGTGTAATGAGGTGGGACGGGTTATAGTACTCACCTAGTTGTGCTTGCGTGGGTTGAGCTCTGGCACTTTGGGCCCGCCACTTCACTGTCAATCTAACGACTGTTTTTTTTTTCCACGCATATACCCCTCCCCCTCTCCCCCCCGCTCCCTCCCCGGCCATGGAAGTAGCCCGTGGCAGCTGTCCAACTCCCAGGTACCTATATACTCCTAGATGAACAGGTGCATCAGGGAAAAAGAAACTCTGCCAACTTCTTTCCGCCTCCGCGGGAGATCGATCCCCACAACCTCAGACTACGAATCATGAGCGCTGTCCACTCAGCCGTCAGGCTGAGTGGACAGCGCACTACACAACCACGCACTACACTAGTGTAGCGCACTACACACTACTGTAGTGTGGCCACCACACTACACTACCCCACCACATTACACTACCACACCACTACACCCACCGAGGGAGGGTGTAGTGTGGTGGGAGCTGGGAGGGGTGTAGTGTGGTGTGAGGAGGGTGTAGTGTGATGGGAGGAGGGTGTAGTGTGGTGGGAGGGTGTGTAGTGTGGAAGGAGTGTAGTGTGGTGGGAGGGGTGTAGTGTGTTGGGAGAAGTGTAGTGTGGTAGGAATGTAGTACGATGGGAGGGGTGTAGTGTAGTGTGAGTGTAGTGTAGCGGGAAGGGTGTTGTGTGGAAGGAGTGTAGTGTGGTGGGAGGGGGTTTAGTGTGGTAGGATGGAGTGTAGTGTCCTGGGAGGGGTGTAGTGTGGTGGAAGAGGTTTAGTCTGGTAGGAGTGTAGTGTGGTGGGAGGGGAGTGTATTGTAGTGGGAGGGAGTGTAGTGTGGTGGGATGAAGTGTAGTGTGGTGGGAGGGAGTGTAGTGTGGTGGGATGAAGTGTAGTGTGGTGGGAGGGAGTGTAGTGTGGTGGGATGAAGTGTAGTGTGGTGGGAGGGAGTGTAGTGTGGTGGGAGGGAGTGTAGTGTGGTAGGAGGAGGGTGTAGTGTGGTGGGAGGGAGTGTAGTATGGTGGGAGGAGAGTGTAGTGTGGTGGGAGGGAGTGTAGTGTGGTGGGAGAGGTGTAGTGTGGTGGGAGGGAGTGTATTGTGGTGGGAGGGAGTGTAGTGTGGTAGGAAGAGGGTGTAGTGTGGTGGGAGGGAGTGTAGTATGGTGGGAGGAGAGTGTAGTGTGGTGGGAGGGAGTGCATTGTGGTGGGAGGGAGTGTAGTGTGGTGGGAGGAGGGTTTAATATGGTGGGAGAGGTGTAGTGTGGTGGGAGGGAGTGTATTGTAGTGGGAGGGAGTGTAGTGTGGTAGGAGGAGGGTGTAGTGTGGTGGGAGGGAGTGTAGTATGGTGGGAGGGAGTGCAGTTTGGTGGGAGTAAGTGTAGTATGGTGGGAGGGTGTGTAGTGTGGTGGGAGGGAGTGTAGTATAGTGGGAGGGAGTGCAGTTTGGTGGGAGGGAGTGTAGTATGGTGGGAGGGAGTGTAGTATGGTGGGAGGAGGGTGTAGTATGGTGGGAGGGAGTGTAGTATGGTGGGAGGAGGGTGTAGTATGGTGGGAGGGAGTGTAGCGTGGTGGGAGTGTAGTGTGGTGGGAGTAACTGTAGTATGGTGGGAGGGAGTGTAGTATGGTGGGAGGGAGTGTAGTATGGTGGGAGGGAGTGCATTGTGGTGGGAGGGAGTGTAGTGTGGTGGGAGGAGGGTTTAATATGGTGGGAGGGAGTGTAGTGTGGTGGAAGGAGCGGTGTTGAGATGTGAGAAGCGTGAATATGGATGAGGTAGAAGCGGGAGTAACAGGAAGCATGCCGATATGGGTGAGAGAGTTCTTAGTCGATAAGAAACAAACGGCAGTAGTGAGAGGAGAAAGTCAGAATTAGAGACGAGTAACAAGCAGATTACAGAAGAATGAGTACAATACAGTAAGTGAAAAACAGGAAAATGGCTTGGCAGAAAAGACCATTTTTTTAGAAACAGAGAAAAGAGGTTTCATAAGGTAGAATAGGTGGATGGTATGGTATTGGATATGACAAAATGGGCCATACACACACACACACACACACACACACACACACACACACACACACACACACACACATACACACACACACACCAAAGTGTGTGTGTATGGAGGATACACACACACACTGTGGTGTGTGTGTATCCTATACATTCACTACCACTACTATATTATACATCCCCTAACACACCCGTCAACACAGCTACAGATACGACATATGATATATTTCCAGTATATGGAGATACATCCCCTTGGCCCAGAGATTTTCTGAAAATAAATTTCAATGGTAGAGATACTTCATCGGCGTGTGCAAAGCTGATGAACGTTCAGAGTTCAGCCTTCAAGAATCTGACAGGAAGGAAACTTTAGAGGCGCTGCAGCATACTTATACAGCTATTGTAACCGCAATGTGTAGTTAAGATGTTGAAGGCAAACATCAATAAAGTTAAGGGTAAAACAAGAGAAAGTCCAAAGTCTGCCGCAAGACAAAACTGCCAAAGACTACGGCAACATTTCGGGAGACTTCTTACTTTGAAAATATATATTACTTTTCATAAAGCAAAATAATTAGAAGAGCCAAAATTAAATACTACTAAGATAAATTTACCCAAACAAAGGGCAACATTAAGCAAACATGGAGCACAATTTCACAAATAATGGGATCAAAGAAGATTTTAAATGACAAACCCAATTCTCCTCTTCAATAACGATGGTCAGCTTACAGCCTCTGATACTGCTATTGAGTTCAATAGGTTCTTCTTCTCTATTGGGTCATTACTTGCAAATGATATTCCATCTTCCAGTACTGATGTTCAGGGCTATCTTACAGGTAACTATCCACAGTCTATGTACCTAACGCCTGCAAATTCCACTGATTTTAATGAGATAATCCTTTCCCTTAAAACCAAGTCTAGTGCCCTTGAGGAGATACCAACTATAATTTACAAAAAAGCCTCCAGATTTTTAGCCCCTGCTATTGCATTGCTCTTCAACAAGTCACTTGAACTCAAAACCTTTCCAGATATTCTAAAAAAAAAAGCGAGAGTAACCCCTGTCCACAAATGTGGTGATTTCACTGATGTTAAGAACTACAGACCTATATCAATCCTGCCAAACTTGTCAAAAATATTTGAAAAACTAATCTACAAGCAGCTTTACTCTTATCTAGCCAAACACAATATACTTAGCTCTTGTCAATATGGCTTCAGACCCCCCAAAAGTACTAACGATGCACTTATTTGTATGATTAACTTTATACATGCAGCTCTTGATAAAAATGAGTTCCCTGTTGGGTTATTTGTGGACCTACGTAAGGCTTTTGACACTGTCAACCACCAAAACCTTCTTCTTAAATTACATCATTATGGTGTCAGAGGTCACTTCCCTGTAATACCTCAAATCTTACCTTACTGACAGGTTTCAGTATGTTTCTGTGAATAATTGCAATTTCTCCCACCCTACCCATCAACATTGGTGTTCCCCAGGGCAGCATACTTGGCCCTCTCCTCTTTCTCATCTACATTAATGACCTTCCAAATGCCTCCCAACACCTCAAAACAATTCTATTTGCTGACGACACAACCTTCATTTACTCCAGTCCTGATCCCCTTGCTTTAAATGTCACAGTGAATACTGACCTAAATAAAGTCCATCTTTGGCTAACTGCCAACAAACTCACCCTCAATATTGAGAAAACTTTCTATATTTTGGTTTGCAATAAATCCTCGAATCAAATAAATCTCAAATAAATCAAATAAAATATTGATAAACAATACCCAAATTTGTAACAAAGTAGATGGCAAATATCTTGGCGTTCTCATTGACCACAAGCTGAATTTCCAGGGACACATTTTAAATATATAAGAAAAGTTTCAAAAACTGTTGGCATTCTTTCTAAGATCAAATATTATGTACCTCGCCCTGCCCTGGTGACGCTCTATTACTCCCTCATCTATCTTTATCTTAACTATAGTATTTGTGCTTGGGGTTCTACTACCCAAAATCATTTACGTCCTCTAATTACTCAACACAAAGCTGCTATTAGGACAATATCTAACTCTGGCCCCATACATCACTCGGTATCCCTACTCAAATCTCTGAATATGTTAGATATTAAGTCACTGCACATCCTCTCATGTGTATTACATATATATATAAAACGCTGAACTATAATGTCATTCCTGACCTTAAAAGCTTTCTTCAAGGTTGTAACAGAACCCATGAGCACCACACCAGAAACAAATACCTTTTTGATATTCCAAGAGTACAACTTAATCAAACTAGAAATGCTCTACAAATCAAGGGACCCACGAATGTGGAATGACCTTCCCAATCATGTTAAAGACTGTACCTCTCCCAACCAGTTTAAGACTAAAACTAAGCACTACCTAATTAACTCCCTGTAACCTACCTTACCCCTAAAATGTCAACCCATGTCTGCTATTTTTAATTAATGCTGTGTGTCGACCAAAGTGTATTTTTGCTATTTTTCTGCCATTCTTCCCTCCTTTTTTATTTTTATATTTTCTCAACACAATTTATACTTTAATCTCAATTAGTATTAAGTTTTAGTCTTTAGTGTTTTTCCCTGCCCTGAAACACTTTGCGTAATAGTGGCTTTAGGCATTGTATGTACTAGCTCTATCTATAAATCCATCAATGTTTGTATCACACCTCGTATGTATGTACTTTACCTGAATAAACATTTGAATTTTGAATTTTTGCAATCTAGATAATTGTAAAAATTGCAGTATATATATTTATATATGTTCTTACTATTCGGAAAGATTCTTACAAACAATCTGAGGCAGTTAGGGAAGCACATGCTACTAATTAAGACCAATGATCTAACTGCTAGAACATAATGTGTAAAATCCGGTTACTGTGAAAGGTCAAGCACTCGAGGGATGTCTTTGAAACGACTCCCATCCTCTATAACTCGATGGTCAGGAAAGATTTTGGAAACGAAGAGGATTTACCTCTTCACTGAATAAACAAAATAATGTGAGTAGCTCTCCTTCATTTCAGTAGTTTAGAAGGAAAACAACTTGAGCTTAGCCAACGTGTGTCGCTGTAACGCATCTACGTTTGTTATCCCTTGAATAATGGGTCATAGAAAATGCATCATTGTTCGGTATCATAGAAAACAAAATACTTTAAGGTAAACTGGATGAAATCGTTCTCGGTAAATCGAAATTTACCACATTGTCAGCGTCGGTAAGCCCTGCTAGTGCTTTCCAGATCTTCCTAGCAAATTAAGATACTGTCTACAACGTGGCCTACCATCCATTTATTAGCCAGAACTATCAGTGTTTAACCGAGTGGCCAACATATCATCGTCTGTTCCAACCTGACCATTTATTTTCCTCAAGTTCGTCGTATCCGGAGGTCCTCTAGTGGACAGGAAACTCGTAACTTTTGAATGGTTTTCCCCGTTTTTATAGAGGGCGCTTTTTCCGGTGAATTTTAAGCAGCAGATCTGGCCTTTTAAAATAGACTTCCGAGGGTAGATCTTGGGAAACTCTAAACTCGTTTGGAAAAAACCGGTGAAATGGTTCTCTATTTTCAGCATTAGCAAGCCTGAAATTGAGTGTTTCCTGTGTGACACCTGAGCCATCCTGTAGGCGTCGTCCAGGTGCGTCGTTTCACTCTAAAAAAAAAAAAAAAGAATCGTTTTAATTGTCGTAATTTTGATTCGAATTGAATTAACCATTGATAGTATGACCTCGCCTCACCCTCGGGGGGGGGGGGGGGGGGAGTTCATTCCTCGGGCAGGACAGTAACGATTTAGCACGTTTCCTTTCACCTGATGCGACTCTTCACCCGGTAATAAAGGGGGAACACGAGAGAAAAGCCAATGTTACCTAGCAGAAAGTAAGTACCTGGGAATAAGACAGCTACTACGGACTGCTTCCTGGCGGGTGTGTGTGTGAAAATTAGCATTAAGGACTTACCCGAAACGCTATACGTGCTAGTGGCTGTACAAGAATGTAACAACTCTTGTATATATGAATAAATAAATAAATGTTGTATAATACATTCTAGTGGGGGGGGGGAGGGGGTGGAGATCAAGGTTGGTCAGAAGGGAGGACCTTCTGGTGGGCCAAGCAGATATATTTCTGGATGTCTTAATTCACTGAGGAAGATTTCATAGGGAAGCTTAGGGTTCACAGAAAGACTTCAAGCAATGTGAAGTATTGGCCTGCGGTCAATACTTCTCTGGTCACATATAATGTTAAACAATCTAATTTTCTTCTCTATATCTCAGAACTCTTCGTGTTTTTAGTCTACACTGCTTGAACGAAGAGTTTGAAAATATTCATCCAATTCGATTCAAGCTTTGTTAATCGGCAATTTTTTTAGAAGCTTCCGTAGCAAAGCACAGCTTATATATGAAAATATATATATATATATATATATATATATATATATATATATATATATATATATATATATATATATATATATATATATATATATATATATATATTATATATATATATATATATATATATATATATATATATATATATATATATATATATATATATATATATATATATATATATATATGTTGTACCTAGTAGCCAGATGCACTTCTCGGCCTACTATGCAAGGCCCGATTTGCCTAATAGGCCGAGTGATTTTCTTTATTTTCAAAAACTTCTTTCCATTTGGTTTATTTGAAATATTATTATTATACTATTTTAAGTACATAAATAATTGACTTAGTTATGTTAGTTTAGGTTAGGTTAAGGTAGGTTAGGTTAGGTTAGGTAGGGTTGGTTAGGTTCGGTCATATATCTACATTAGTTTTAACTCAAATAAAACAAAATTAACTCATACATTACGAAATAGATAGTTTTATCATTTCATCCTGATAGCTCTCATTCTGATGCTTCTGTTCACCTAGCAGTAAATACGTACCTGAGAGTTAGACAGCTGTTACGGGCTGCTTCCTGGGGGTGTATAACAAAAAGGAGGCCTGGTCGAGGACCGAGCCGCGGGGACGCTAAGCCCCGAAACCATCTCAAGATAACCTCAAGATAACCGACCAGTCAGCCAAGGTTGTAAGCGGCCATGAGTCAGGTCTAGAAAACATTGGAAGGTGTTGTATTTATGAGTAAAAAGGAAAAATATCCCCATAGCCTAGTGTGACAAGGTAACAGCCTATCCCTGGTGTCAGTCTATAGTGCCACCTTACAGCTGCCACCTTACACTGCCATCTTACAGTGCCACCTGACAGTGCAAACCACCGATAACTTCAACATACCAACAACAACAATACAGTTTCCTAGAAATAACAAACCGATAAAATATACATAAACATTCATAGCAAAAATATCAGTTTAACACCCAAAAAAAAATTAAAAAAAAGTATATAGATCATATTTTTAAACATGAAGAATATATGCTAAAGGTTAATGAAGCATTAGGTCTGTCCAACATCCCCTTGAGACGTTTCACAACTTTCTGAAACCCCCCATTCCCTCCAAGAGTGCACTTGGCAACACTGAATGTACATAGTTCTGAAATACTTACATTAAGTAATAGTGACGAAAATAAAGGGTGATGACGAAATATTGCAAGAGTTAAACCCCCGGAATTAAACACACAAACACACACACACACACAACACACACACACACACACACACACACACACACACACACACACACACACACACACACACACACACACACACACACACACACACACACACACACACACACACACACACGCAATCATGTGAATATAGAACACAATTATCACATTAAAAATGACCTAAAAGACATGAATATCAGCACTATCTTCTTGGAAATGTGTCCAGGATGTTGTACGTTGGTTATAACTCTTCCCCCCCTCTCTCTCTCTCTCTCTCTCTCTCTCTCTCTCTCTCTCTCTCTCTCTCTCTCTCTCTCTCTCTCTCTCTCTCTCTCTCTCTCTCTCTCCCCCACTAACACATCTCTTCCTCATATGTCCAAGAACAGGTAAAGCCGCGCCGTGGTAAAGAGTCAGTCGGATGCTGCATCTCTCTACCACCTGACTCTTGGTGTAAGACACTGGAGGATGCTGCTTAATACCGCACGATGCCAGAGTACATCTCCAGCTGGTGTGTACAGGTATGACTTCCTACCTGGTGGTGGTGGTTGTGGTGGTAGTGGTGGTGGTGGTGGTGGTGGTGGTGCTGCTGCAGCTGGTGGTGTTGGTGCTGCTGCAGCTGGTTAGTGGTGCTACTGCATCACCAGTATTGAAATGCATTTCAATAAACTTGATTTTCATTAATGTTGACAAACAGTGTTCAGTTCCATGGTCCGGGATGTTGTATACACAGGTGATGGAAACAGAAGACACATTAGTATATTTGGAACCTAAATTTACTTCTGACATTCGCGCCTTCACAATAAATCTCAAAATTATTGTTCCCGACGAAATACCAACAATAAATGTATGTTGAGGAAGGTGTTCTTGCTGAACACATAATGAACACGCTGAACATAATTCGATAGATGTAGAAAATAAGTCACAATAACGGGGGATGAAACGTGTGTAACCTTCTCATATGAAAGTGGCGACGTTCCGATCCGTCTTGGACCCTTATCACGACGTTTCAGTCCGTCTTGTACCCTTATCGTGACGTTTTGGTCCATCTTGGACCCTTATCTCAACATTTCGGTCCGTCTTGGACCCTTATCTCGACGTTTCGATCCGTCTTGGACCCTTATCTCAACGTTTCGGTCCGTCTTGGACCCTTATCTCAACGTTTCGGTCCGTTTTGGACCCTTATATCAACGTTTCGGTCCGTCCTTGACCCTTATCACGACGTTTCAGTCCGTCTTGGTCCCTTATCAAGTCGTGATGAGAATCCATGACTGATCGAAACCCCCGTCACTTCCCTTTCACGTGTGTATGTTGGATTATCTGAAAGGGATGATTATTATTATGATAATTATGAGTAATAATAAGCTGTCACTCAGCTTGAGTAAAATGGAGAGAAAGTACACCAAGCGTGTTCAAGAGTCTCACATAACACTCGGACTAAAGAGAGACAGATTTGCCTCGGCCACCAGCTCACAAGACCCGTATCTTTTTTTTTTTTTTTTTTTTTTGGAGATATATGCAAGAGTTGTTACATTCTTGTACAGCCACTAGTACGCGTAGCGTTTCGTGCAGGTCCTTAATCCTATGGTCCCTGGAATACGATCCCCTGCCGCGAAGAATCGTTTTTTCATCCAAGTACACATTTTACTGTTGCGTTAAACAGAGGCTACAGTTAAGGAATTGCGCCCAGTAAATCCTCCCCGGCCAGGATACGAACCCATGATATAGCGCTCGCGGAACGCCAGGCGAGTGTCTTACCACTACACCACGGATCTTGTGTGCTGGGACGCGAAACCACCAGCTCACAAGACCCGTATCTTGTGTGCTGGGACGTGAGGCCTCTTGATCGAATACTGGCATCGTCTAAATGCCAGAAGATGTTGAGTGATACATTCCAGTCATTCTCAAGACACTCTCAAGACACTCATAATCCTTAAGTGTGTGGCTGACATGGTGATGTAAGCACATGGGATTGTGTCTCTCTTTGGCTGTTTTTTTTTTTCATCGTAAATACTGGAATACGGTAAAAAAAAAATTATGCTGTGAATTATGGATATAGATGCAGAAAAATGCCACTAGTTTTTTTTGTTTTTAAATCATAGTGCCATGTCTAAATTAATTTTATGAGATAGAAGCACAGTTTCGTATATTTAATGTTTTGATGTATTTAAGAGGGACACAGAAAATACTTAGACTGATTTTTTTTGTCTTTCATAGTTATGTTCTGTTGCAATATCTTTGTAGAATGATTGTATGAATTTAGGATTTATTAAATACTTTATGTTTACAGTGTCACGAACGATAACACTACGTGCTATCGTTCGTCTATCTATCGTCTAAATATATCGTCTAAATATCACGTGCTATCGTCTAAATATATCCAGCGGAGTGGATATATTTTTTCATATTTGCTAATGTTTTACATTTATGTGTAGTCCAATGGTAGTGATAATGATAATATCGATAGCGATAATGATATGAAGAATTAGAAGACTATAGAAGGATGTAACCTAACATCACCGCAAGAGTTGACAAAGGGGGAGACATGATCATGACATAGAAAATATTCAAGGGGAATTCATGAAGTAGGCAAAATCAGACTAACTGAAATAAGGAGGACCTGAATAAGGGTAGACACAAGTAGCAAGTAAGTAGAATGAATTAAAGGATGAAGTGGCTGAGGTGAATTACTCAACTTGTACTCAAATGTAGGCAGAGTCAATGGGTTCTGGAGCTAGTCATTTAAGCTTTTGAGAGGCGGGATCTGAGAGCTGAGGCTCGACCCTCACAAGTGCATCTGAATGTGCACACACACACACACACACACACACACACACTGCATTAGGCAGTGAGGAATTGCATTAGGCAGTGATGTGGTGGAGGCTGACTCCATACACAGTTTTAAATGTAGATATGATAGAGTCCAGTAGGCTCAGGAATCTATATTCCAGTTGATTGACAGTTGAGAGGCGGGACCAAAGAACCAAAGCTCAACCCCCGCAAGTACACACACACACACACACACACACACACACACACACACACACACACACACACACACACACACACACACACACACACACACACGCACGCACGCAAGTACGGACGGACTTCAGGAAGTGGATCGTTTGAATCGGCGAATTGTGATTCAGCCGTCCACATAACCCCTGCGTGTAGTCCCGGGTCATCCTGGGAAGTCTTCCTGGACATAACGCTCAGGGGGATATACTCTGCCATTCCTCAAGTATAAATAAGTGACTGGGACCCCACATCACGCTCACTCTCACACACAGCCTTCTATGGCAACCAAGTTGTCCTCCGCCAGGACACCAACGCCAGGGATAATGTTTCCTTGGACACTTGAAACACCGGAGTTAATAACGAAGACCTCGCAGTACGGGATGCCTCTCGAATCCCAACTGGGAGCTCTTAGCGAGTCTTCGTTATCCGATGGATCGAATGTTGAGCGCCTGGCGCCGAAGCAGCTACGCCAAGTGAACTGAGTGGTGAGCCCGGCTTCGGGTACTTGGGGGCCAACAATGGGTCCCTGATACCCGATTCCTGTGGCTGGGCGCCCTCAGCGAGTCACCTCGTGTTACCTGAAGAAGCCTCCATCAGCCATGACCCTCACTCCGCGCTGCTCTCCTGCGGCGACCTCTCGACCTACCAGAGTTCAGAAGTCAGATGTCAGTGCGCAGATGTATTTGGAGGAGACGAGTACGATATTAATGATATTACCACCTGGGACCCTCAGGTGATCAGGGAGGTGGCAGCGTGTTTAGACAGAGTCATCAACAGCGGGCAGACAGCAGACATGGACTCCCAGCCACTAGCTCCAGCCACACGCAGACAGCCACAAGTAGTAAGGAGTGAGGGAGTGCCTAGCCAACGTTGGGACCAGCCAGTGCCAGGCAGCTCGAGCAATGTGCCTCGAAGGAAAATCAAACTGTACCAACTTAGCCCTCAGGAAGACCCAGAGCTCGAGAGGAGGAGGAGGCTGGCACTCAAACAGTACCTGAAACGTCTGAGAGACGAGAAACACGAAAGGACGCTCATCCTGTCAGTTTAAAAACAATAGCCAGGAGGTAGCAAGCCTCAACCAGGAGAAGCAGACGCGCCTGCAGACGATAGCAATGCTTGAAGCACTCTTGACGCGCAGCAGTATTGTAAACCCGCACGGCCAAGACGACGGTAGGTATACCGCAACAGACCTCTGTTGAGGTATACTCAACGGTGGGTATACCTCAACAGACCTGTTGGTGGCATGTATAATATGACTTTTGTTTGCCATATCTGGCGGGCTGTTGTTCTCAGACTCGAGACGTATTTGGCGGCTTGACACACACAAATCTTCGTAGGATTAAATACTACTATTAGTAAACACCAGACTACTCCTGCGTATCTCCTTTGTTCAATGGGTGTTTTAAGTTATAATCAGATCACTGCCTTTCTGTAGGTGTTTGAGCGGGTGTTCGTTGTACTCACCTAGTTGTGCTTGCGGGGGTTCAGCTTCGGCTCTTTGGTTCCGCCTCTCAACCGTCAATTAACTGGTGTACAGGTTCTTGAGCCTATTGGGCTCTATTATATCTACATTTGAAACTGTGTATGGAGTCAGCCTCCACCACATCACTTCCTAGTGCATTCCATTTGTTAACTACTCTGACACTGAAAAAGTTTTTTCTAATGTCTCAGTGTGTGTGTGTGTGTGTTACTTGAGCTCTGGCTCTCTGGTCCCGCTTCTCAACTGTCAATCAGCTGGTGTGTGTGTGGGTATTTGCTTGTATATATGTGTGTGTTTGTGTATATTTGTATGTATATGTGTTCGTGTGTGATAATATACAAGTTGCTCATGATCAGTTTCACAAGAATAAATTACAGTCAGCCCTTGAGAATAATAATATAAGGACCACCTCAAAGAAAACGGCATTTATAGCTGCCTCTCTCTCTCCGAAGGTTTTCTTTAATGACTAAACGAATATACTCCTTGGCTATAGGCACATCTGGCAGGTTAATGAGGCTGAGCCACTACCAGAATATTCAGATTGTAAACTCTGTAACAAACCATTAAATCATTCCCTAGAACACTGCAATATTAAACGTGAAACTGTACAAGATTTTTGTTAAGTTTTCCTAGCCTATTGTACAGTTAACTATATTTATATATGTTTTTTTTCTCTATCATCCAGGTGAGGTCAACCAAGTCGGTGCCAGCGGATACAATTCTCAATTTCTGTAGTGCTGTGTACATATGTAGCAGCTATTGTTGTGCAAATGTAGCAGAAATAGCTAGCTACACATTTGTAGCAGAAATTGCTAGCTACACACTTCTAGCAGAAATAGCTAGCTACACACTTGTAGTAGAAATAGCTAGCTACACACTTGTAGCAGAAATAGCTAGCTACACACTTGTAGGAGAAATAGCTAGCTACACACTTGTAGCAGAAATAGCTAGCTACACACTTGTAGGAGAAATAGCTAGCTACACACTTGTAGCAGAAACACCCAGCTATTCACTTGTAGCAGAAATATCTAAGCTGAGCACCTGTCCATGCAAGACTTTGGTGTAATGCACCTCTGTGATAGCCGTCGTTTAGAAAGAAAACACCAGCCCCACTCAGCTGCATGAACTACCAAGAATGCAAGAATGAAATCCCAGGAAAAAAAAACACGTGATTCGGTTATGCGAGAGAATTTACAAGGAAAATGCAACGGAAAATCCGAAAGTTTTCGTCTTTCACCACATTACCAAGGAAATACAGAGAAGTTGTTGTTGTTGGTGTAGAAGATTACGCCACCACAAGAGGTGGTACGGGCATGAATAGCCCGTAGGTGATGTGGATGTTTGGAGGGAATGTGTCTCTGGGCCTATATATAGTTGGGTATACCCAACTATATATATATATAGTTGGGTATATATATATA
>NC_091173.1:19232581-19297581 GCF_040958095.1 Procambarus clarkii
AGTGAACTTTCAAGCTGAACTTTCAGGTTTCAAGTACTTGTTAGTGCTCTTAACTGGTCTCCAGATGTTGAGAGGCCTTATAACCCAACACGAAACCAGACGCACCACTCTTGTGTCCGCGGCTCCGCCTGCTTCGAATCACAAGGTAAAGTGGCAACTTCGATTTCCTGTTCCACGTGACTGTGAATGTAGTTGCTGTGTGCGTGGCACCAATCACGTGGGTGTTGTTATCCCTCTCCACACCTGGGCCACCTGTCATTAAACATTTACGCAACGACTTTACAAAGCTATGCGCAAACACCCTCCTATAGTGCTTCGCAGCTCATAAACTGTTTAATAAATGTAAACAAAGTCGACAATGATTGGGAACTAAGATGTAGAGTTTTGTAAGTACTTGTATAGCTGCTTGGCGAATCTAACCCCTCCTTCCCCCTCCCTCTTTTTTCCGTCAATAGAAGGAAAACATATAACGTCTATATATATATATATATATATATATATATATATATATATATATATATATATATATATATATATATATATATATATATATATATATATATATATATATATATAACGAAACATAAAACGTCTATAACCACAGGACGCCTGTCCTGTGGATATAGACGAGCGACGTTCTTTTCTTCTTTTTTCTGTTTTAAGAAGAAATACCACTTGGGTGACACGTGGAACTAGCACAGCGTCTCGTTCCATGATACAAATCAGTGAACGGAAATCATCGTCTGTCAAAAAAAAAAAAAAAAAAGACGTTCGTAGACTTTTATAATAGCTATTTAGGAGACCAAGATGATTTCCATTACCTGCTTCACGATCTCTGGTCTTTTCCCCTTTTCCCTCCTCCTTCACATTCTCTCTCTTCACATCCTGCATCTCACAGTCGACTGGTCACAGCATCTTCAAACTTCAACATAAATTGTCACTTTCAACCTCTGTCAGTGACCCCACGGTGGCTTCCCCAGCCATACAGCTGGTGTCTAGCCTTGTGTTTTGTGTCGTGTTTGTTGTGGTCGTCACAGCTGATTCCTGCAGCTGATTCCATGCAGCTGATTACAATAGTCGGCTGGACCACCTGCCTGCCCGCGACAGCTATAGACAGGTGGATGATTACAAATGGTAAGTAGCTACGATTTATTATATAAAAACAGTTGCTTCGCTCTGGGAGGTGAATGTACTTTAGTGTCATATATCAAGTTTCCGCCACTGTGCATATCTTTTTTTTTTTTTTTGGGGGGGGGGCCTTCGTGACGAGAGAGAAAGAGAGAGAGAGAGAGAGAGAGAGAGGGGGGGAGGTAGGGGGGAAAGTAGTGTATTTTGCAAAATAAAAAAAACTCGTTAAGACTCTCCATTCCTTTCCTCCTCTATCTCTTTCTCGTCTTAATTTACACGCACCGAGGGAATCATGCAATGCTTGCATGTATGTGCAGATAGGAATAATCAGAGAGCAGAAGCTATATATATATATATATATATATATATATATATATATATATATATATATATATATATATATATATATATATATATATATATATATATATATATATATATATATATATATATATAAATGAAAGCGAAGCACTTATCCTGAAGAACACTTCCTGAAGCCCTGGCCCCCTAGAAAGTGTTGTAGGTTGTTGTGACTGTTAATTACGACTGGAGTCGCCAGGGGGGAGGGATTGTGAGGGGGGGGGAGGCTGGTGTGTGCATGTTGTAACAATCAAACATTATATACCTCTTTCCTATCAAGTTTTCAAGTGGCTTTTTTATTATTATTACTTCTGTAAAGTGCCTATTACAGAAGCAAGCTTCTTGAACAAATCCACAAGGGCCGTGACGAGGATTCGAACCTGCGTCCGGGAGCATCCCAGACACTGCCTTAATCGACTGAGCTTCGACAGGGTAAAAGGGTTGAAACCGAAGTTCTACTGAAGTTACTGGATCCCGTAGCCTCGGAGAGGCTACGGGATGCTCCCGGACGCAGGGAGCTCCCGGACGCAGGTTCGAATCTTCGTCACTGCCCTTGTGGATTTGTTCATTTGATGCATCACGTTAGTGTGATCTCTGTTTGTGAGCAAGCTTCTTACTTCTGTAAGAGTACTTGTTACTATAGTAACAAGTTTTTACTTCTTACAGAATGCCTCTAAAACTCTCAGATTGTGTAAAGCCTCCAAAATCCCAGTTCAAGTTTTTCACAGTTTAATCAGCTGAAATTTTATAAAGAATTTTCTTTAAAGGATGCCGTATGCAATTGCAATTTTTTTTTATTTATAAAAGAAATACAAGGTACAAAGCACAAACCCGGTAGCTGCAGAAGAACTGAAACGTGAATACACACACACACACACACACAGGACAAACATAACAAAGTAATCAGACATGATAACAAAATTAAACATAAGGAAAAAAGAACCAAGGAGGTAAATACAGGACACAAAGCCCAAAACAGAAAACCCCTAAACGGGCGCTCAATACATTACATAAACCAGAACGGTACAAAGAAACAGTTCAAAAAATAAAAAAATAAAAAAATAATTAACATAATATATATAAATAAAACACAATATACAAAGAACGAGATAGACAACATCAGAAAAAAAAACAATACAGGAATACTTACATAACAAACAGAAATAAAAATACAAGACATGAAAACTGAAAAATACACAATAACTAAAACTGAAATGCCAGAAAAAATAAGAATAAAAAACAGAAAACGGTGACATATACAAGCGGCCACACACACACACACCGCTTGTACACACACGCACGGGCGACGCTAAGTCAAAAAGCCAGACAAAAACATACCAGAACAGGCCCACGCGGGAGTCAGTTACAAACACCCACACCACACACACACACACACACACACACACACACACACACACACACACACACACACACACACACACACACACAGCTCGTAGGTATGAGCTACGAGGAGAGACTACGGGAATTAAACCTCACTTCGCTGGAAGACAGAAGAGTTAGGGGGGACATGATCACCACATTCAAGATTCTGAAGGGGATTGATAGGGTAGATAAAGACAGTCTATTTAACACAAGGGGAACACGCACAAGGGGACACAGGTGGAAACTGAGTGCCCAAATGAGCCACAGAGATATTAGAAAGAACTTTTTTAGTGTCAGAGTGGTTGACAAATGGAATGCATTAGGAAGTGATGTGGTGGAGGCTGACTCCATACACAGTTTCAAGTGTAGATATGACAGAGCCCGATAGGCTCATGAATCTGTACACCTGTTGATTGACGGTTGAGAGGCGGGACCAAAGAGCCAGAGCTCAACCCCTGCAAACACAACTAGGTGAGTACAACTAGGTGAGTACACACACACACACACACACACACACACACACACACACACACACACACACACACACACACACACACACACACACACACACACCACACACCACACACCACACACACACACACCACACACACACACACCACACACACACACACACACACACACACACACACACACACACACCACACACCACACACACACACACCACACACACACACACCACACACACACACACACACACACACACACACCACACACCACACACACACACACACCACACACCACACACACACACACACACACCCACACCACACACACACACACACACACACACCACACACCACACACACACACACACACACACACACACACCCACACCCACACCACACACCACACACACACACACACACACCACACACACACACACCACACACACACACACACACACACACACACACACACCACACACACACACACACACAAGGACACGCTCCTGTACACGCAGGCACCGGGAAACAAACGTCATGGCCCTCCCCAACACACCGGAAACAAGTACGCGTCTGACCCCTGATAAAAGACCCGCAGAGAGAGCCCACTAAACGAAACTTGGGAAAGAATAGAACCAGTGATCCTCATGATAAGCGCATGAGCACTTAGACAGAGCCCCCTGCAGCCGCCCCGCACTCAGTGGAATACCGATGCCCGCAGCACCGCACCGAACCTCGTAAACACCGAACAGAGAGAGCTCCGACCCCGGGAACTCACATCCGTCATGGGGGGTCCCACGGATCCGAAAGCGTCACCGACACAGCGGAATCAGGAAGGGGAACCGTCCTCTCAGCCCAGCGGTTCACAAACCCCAATTAAAGCCCCCCCGAAAGTAGACCTCCACACGGGTAGGCGAGAGCTTTTCCAGCCCCAGAGCGAGAGCTTTTCCAGCCCCAGAGCGAGAGCTTTTCCAGCCCCAGAAGATCGGTGCCTCGGACAGTCAACACGTCCAGGAGCGCAACTTCCCCCAGAGGCCAATCTACAGGAGCAGAGAAATCAAGCCGCACAGTATCCACACGGCGTATCCGGCCACCTCCAGGCGCCGCCGCCCCGGCCAGCGGGAGCACCACACCAACAGACAGCCACCACATAAAAATATTTGTGTACGTCTGGTACCATACTACTTGTGTAAAGGAGGAAATGTAGATGTTTATCTCTCAGAATGTTTGGTAATATGTTTATTGTTTGTGATGTGTTTATATGTATGTATTAACACGATGTACTGAACGGGGTGAGAATAGCTAGAGCTACCTCATTCCTTTGTGTGTATTTTACCTCAATAAACTTATTTAAATTTAAATTTCACCTCGCAGCGTCAAGGAGCAACTCTATGCGGTTGTAATTGACCCGACCCGTATACCTCCAAAAGCGATTTCGACGAGATTAGAGCCCTGGACAGGGAGCAACAAATGGGTGTAGATCCTTTAACCCAGCAGTTAAAATAGGGGAAGTATACATTGGTGTACTCCCCCTTCCCCTCTTTTTTTCGGAGTATACAGAACTGGAAGTGTGTTTACATCCTGAACGATGTTCAGACCTCAGCATATATTTTCTGGTTGTTCAGTCAATATGTATGCGGCTGCCTTATCCTTTAGATAAGGTAGGCCTTAGGCTATATACCAAACCGGAGTCGGCAGTAAATATCACCTGGCTGTAAACAAATAGATGTGAGGGGGGGGGGTCCCCGTGAGTACGTTCTCGACTCACAATCCAGAATCCGGGTTCAAATCCCGGGCGGGACAGAAATACTTGGGGGTGCAGTTCCTATCACCTAATGCATCTGTTCACCTATCAGTAAGTAAGTACTGGGAAGTTAGTCGGCTTGTTGTGGGGTTGCATCCTGGGCGGGGTCAGTAATTCGACCATTTTGGGACCTGGATACAAGCGTAACTTGAATGAATACACTCTGGCTTCCTGTCCCACGACACATTGAATTAGTAAATTATTATAAATTGGCGGGTCGTGTTTCAGGGAAAGTTTAAAGAGGGAGGGAAAGAGAGAGAGAGAGAGAGAGAGAGAGAGAGAGAGAGAGAGAGAGAGAGAGAGAGAGAGAGAGAGAGAGAGAGAGAGAGGCTTAAGCCGAGTTCTAGGCAAGAAAAGCTTTAACCTAGTAACATGAGTCTGCTCCAATACCCCCCCCCCCCCCCAACCCATTTAAAGAAAATAACAAATATAAAAGCTTAGTTTACGCTTAATATCTCCGCGTTTTCTGTTAAGCTAGCGCGTATAATTTTCCTTTTATGTGTTGAAAAGATTACTTAATGAGATTATTCATTCATAGCACAGGGACGGGGGGCTTGTATGCTGTGCTGACCCACGGAAAAATAATGTGAAAAGAGGGGGCAGAAACACACCAATTTGACCTTGAAAACCTTCGTTGCCGCAAAGTAACTTGGAATTTTGACCTTCTATAATTTGCGTAATATAGAAGAGCTATAATAGTGACCCTCGTGAATTCCGCGCAAAGATAGGAACTTTCTAAATTCGAACCAAAGTTAGAAAAGGTTCAGAGGTACGCCACCAGGCTAGTCCCCGAGCTGAGGGGTATGAGCTACGAGGAAAGATTGCCGGAACTGAACCTCACGACACTGGAAGACAGAAGAGTCATAGAAGACATAACCACCTATAAAATTCTCAGAGGAATTGACAAGGTAGATAAATATTCTTGTTAACACATTGATATATATATATATATATATATATATATATATATATATATATATATATATATATATATAATATAATATAATATAATATAATATATATATATATATATATATATATATATATATATATATAATATAATATAATATAATATATATATATATATATATATATATATATATATATATATATATATAATATAATATAATATAATATAATATAATATATATATATATATATATATATATATATATATATATATATATATATATATATATATATATATATATATATATATATATATATATATATATATATATATAAGCTTTCACTATAACTGTTATAATACTTGCAAATACTATGTTGTCTTTAATCAACTGAGGCACTCGTGCAAGCCTTCACAATTTAAGATATCAAAACCTTTTTTTTTTAAATACCGGTTCGGTGTGTGTGCGCGCGTGTGCGTGCATGAAGATCTCGAAGGAGTCTTAAAGTGTTCAGGTGGACAAGAAAGATTACAGTGTTCAGGTCCTGGTTGTGTCAAGACTGGGTAGATCATCCTGGTGTCTCAGATAACACTGCATCGTTCAGTTGAACATGTTTCAGTCACCCCTACAGTATCGTGTGGGTGCCCGTCCTCCTTGACACATGCACAAACTTTTAAGTCGATTCAGAAAACGGGACAGAACATCACTTTCGTGAGCCGATTTCATTTAAAATTTCTTCGATTTTTGGCCAATAACGAGGAAAAAGCGACGTTATTTTTAAGACGACGGGTTGTTTTAAGAAGACAGGTTGGACGTTGCCTTCACTACTTGCTCGTATCTCTTCAAAGTACTATCTTGCTTACCTGTAGAGTCATAAGTGCGTAAAGTTTTTCTCCTGAATTACTTATCAACTTTGTCAATGTTTCTTTTTCATGGTTTAGTGTTTTCATTGTTGTTGATCTTACCGGGTGAGGTTACATCAGGCTTTCCTCATATTTCAATCCCCCCCCCCCTCAGGCTCGGGATCGGGCCTTGTTGCCTATTTTAATAGCTTCTATAGTATTGTCCTTTTTGTGTGTGTTAACTTCAGGCCGGAGCTGCGTACTGGAAGAAAGGTCTTGTGTAGGTTGTTTAGTGTTCTCGAAGGTATCGTAGTATACGATCCAGAAAGCTACTTAAACATTTTCAACTTTTACTGAAGTTGTCATTTTGGCAACTTTGTTTTTCAGGTGTCAGGTTTTGAGTCTTATATTGTGCATTCTCCTTCTCTGCCTCTTGAAACTCTCTCCCATTTGAATTGCAATTCCTTTGATATTTTCTTTTCCTCCTTGGAGCTCGTTACTTTGCATTTACCAGGGTTAAAGACAATTACCCATCTTTCAGACCAACTCTGAACCTAATCTTGGATTGCCTCTAATCCCTCGAAGTCTTACAGTTATAATTTTTCTCGTCAGCTTCGTGTCGTCAGAAAACAGTGATATGACCGATTCTGTTTTCTACTGAAAGGTTTTTAGCGCGTATTATAAACTGAATGGGTCCCACTGACGACCTCTGGGGCACGCCACTTGTGACGCCTCCGCCCAATCACTTGGGCGGGACGGTAGAGCGACGATCTTGCTTCATGCAGGTCGGTGCTCAATCCCCGACCGTCCTAGTGGCTGGGCACCATTCTTTCCCCCCCCCCCCCTCCCCCTCCCCACCCCCCGTCCATCCCAAATCCTTATCCTGATCCCTTCCAAGTGCTTTATACACCTAATGGCTTGGCGCTTTTTTCCTAATAGTTCCCTTCCCTTGTAACGTCTCTTCAAACAAGCTTCTCTTACCGTTACTCTGTTGGCAAGCAGAGGGGTTACCCCTCTAACTCTTGCTCTCCATGCGAGATAGTTGGTAAACGCTTTCTGACAATTAAGAAAGGTTACCGTTGTTCTCTATCCTGGTTTATCAGTCACATCACTGGGTTTCTAAGTGCTCCGGGGTTTCTGAATGCTCCATTAGTCTCCGTCGTACGTTAGGCATTAGTCTCCCTCGTAAAGCCACTAGTACGCTATGCGTACTAGTGGCTTTACAAGAATGTAAAATCGTCATCATTACTATGTACTCTCTTAACCCCTAATGTACATTCTTGTTTATAAATAAATAAATAAACTTGACTCATGTTCACACGGTTGTCTGCTCTCTGTCGTAACTTCTAGTTCAGTCAATCATATACGTATAGAATCACAATTAAAATAAGAAATAATTTTTAATGTTTACAAATGCTTCAAAAGAAATAATGTTCACCTCTTGCATAAAACTATTCGCCACAGAGAACACGTTTGTGTTTGACTTAAACGACATTCCTAAAAGTCCTGTATAATTTCTTTATAAATATAATGGCCAGCCATCAGTGACATATTGACCTGACAAACCAACACTTGGATGACCTTACACGTATATCCCAGCCGCCCTTTGAGCCACCTCTACACACAATATGTCTCTGGCAACGGTATTATTACTGCTCATTATTCACAACACAGACACATGTAGGAGAAGGGAACATATCCTAATGTGTTACATTAACATTGAGGTGGAAGGGAAGGGAAGGGAAGGGAAGGGAAGGGAAGGGAAGGGAAGGGAAGGGAAGGGAAGGGGAGAGGGGGGGGAATAAATGCTATCCAAAGGTTATGTAGACCTTATAGAGGAAGTGTGATTGAGACAGACTTCAGTTCATTCAAGTACTATTATTATTATATTTAGATTGAGAATATCTGGCTGGTTGATCAAAGTTATTTTATTGTCAGAGGTCACAATCCTTGTGTGTTGCTGTAAGATGAATACTCTGAGCAAGAACCTGTCCTGGACCAGTTTGCGTATTCCTGTTACATAATGGGGGGTGAGCTGCCTCGAAGATCGCGCTACCATGATACGACGTTGTTGGGCCCAGATCAGGGGAAAGCGCCAAGCCATTACGACTATATAGCACTGAGAAGGGGGTGGGGTCAGGATAAGGTTTTGGGATGGGACAGGAGGGACGGAATGGTGCCCAACCACTTGAACGGTCGGGGGATTGGGAACGCCGACCTGCATAAAGCGAGGCCGTCGCTCTACCGTCCGCCCCAAGTGGTTAGGCTCCAGATGAAGAAGTTATTTACGTTTAAACTCGTGGGGAAAAACAGCGATGGAAACTTGAAACTTGAGCTTTTCCCGTGAACTGAATGGTTTCAAGGGAAAGAACTTGGGGCCAGTTCTGTACTTCAGACACCGTCGACCTCTCCAACGACGGAGCCTGTTGAGCTCCGAGGCCGCGTGAACGAGACCTATCCGGCCCTGTAGCCGGTTACTGGGAACACCTGGTCTAGTTTTCGCTTGTTCACATCGAACAAAAACCCCAACTAGGTGAGTTCTCGCTACAGCGACCAGTACAGGTGGCCAGTGCCTCGCTAGAGCGGCCGGTGTGCATCTGTGCCTCGCTAGAACAGCCGATAAATCAAAGACCCCCGCAAGGCTTTCATACTTTCTCAGAAGTCGAATATGACGCTCGACGCTAACACGAATGCTCAGAAAATGAATATAAGTTGTTAGTCGGCACTGGGCATTGTAATCAACAGCGCCACCACCTTGAACTGACTGGTAATTACTGCTTGGCGTTGAAAGCCCAACTGACATATCTGAATAATTTAATGTGTAGTAATTTTATTGGTGTGAAAGCATTTGCATAAATATCGTTGTGTTTAGTATTGAATGATGAACGTCACGGCAAGTTGTTTGTATCCATTGGCTATAGTGTGGCTCTGTAGGGTTTAGTTAGGGTTTGAAGGGTTTAGTTAGGGTTTAGTTAGGGTTTGAAGGGTTTAGTTAGGGTTTAGTTAGGGTTTGAAGGGTTTAGTTAGGGTTTGAAGGGTTTAGTTAGGGTTTGAAGGGTTTAGTTAGGGTTTGAAGGTTTTAGTTAGGGTTTGAAGGGTTTAGTTAGGGTTTGAAGGGTTTAGTTAGGGTTTGAAGGGTTTAGTTAGGGTTTGAAGGTTTTAGTTAGGGTTTGAAGGGTTTAGTTAGGGTTTGAAGGGTTTAGTTAGGGTTTGAAGGGTTTAGTTAGGGTTTGAAGGTTTTAGATAGGGTTTGAAGGGTTTAGTTAGGGTTTGAAGGGTTTAGTTAGGGTTTGAAGGGTTTAGTTAGGGTTTGAAGGGTTTAGTTAGGGTTTGAAGGGTTTAGTTAGGGTTTGAAGGGTTTAGTTAGGGTTTGAAGGGTTTAGTTAGGGTTTGAAGGTTTTAGTTAGGGTTTGAAGGGTTTAGTTAGGGTTTGAAGGGTTTAGTTAGGGTTTGAAGGGTTTAGTTAGGGTTTGAAGGTTTTAGTTAGGGTTTGAAGGGTTTAGTTAGGGTTTGAAGGGTTTAGTTAGGGTTTGAAGGTTTTAGTTAGGGTTTGAAGGGTTTAGTTAGGGTTTGAAGGGTTTAGTTAGGGTTTGAAGGGTTTAGTTAGGGTTTGAAGGGTTTAGTTAGGGTTTGAAGGGTTTAGTTAGGGTTTGAAGGTTTTAGTTAGGGTTTGAAGGGTTTAGTTAGGGTTTGAAGGGTTTAGTTAGGGTTTGAAGGTTTTAGTTAGGGTTTGAAGGGTTTAGATAGGGTTTGAAGGGTTTAGTTAGGGTTTGAAGGGTTTAGTTAGGGTTTGAAGGGTTTAGTTAGGGTTTGAAGGGTTTAGTTAGGGTTTGAAGGGTTTAGTTAGGGTTTGAAGGGTTTAGTTAGGGTTTGAAGGGTTTAGTTAGGGTTTGAAGGGTTTAGTTAGGGTTTGAAGGGTTTAGTTAGGGTTTGAAGGTTTTAGTTAGGGTTTGAAGGGTTTAGTTAGGGTTTGAAGGTTTTAGTTAGGGTTTGAAGGGTTTAGTTAGGGTTTGAAGGGTTTAGTTAGGGTTTGAAGGGTTTAGTTCGGGTTTGAAGGGTTTAGTTAGGGTTTGAAGGGTTTAGTTAGGGTTTGAAGGGTTTAGTTAGGGTTTGAAGGTTTTAGTTAGGGTTTGAAGGGTTTAGTTAGGGTTTGAAGGGTTTAGTTAGGGTTTGAAGGGTTTAGTTAGGGTTTGAAGGGTTTAGTTAGGGTTTGAAGGGTTTAGTTAGGGTTTGAAGGGTTTAGTTAGGGTTTGAAGGGTTTAGTTAGGGTTTGAAGGGTTTAGTTAGGGTTTGAAGGGTTTAGTTAGGGTTTGAAGGGTTTAGTTAGGGTTTGAAGGGTTTAGTTAGGGTTTGAAGGGTTTAGTTAGGGTTTGAAGGGTTTAGTTAGGGTTTGAAGGGTTTAGTTAGGGTTTGAAGGGTTTAGTTAGGGTTTGAAGGGTTTAGTTAGGGTTTGAAGGGTTTAGTTAGGGTTTGAAGGGTTTAGTTAGGGTTTGAAGGGTTTAGTTAGGGTCTGTAGGGTTTAGTTAGGGTTTGAAGGGTTTAGTTAGGGTTTGAAGGTTTTAGTTAGGGTTTGAAGGTTTTAGTTAGGGTTTGAAGGTTTTAGTTAGGGTTTGAAGGGTTTAGTTAGGGTTTGAAGGTTTTAGTTAGGGTTTGAAGGGTTTAGTTAGGGTTTGAAGGTTTTAGTTAGGGTTTGAAGGGTTTAGTTAGGGTTTGAAGGGTTTAGTTAGGGTTTGAAGGGTTTAGTTAGGGTTTGAAGGGTTTAGTTAGGGTTTGAAGGTTTTAGTTAGGGTTTGAAGGTTTTAGTTAGGGTTTGAAGGTTTTAGTTAGGGTTTGAAGGGTTTAGTTAGGGTTTGAAGGTTTTAGTTAGGGTTTGAAGGTTTTAGTTAGGGTTTGAAGGGTTTAGTTAGGGTTTGAAGGTTTTAGTTAGGGTTTGAAGGGTTTAGTTAGGGTTTGAAGGGTTTAGTTAGGGTTTGAAGGGTTTAGTTAGGGTTTGAAGGTTTTAGTTAGGGTTTGAAGGTTTTAGTTAGGGTTTGAAGGTTTTAGTTAGGGTTTGAAGGTTTTAGTTAGGGTTTGAAGGGTTTAGTTAGGGTTTGAAGGGTTTAGTTAGGGTTTGAAGGGTTTAGTTAGGGTTTGAAGGTTTTAGTTAGGGTTTGAAGGTTTTAGTTAGGGTTTGAAGGTTTTAGTTAGGGTTTGAAGGGTTTAGTTAGGGTTTGAAGGGTTTAGTTAGGGTTTGAAGGGTTTAGTTAGGGTTTGAAGGGTTTAGTTAGGGTTTGAAGGGTTTAGTTAGGGTTTGAAGGTTTTAGTTAGGGTTTGAAGGGTTTAGTTAGGGTTTGAAGGGTTTAGTTAGGGTTTGAAGGGTTTAGTTAGGGTTTAAAGGGTTTAGTTAGGGTTTGAAGGGTTTAGTTAGGGTTTAAAGGGTTTAGTTAGGGTTTGAAGGGTTTAGTTAGGGTTTGAAGGGTTTAGTTAGGGTTTGAAGGGTTTAGTTAGGGTTTGAAGGTTTTAGTTAGGGTTTGAAGGGTTTAGTTAGGGTTTGAAGGGTTTAGTTAGGGTTTGAAGGGTTTAGTTAGGGTTTGAAGGGTTTAGTTAGGGTTTGAAGGTTTTAGTTAGGGTTTGAAGGGTTTAGTTAGGGTTTGAAGGGTTTAGTTAGGGTTTGAAGGGTTTAGTTAGGGTTTGAAGGTTTTAGTTAGGGTTTGAAGGGTTTAGTTAGGGTTTGAAGGGTTTAGTTAGGGTTTGAAGGGTTTAGTTAGGGTTTGAAGGGTTTAGTTAGGGTTTGAAGGTTTTAGTTAGGGTTTGAAGGGTTTAGTTAGGGTTTGAAGGGTTTAGTTAGGGTTTGAAGGGTTTAGTTAGGGTTTGAAGGTTTTAGTTAGGGTTTGAAGGGTTTAGTTAGGGTTTGAAGGGTTTAGTTAGGGTTTGAAGGGTTTAGTTAGGGTTTGAAGGGTTTAGTTAGGGTTTGAAGGTTTTAGTTAGGGTTTGAAGGGTTTAGTTAGGGTTTGAAGGGTTTAGTTAGGGTTTGAAGGGTTTAGTTAGGGTTTGAAGGGTTTAGTTAGGGTTTGAAGGTTTTAGTTAGGGTTTGAAGGGTTTAGTTAGGGTTTGAAGGTTTTAGTTAGGGTTTGAAGGGTTTAGTTAGGGTTTGAAGGGTTTAGTTAGGGTTTGAAGGTTTTAGTTAGGGTTTGAAGGGTTTAGTTAGTGTTTGAAGGGTTTAGTTAGGGTTTGAAGGGTTTAGTTAGGGTTTGAAGGGTTTAGTTAGGGTTTGAAGGGTTTAGTTAGGGTTTGAAGGTTTTAGTTAGGGTTTGAAGGGTTTAGTTAGTGTTTGAAGGGTTTAGTTAGGGTTTGAAGGGTTTAGTTAGGGTTTGAAGGGTTTAGTTAGGGTTTGAAGGGTTTAGTTAGGGTTTGAAGGGTTTAGTTAGAGTTTGAAGGGTTTAGTTAGGGTTTAAAGGGTTTAATTAGGATTTGAAGGGTTTAGTTAGGGTTTGAAGGGTTTAATTAGGATTTGAAGAGTTTAGTTAGGGTTTGAAGGGTTTAGTTAGGGGTTGAAGGTTTTAGTTAGGGTTTGAAGGGTTTAGTTAGGGTTTGAAGTGCTTAGTTAGGGTTTAAAGAGCTTATGAACAAATGTAGTGTAGTGTATTGAAGGGCTTACTAAGTGTTTAAAGGGTTTAGTTAGGGTTTTAAAAGCTTACCTAAGGTTTGAAGGGTTTAGTTAGGGTTTGAAAGATTTAGTTGAACTTTGAGAGATTCCATTCAAATTTATTGGGTTTCATTTTTAACATTAAAATTCCTTGGAAACAGACTCTTCGATGGATATTTTTTTTTCTAAATAGATTTAATAGCATTGAACGTAGATATGCCATTATTTCGTACTTGGGTAAAGTCAAATTGCGTATTTAAATAAACTAGTATTGGTTAGAATGATGTAGTTAATTTGTATCTAAACCTAATTGGTCATTGGGTAGTTACATAACGAGGGACGGCCCTTCTTGTTCTCGTAAATCGCTAACAACTTTAATCCGATAATTGGTTTATCATTCTAGGCCTATACAGGCCTATCTTGAGGTTACCCTGAGGTAATTTCATGGCTTAGTGTCCCTGCGGCCCGGTCCTCGACCAGGCCTCCTTTTTGTTACACATCCACAGGAAGCAGACGGTAGCAGCTGTCTAACTCACTGGTACCTATTTATTTCTAGGTGAACAGGCGCATCAGGGTGAAAGAAACTTCCTATTTGTGTCCGTCTCCGCCGGGGATCAAACCCAGAATCTTAGGACTACGAATCCCGAGTGCTGTCCACTCAGCCCTCAGGCCCCCATCAGGCCTACCCCACACTATATCTAGCTAATTTAACCATTCATAGTCTGTATTATCAAGAGTATTTATGACACACCCGTCACAGCTGCACATTTAGGCCTAGTTAGAATAACTGCATATGTAGGCCTAGATAATATAATTTGCTTTATAGCACGAGCGTAATTTAAATTGTAATAGTCGAAGATAGTCGTATTAATAATACGAAGAATAGTCGTATTAATAATACGAAGAATAGTCGTATTAATAATACGAAGAATAGTCGTATTTTCAAATTACTAATATTGGCCAAATTTTACCTTACAGTATTAAGTGTTGATAGAATTATTTGAGGATATATTATGGTTGTTAATTTGTTTATAGTTAGAATTCTCGAGATAAAAATATCGTGTTCATTAAAGTGTAATTTATCCACCAATACATACGTTAATTACTTTATTTTTTTTTTTTTTATCCTTAAACATTTTCCTAAGATAAAGCTTGTTGTGCCCTTCTGAGCGCCCTGGCCACCCCTCCCGCCGCTGACCCATTGAAGTCTTCAACATTCCGAATACCTCTTGAAAGTATTCAAATTTATTCAGTATTATAAATTCTTATCCAGATCTTAATCTCCACCTTTGTCGTCTGCTCTTCAACGTCTTTGCTTGTGTGTGTGTGTGTGTGTGTGTGTGTGTGTGTGTGTGTGTGTGTGTGTGTGTGTGTGTGTGTGTGTGTGTGTGTGTGTTTTTTTGTTTGGTCTCTGAATGCCTCATGCGCTGCGTAATGTTACTTTTCGTGTATTTCTCGGCTGTATTTCTCCGTGTTCCTTCGCTTAGAATCCTTAGATGATCACGTTTCTTGCCGGGTCGGAGTTCGAGTATCAGTGGTTTAAGGGGCTTGATACAGTATTTTTTCTTTTATATACTTCATATCCCAGCTCTCTTACTCTCTCTCTCTTCCAAGCAATATATATATATATATATATATATATATATATATATATATATATATATATATATATATATATATATATATATATATATATATAATATAACGTGTGTATTTTTTAATGCAAATTCTTCAATAATTAATCTGCTCTACATCCTATATTCCCCTCCCCATCCCCCTCTCTCTCCCCCATCACCCCCCCCTCTCTCTCCCCCATCACCCCCCCCCCTCTCTCTCCCCCATCACCCCCCCCCTCTCTCTCAATGGACCACCCTGGTATGATCACCCCTCCCCCCCCCCACGACCCAATTGACCATGCTATCGTTAACCTTACCAGAGATATGCACGCGACATAACAAACGCTAAATATGGAGAACAAAAACGGGCGAGAACATCGGAATGAACAGAAGAACAAAGTTTCTCGAGTAATTTATTATTGGAGCTGTCTAATGCATTTAAATTTTGTTCATGCCAATGCATTGCTGTTGGCAGGGCGAAGGATAGGAGAAGAGAGTGGGGGGAGAGTAGACTAGGGGAGAGAGTAGACTGGGGAGAGAGTAGACTGGGGGGAGAGTAGACTAGGGGAGAGAGTAGACTGGGGAGAGAGTAGACTGGGGGGAGAGTAGACTAGGGGAGAGGAGTAGGGACATGGCAGGCACAGTTGGGAGAGAGGAATAAAAAGGGAGAAAGAGAAACAGAGGTTAAATGGGTACACATTAGCACTGGAAGATGAGAGGAAACATGTAGAGAGAGAGAGAGAGAAAATGGGGGAATTCGGAGAAAAATGCGATAAATAGGATGGAAGGTGGGAGACAGATGGGAGAGGGGACTAGCTGCGGAATGGGCAAATTGGGCCGGAGTGAGAGCAAATTGGGCCGGAGTGAGAGGAAAATTGGGCCGGAAGGTATTAATACTGATAAAAAATTAATAATTTGAATACGTTGAAAAGATATAAACACGAGTCTTAATAACTCCGATCCTTTAACATGTTTGTTTTTCTTGTATACCTTCATGTTCATGGAACCTTTCCTTGCGTCCACGTAATCCCAGGAATGTTTCCTTGCGTCCACGGAATCCCAGGAATGTTTCCTTGCGTCCACGTAATCCCAGGAATGTTTCCTTGCGTCCACGTAATTCCAGGAATGTTTCCTTGCGTCCACGTAATCCCAGGAACCTTTCATTGCGTCCACGTAATCCCAGGAACCTTTCCTTGCGTCCACGTAATCCCAGGAACCTTTCCTTGCGTCCACGTAGTCCCAGGAACCTTTCCTTGCGTCCACGGAATCCCAGGAATGTTTCCTTGCGTCCACGGAATCCCAGGAATGTTTCCTTGCGTCCACGTAATCCCAGGAATGTTTCCTTGCGTACACGTAATCCCAGAAATCTCCCGTTTATACATTTTCTTTCCGTGTTCTGCATATTCCGTGGCTGGGTGACCGGGCCATCTCAGAACGCCTGAGCAGGGTTGACATATCTTAACATACTTGTACCATATTAATCCAACCTCTCCTCTTACAAAGAACGCCGCTCTTCGCTCGCATGCGTTACATAAGACCAAAAATTAGCGTATTAGAAAATGGAAGCGGCTGGCGAAAGTGACGTACTGTTCCCGTTTTCTGTTTTGGGTCCTCTGGTAGGTTAGGAGAGGACACTTTAAATTTGACATTTTTTGATGCTGTGACTGTTCTCTTAAGTGAAGATCCTATCGTTATTAATAATCTTAACAGGGAGAGAGGGAGGAGGAGGAGGAGGGGGGAGAAGGAGATAGAAGAGAAAAAATAGAGATAGATTTGGCGGAAGCAGATGAGGAAAAGACAGAAAAGGCAAAAATAAGAAACAGAAAAGGAGAAAAGGGGCGATAATGAAGTGGTAACATGAAAATAATGTCGAGTAGATAAAGAAAACGGAAGTGAGAGGAAACAGAAAAGAGAGAAGTAGAGAAGAGGAGTCTATGAAGAATAAGGCAGAGTATTTTTTTTACTTGCATAAAACAATAATAGTTTTATTGGTCATGAATTTATCATTTAATGTGTCGCAAGACTTTTACAGTGAAAACAATCGTAAAAATTCCCCAGACTTGGCTGTGTCTAGATGTGTGCTCCAGCCTTTCTACCAAAATGGACATATTGCCACATTAGCGATTAGCTTGACGCTAAACCAATTTCAATAAGGTCGGCCTTTGTTTGGATACGCATAATAATATCTTATTACTTAAATGGGATGACAACTCTTTAATACGCATGGCAATATTTTACTACTTAAATGGTATGACAACTCTTTAATACGCATGGCAATATCTTACTACTTAAATGGTATGACAACTCCATACAATATGGTATGGTAAGTATGATAAGCATGTGCCATAAGGCAAGCAGAGTGGGTAGTGTAATACTCTCTTCCTTGAGACGCATAACACAAGTAATCTGAAAGCCAATAGATGCACGGGAAAGTTGATGCTATGGAATCTAGTAAGTTTATCAGTCAGATTTACGACCCCCTATTAACCAGGATTACATTAACCAGGATTACATTAACGGGGAACGTCGTTCACTATTATCGTGGAATAGTGGTCAAAGAAAGCAGTGAAGAATTCACCAGTTACTTGTGAAAAACGATTCGGTTTAATTTCACTTTAAGATGGAAGACTTAAACTATTTACGATCGCGTCACCATAAGAAATGTGTAAACATAGACGCTCAATGTTCTAGACATAACATAAGGGAGAGTCATAATAAGGAATAGACTTCATGGGTAGAAGTTTGAAGGGTTTTATCCCCCCATGTTAAAAGTGCGCAACGCCACCTTTCACGGATCCAAACAAGGGAGAGGTCTACACTAGGAAATCCAGCTCCTTATCAGGAAAGGTTCCCTACCCACTTATCGGAAAGGTTCCCTACCCACTTATCGGAAAGGTTCTCAACCCATTACCATAAATTTAGGTAAAAGTCAAACATTTCTCAGTCTCAATTTAAAAAAAATGCAAGAATTTAATAGAGCGAACATGACCACTTTAAAACGAAGGTTTATAATCTTTTCGCGACTGATATCCCTGACTTGAGAGAGGCTTTAGGAAGCTTTCTGAGACGTCATAATGCTACATAGCCTTCCCGGCTTGATGCCTTCTTTTGATAATTACTTACTTTCCGAGACGTCAATCACTCGCCGACATGGTGGAGTGGCCGGCCACAAAGACGCCGAAATAAACACAACTAATGAAAGCTCATCTGTAGCAAGACACCAGCTGCATGCGAAGGAGAAATCGTGTCAAGAATCGCCAACTAGGAGCTGAAGCTTTAATAGAAGAACGATGAGAGTTGAAGAGGTTTACCAGAGACAAATGTTAAAATGTTTTTTGTCTGTAAACCTGGAATGTATTGTTAATTTTGGTGTATAGAATGTAATAGAGACCTGTGAAGGGCGATTCATAATTGTCGTCTGGGTTTATGGTGGTGTTGTTTTTACAGTCTAGTGGTGGTGGTGGTGGTGGTTTTGGGGGAGACTGGTCCTGGTGACGCGAGTAGTGTTGGTAGTGGTGGTACCAGTGGTGGGAGGTGCCAGTGGTGGGAGGTGCCAGTGGTGGGAAGTGCCAGTGGTGGGAGGTGCATCTGGACTAGTGTTTAATTATATACATTAAGTGGCAACGCTCTGGATTTTCATTTTCTTTGGCAGATAGCTTTGTTTGTGGTGCCAGCCTTGTCTGTGGTGCCAACCTTGTCTGTGGTGCCAGCCTTGTCTGTGGTGCCAGCCTTGTTTGTGGTGCCAACCTTGTCTGTGATGCCAACCTTGTTTGTGGTGCCAACCTTGTCTGTGGTGCCAGCCTTGTCTGTGGTGCCAGCCTTGTCTGTGGTGCCAGCCTTGTCTGTGGTGCCAGCCTTGTTTGTGGTGCCAACCTTGTCTGTGATGCCAACCTTGTTTGTGGTGCCAACCTTGTCTGTGGTGCCAGCCTTGTCTGTGGTGCCAACCTTGTTTGTGGTGCCAGCCTTGTCTGTGGTGCCAGCCTTGTCTGTGGTGCCAGCCTTGCCTGTGGTGCCAACCTTGTCTGTGGTGCCAGCCTTGTCTGTGGTGCCAACCTTGTCTGTGGTGCCAACCTTGTCTGTGGTGCCAACCTTGTCTGTGGTGCCAGCCTTGTCTGTGGTGCCAACTTTGTCTGTGGTGCCAGCCTTGTCTGTGGTGCCAGCCTTGTCTGTGGTGCCAGCCTTGTCTGTGGTGCCAGCCTTGTCTGTGGTGCCAGCCTTGTCTGTGGTGCCAACCTTGTCTGTGGTGCCAGCCTTGGCTGCCTTGTCATCTAGAGCATGCAGTAACAAGGTTAACGTCGAAGGACACAAAAATGCCTCAGCAGAAACAATACAATTCCAAATATAAAATCCAGGAATTATAATTTTGATAATTGTACTTATATTTCCCGGTGAAAAATGCGCCTGAATGAACAGATCAATACAAACTCTTATAACAAACTAATCAATACAATTTTATTAACATTTAATTCTGGCGGGGAAAAAAAACGCGACTCTGGGTAGCATTCAAAGAGAGAAATGTTTCCAAAAAATATCTGCGCTTAAATTCCCTTGCGTTCAGCGCGTGGGTGAGCTATACGCGCATGCGCAGACAGGAACCAGTAACGACCCATAAATATGTACAGCGGCCTCGATTAGTGTCATTGTCACTGGTCGTTATAAAGAAGACAGAGAATATATGATCATGACATGACATACCGCAAGAGGCCAGTGGTCGTATCAGCAGCTGCGGTGAGTGTTGAGATAGATTACTTGCATATATAAATATATTATATAATATATAAATATATATATATATATATAAATATAATATACAGGCCGGCTTCCTTCAAGACCAAGCAGAAGGAAAAGTGATACTTATTATATTATTATTATAAGAATAATTGTTGTAATTAATGTTTTACTCTTTCTTCTGCTGGTCTTGAAGGAAGCCGGCCTGGGGTGACAGAGGGCTGTGACGATCTCTGGAACCCGTCGTAGGTGCGGGGCCCGGTCGTCCACCTCCTGGGGCTCGTGCGGCCCCCCAGGCTCTGCTTCAGGAGGCTGGGGTCGTTCTTGCCCTTGCTGGGGTGGTTCTTTTCCAGCCCCGACCACGGCGGTCTCCGGGGTTGGAGTCCCTGTGCCTTCTTTCGCCAACTTGGAGGTCAACTCCGGAGCTGGAGCCTCTAGGGGCAGTTCGTTGTTGCCTTCAACCTCGTTCTCACAGTTCCTGCGACGGCGCTGGAACCAATCGTAATGGCGTTTGTCTTTCTATTGAAGTCTTTCGGCGCCGTGGTGAGAGGACCTGCTGCTTGGGTAACAACTTCTCCTTCGTATGAACCTACCCAATCTTTGCGCCCAGGAGAGGCCACTCCAGACCGACAACCAGAACGCAACTCCATAGTCTCCTGAGACTGATATATATATATATATATATATATATATATATATATATATATATATATATATATATATATATATATATATATATATATATATATATATATATGTGTGTGTGTGTGTGTGTATATCACGAAAATAAACACGTGATTAAGAATGTGACAATGTCAGACCACGGAGGAAAAATGAAACAGGAAATTTCCTTAAGTACTTTCGTATATTAAATACATCTTCAGAAGGTGAAGACATCTTCACCTTCTGAAGATGTATTTAATATACGAAAGTACTTAAGGAAATTTCCTGTTTCATTTTTCCTCCGTGGTCTGACATTGTCATATATATATATATATATATATATATATATATATATATATATATATATATATATATATATATATATATATATATATATATATAATATTGTGGCAGCTATGATATCTGTCGGCTATAAACCGTATCAAAGTCAAGAATAATCATAATATAAATAAAATAATGTAAAGCGTAATCACCTTGTAAGACAGGAAAGTATTTGCGTGTGTCAGTTCACCTAACAATACATGCGGGAGGTTGAGTTTTAGCTCTTTGGTCCCGCCTCACACCCGTCAGTCTGCTGGTGAACAGGATCACAAGCTTTTTGGGAACGTTCTTTTATACATTTTAAGCTGTGTGTGTGTGTGTGTGTGTGTGTGTGTGTGTGTGTGTGTGTGTGTGTGTGTGTGTGTGTGTGTGTGGAGTCTGCTTCAACAACTCCACTTCTAAATGCATTCCACGTATTCACTATTCGGCCACTTATAACTGTCTTCATAACGTGTCTATTTTCCATTTGGGTGCACAGTTTTAACCTGTCTCCCATTATTCAATCGCCAATAATTTCTAATAGCCAATCCTAGTGAGCCCCTGTACGTTCCTCCTGGATTGTTATGTTTTATGTGGTAATCATGTCTCCCCACCCCCTCCTAACTCTTCTGTCTTTCATTAATTGGAGTTTTTATTCATTTTGTACATTCTTTTGTACTTCTGTACTCCCCCACACACCCTGGCCCCCACACACCCTGGCCCCCACACACTCCCTGGCCCCCACACACACCCTGGCCCCCACACACTCCCTGGCCCCCACACACACCCTGGCCCCCACACACTCCCTGGCCCCCACACACTCCCTGGCCCCCACACACTCCCTGGCTCCCACACACTCCCTGGCCCCCACACACTCCCTGGCTCCCACACACTCCCTGGCTCCCACACCCCGTAACACCTTTTCCTTCAGTAAAAAGATAATATTAGATCCCAAGAAAGAACACACGATAAATATTATTCTAACGCGTCGCTGGAGGCGCTGGCTGGCTCCACGTTAGTCCCAATTTGTTTACATTTGTTTAAGTTTGTTCACGAGTGTCGAATTATCTTATGAATTGTTTAAGGGAAAACAGAGATGTCCAAAGTAACTTTTACTTTCAGGCTGATGTTAACGGTTTGTGTGTGTGTGTGTGTGTGTGTGTGTGTGTGTGTGTGTGTGTGTGTGTGTGTGTGTGTGTGTGTGTGTGTGTGTGTGCTAACCTAGTTGTGCTTGTGGGGGTTGAAATTTGGCTCTTTGGTCCCGCCTCTCAACCGTCAATCAACCGGTGTATAGGTTCCTGAACCTACTGGGCTCTATCATATCTACATTTTAAACTGTGTATGGAGTCTGCCTCCACCACATGACTGCCTAATGCATTCCATTTGCTAACTACTCTGACACTGAAAAAGTTCTTTCTAATGTCTCTGTGACTCATTTGGGTAATCAGCTTCCACCTGTGTCCCCTTGTGCGTGTTCCACCCTTGTTAAATAATGCATCCTTGTCTATCTTGTCAATTCCCCTGAGAATCTTGTATGTGGTGATCATGTCTCCCCCGAGTTCTTCTGTCTTCCAGCAACGTGAGATGCAGTTCCCTCAGCCTTTCCTCGTAACTCGTGCCTCTTAGTTCTGGGACCAGCCTAGTGGCATACCTCTGAACTTTTGAGTGTGAGTATAGGAGTGTATATATAGGAAGTATAGGAGTGAGTGTGTGTGTGTGTGTGTGTATGTGTATGTGTGTGTATTTGTATGTGTGTGTGTGTGTGTGTGTGTGTGTGTGTGTGTGTGTGTGTGTGTGTGTGTGTGTGTGTGTGTGTGTGTGTGTGTGTGTATGTGTGTGTGTGTATATGTGTGTGTGTGTGTGTGTGTGTGTGTGTGTGTGTGTGTGTGTGTGTGTGTGTGTGTGTGTGTGTGTGTGTGTGTGTGTGTTTAATCACTATGTGAATGTTTCCTCCTTTTAAAGAAATCTTTCTTGCCGGCGACTTTAAAGAAATTCAATTTTCCGCTTATCCAGTCTATAATTAAATCGAAATGATAGCCCCATCATTCGACAAGCAATTGCTTGCGTGTGTGTGTGTGTATTCACCTAACTGTGCTTGCGGGGGATGAGCTCTGGCTCTTTCGGCCCATCTCTCAACTGTCAATCAATCAACTTTTTTTCTCACACGCACGCACACACACACACACACACACACACACACACACACACACACACACACACACACACACACACACACACACACACACACACACACTCACACACATGCACACACACACACACACACACACACACACACACACACACACACACACACACACACACACACACACACACACACACACGAAGCAGCCCGTAGCAGCTGTCTGACTACCAGGTTCCTATTTACTGCTAGGTTAACAGGAGCATCAGGGTGAAAGAAACTCCATCCATTTGTTTCCGCCATCGCTAACCACTCAGCCACTATAGGACCCCCCCCTTGCTGTGTGTGTGTGTATGTGCATGTGTGGTGTGTGTGTGTGTGTGTGTGTGTGTGTGTGTGTGTGTGTGTGTGTGTGTGTGTGTGTGTGTGTGTGTGTGTGTGTGAGTGTGTGTGTATGTATGTGCATGTGTGTGTGGTGTGTGTGTGTGTGTGTGTGTGTGTGTGTGTGTGTGTGTGTGCATGTGTGCATGTGTGTGTGTGTGTGTGTGTTAAACTACCATCCATCAATCGTCATTATAAAATGGATAAGAATTCCACGAAACTGCCTAAAGCTCCAATTTTTGTTGTTGTCGTTGATGTTCCTTACCAAGATTCATCTCGTCGTGGATGCTGAGAAGGATGTGAATTGTGTGCGGGGGGGGGGGGGAGAACCGGTTAGGGAGACGCTAAACCAGAGGAGGAACGTAGGTGACGTGTGCGCATGCGAAGTGACAGGTGGACAGGCTGGGACAAGGCTTTAAGCGCATGAAAGCATAGGTTTACACATGCGCATGCTCTTGAATGCATGGTGGACACACTGTACATCTTTAATGGAAAGGTGTACAGGGACGCACGCATGCGTGGCTGACACCAATGCACATGTGTGTGTGTGTGTGAACACGGATGTACATGTGTGTGTACACAGGCGCACCCCAGGTATGCAAGGATGTACACACGCGTACAGGTGTGTACAAGAGGCAGTGGGAGATATTTGTGAGGAAAGTCCTGAAACATGTAAGTAAGATGTACAACACTTCCCTGTGGTGTACAACACTACCCCTGTGGTGTACAACACTTCTCTGTGGTGTACAACACTACCCTGTGGTGTACAACACTTCCCTGTGGTGTACAACACTTCCCTGTGGTGTACAACACTTCCCTGTGGTGTACAACACTTCCCTGTGGTGTACAACACTTCTCTGTGGTGTACAACACTTCCCTGTGGTGTACAACACTTCCCTGTGGTGTACAACACTTCCCTGTGGTGTACAACACTTCCCTGTGGTGTACAACACTTCCCTGTGGTGTACAACACTTCTCTGTGGTGTACAACACTTCCCTGTGGTGTACATCACTTCCCTGTGGTGTTCATCACTTCCCTGTGGTGTACATCACTTCCCTGTGGTGTTCATCACTTCCCTGTGGTGTACAACACTACCCCTGTGGTGTACATCACTTCCCTGTGGTGTACAACACTTCCCTGTGGTGTACATCACTTCCCTGTGGTGTTCATCACTTCCCTGTGGTGTACAACACTACCCTTGTGGTGTACAACACTACCCCTGTGGTGTACAACACTTCCCCTGTGGTGTACAACACTTTCCTCTGGTGTTCACCACTTCCCTGTGGATCACCAGTCTAGTGAATTGTTGTTCTCATACTCTGCTCCATCCTCTTGACTGGTCGATACAGAGACGTGTTCTTATATCACAAAGGGTCGGGGTTCAATCCCCGAGGGTCCAGCGAGAGGTTGAGCACCGACGTGCCTTTCACCCCGTTTTTGTACTGTTTAGCTGCTTAATGTCCTCGTACCGCTTCGAGGACATTACCGCTTCGAGGACATTACCGCTTCGAGGACATTACCGCTTCGAGGACATTACCGCTTCGAGGACACATGTCGAGGAAGGGCTGTGTAGCCACGCCTGCTTATGGGTTTTCTCCTCGTAACTGGCCTATACATCTGCTCCCTTGTAAACTATTTTATGAGTTGAATGATAGTAGCGTCTACTATCATTCAACTATTGAGGTGTTGACTGTAGGCAGAGGGAAGGAAGGCGAACTATCAGGGGGCGAAAGCGCCCAAGGCATTACGACTATATAGCACTTGGATGGGTTCAGGATAAGGATTAGGGATGGGATGATGGGGAGGAAGGAATGGTTGCCCCAACCACTTGTGGACAGTTGAGGATTGAACGCCGACCTGCTTTATGCGAAACCGTCGTTCTACCGTCCAGCCCAAATAGCCAGAAATTCCTCCCTGCTCGTGTAGTGATGCTACGGTAGATAATACGATGCCATATAGATTAGGAGGAGGTTTCAGGTGGCATTGTCCAACCTTTAAGGGCAACCATGCAACAGGTTTCAGGGCAAGTTTAGCCTTACCGCATTTGTCCTGCGTCCTGGCGCACCACGCCCTCTATTACTAAATCTAAAAAAATATATAGCCACGGTTTTCGCCTCTATATAGCTCTGGGGATCTGAATTTTCCTGACCTGAAACAAATATTGGCCAAAAAAACGAAAAATCCACCAGTGGCCCATCAGAGTCTTCGTAAGGACAGGCTCTGGTATGCAAGTTTAATGTGGAAATTGTGTCATGAATCTCATGAATTTCATGAATCTGCGTCGTTTTTTTTATTTATTTTTTTATTTATTATTTTTTTACTAGAGAATACGAGAGTAGGTTTTCATCATGCCTCTGTCTGCCTTTCTTCCCTTCAACTACGATATTTTTTTGGCTGTGTTTTGAATCATTAAACCACTTTCTTATATACATTCTACGGACTGGAACCTGTTATTTCCCAGCTCGTTTCCCGAGGCTCTTGAAGTAGATTTATGGAGGCCGTTTTCTTGGCATGTGCTACAGCCTTATTGTGCTGCAGTCATTACAGGAAGGTGGTGGAGGGATGGAGCTATCTTGGGAGAACAAGCTTTTCAGTGACCGTTGTTAAGGACTAAGATTCAGTTTGGTCTGAATCAATTGTCTAGGTCGATTGTGATTTTGTTGACAGGTTTTGTTATGTACAGCTCGGTGTTCAAAAAAAAAAAAAAAAAAAAAAGAAGTCATTGACAATAATGAGGCAAAAAACAGAGAGATTACCATATATGTTTAGCAATTATAATGGCGTATATGACAACGGTAGTTACGATAGTGATGGTGGTCGGCTCATGGTAATTACAGTCGGTTCATGGTAATTGCAGTCAGCTGAAACTAACGCTGATAAAACCAGACCGACTGAAGAACGGAAAACGCTGCCCTCAGAGGCAGAGTACACCCAGGGGGTGTCCTCTGCTCTCCATGCCCAACCACATGGTCTTGACGATAGTCTCTCGCTTCATGCAGGTCGGCGTTCAATCCCCGACCGTCCACAAGGGCTTGGTCACCATTCCTTTCCCCCGTCCCATCCCAAATCCTTATCCTGACCCCCTTCCAAATGCTATATAGTCGTATAATGGCTTGGCTTTTTCCCCCTTGATAATTTCCTTGCAGCAGCAGCAGCAGGAGGCGCTGACGGAGAGATGCTGAACTTGAAAGGCAGAGTTCTCCTCAGAAACTCGTGTTTTTGCTGTTTTAGATTCAGCTGCTCGGAACAAAAAGTTGCATGTAGCACGGGCTATGGCGAACCCGTTATGAGGAACTCTGGCAAGTTGGTTAAATAGGTCATCCACGAGGCACCTCAGAAAGGAAAGGGATAATCCTTTAAGTGAAAAGCCTTTCGATCCTGTCAAAGCGTGAAAGGATTGATGGGGGGTCTGTGTGTGTGTGTGTGTGTGTGTGTGTGTGTGTGTGTATGTGTGTGTGTGTTTACTAGTTGTGTTTACTAGTTGTGTTTTTGCGGGGGTTGAGCTTTGCTCTTTCGGCCCGCCTCTCAACTGTCAATCAACTGTTTACTAACTTTTTTTTTTTTCCCCACACCACACACACACACCCCAGGAAGCAGCCCGTGACAGCTGACTAACTCCCAGGTACCTATTTACTGCTAGGTAACAGGGGCACTTAGGGTGAAAGAAACTTTGCCCATTTGTTTCTGCCTCGTGCGGGAATCGAACCCGCGCCACAGAATTACGAGTCCTGCGCGCTATCCACCAGGCTACGAGGCCCCATGTATGTGTGTGTGTGTGTGTGTGTGTGTGTGTGTGTGTGTGTGTGTGTGTGTGTGTGTGTGTGTGTGTGTGTGTGTGTGTATGTATGTATGTGTGTGTGTGTGTTTGTGCGTGCACGCGCGTTACACAAGGGGTTAGTGTCCCTTCACCGTAATATATCGGATAGTTAACAGTATCGACCAATCCGTTAAAAAAGCGACGTAATAAGAAAATACTTGACGTGGATGAGTGACGACTCACTTGACGCGGTTGGGCGCCACATTTGAGGCGGCTGGACGCCTCAACAGTAGCTCCTGTAGACTTTTCATTCACAAGGAACTCGAAACCGGTTTGGCGTTTATCCAACCATTTGACCAAGCACATATAATTCCGCTTAGGTCGTGCGTACTATGCGTATCTTACTGACCTAATCCCCCCCCCCCCTACGCTCGTGACTTAATCCCCCATTAAATCTCTCACTTAAATCGCCGAAAAAAAAACAAAAAAACTACGAAATAAAATGAACTCTGGGCCAAATGAAGCAAATGTAAATGAACGCAAAGCTGAATTTACATAAAAATCATAGAAAAAAACATGAACAAGTTTTTAATGATTTTCGTCTTCGTGAGAATGATGAGAATAAATTTCTATTTTGGGGGGAAAAAGTTTTTTTTTTTTTCAATTCGCCGTGCAATGGTTTGGTCGCAAAACCTATAGAGTCGAAGCGAGGGGTGAGAGAGTGTGTGTTATGACTCGTGATGACTCGGTGGTTTAGCTGCCTTGTCACGTAGGGGGCCCTCAGAGGTCAAGCTGGAAGGTGGAGGAGGGCCAAGCGGGTCGCAGTTCGAGGCAGGGAGAGGTCAGAGGTCAAAGAGATGAGGCCGGGGTGGGGTAGGGGGGGGGGGGGGGTTATCAAAACATCAGGTGGTGGTGGTGATTGTTGTAAAAGTAGTGATTTTGGTGTGGGAGGTGATTGTAGTGGTGGTGATTAGGATACTGGTTTCACTGTTGGTGGGTATTTTAATTGTAGTAATGGGGATTGTTGTAGAATAGGAAGTGACTGTTGTTATAGTGATTGTCATGGGGGGGGGGAATAGGGGTTATTGTGCCGGGTTGGTGAATGGGGAAACTGTGCTTGTAGGGAGAGACAGTGACTTGGGGGGGGGCAGTTATATAGTGGTGGTGAAGCAGGTGATTGTGAGGAACTGGAGGGGGGGAGGGGTCACTATACAGGTGGTAGTGGGTGATCAAGGTGGAATAACTGCGGTGTGTGTGTATTAATTATAGTGAATAAACGGTTGTGCCGTTGTTGGACAAACAATACACCACCAGGAAATTACTTTACGGTAATATACCTACAGTTTCACTCCTCTCTCTCACACGCACGCAACAGTGAGCTCTCGGAGAGAATCCTAATTATAGTCTTCAATTTTGTACGTTGATGTGATAATTGTTTTAAAGGTGTGTGTGTTGTGTGTGTGTGTGTTTACTAGTTGTGTTTTTACGGGGGTTGAGCTTTGCTCTTTCGGCCCGCCTCTCAACTGTCAATCAACTGTTTACTAACTACTTTTTTTTTCCACACCACACACACACACACACCCCAGGAAGCAGCCCGTGACAGCTGACTAACTCCCAGGTACCTATTTACTGCTAGGTAACAGGGGCACTTAGGGTGAAAGAAACTTTGCCCATTTGTTTCTGCCTCGTGCGGGAATCGAACCCGCGCCACAGAATTACGAGTCCTGCGCGCTATCCACCAGGCTACGAGGCCCCATACAATACCTAAGTATTGTATGGGGGAAAAGGAAAAAGGAAAAATACCTAAGACATGTTCACGACATGCGTGATTCCGTGAGAAATCAATTACGTAGTCAAAGATCACATTTTCAAGTGAAGAACAGCAAAACAACTGTATACATTAACAGAAAAAAAAAATGAGTCGGAAATAAAAGAATTCAACTCACAATGAATAAGAGCTAAGCTGAGCTAAATATCAGGAGACAGCGCCAAGTCATTACTACTATATAGCACTGGAAAGATATCAGGATAAGCATTAGGCATGGGACTTGGGAGGGTAAGGAATGATGCACAACCACTTGGACGATCGGGGATTGAACGCCGACCTGCACGAACCGGTTCTTACCGATCTTCTGTTACTTGTTGAATACGAACTTAGATACTCGTAGAGTTCTAGACAAGAACCAGAGACCTGTATACAAAAAAATAAAAGGTCAGCTCTATAGAGTTACATTCACTTTACATTCTTGTCTCCACATCCTCCTTTATTACTTCGTTCCTCCATGTTTTTTTTTCTCTTCGGGAAGAGACACACATCAAGATTAGCAACTCTATATTTGGAGTTCCCATCTGAACGGGGCCTCCTCCACCTTTCTCTCTCTTGGCAGTTCGAAATTTAACAAAGTATTTAATTTGTCCAATATGAACGTGTGGGTATGTTTCGGTGCTGCCGTTCGATATTCTTTTTCAAATATTCGTGGGCTGTAAACACTCTGTAAATGGTGACTTCAAATACCCCCCAGTGTGTAAATGGTGACTTCAAATACCCCACCAGTGTGTAAATGGTGACTTCAAATACCCCCCAGTGTGTAAATGGTGACTTCAAATACCCCACCAGTGTGTAAATGGTGACTTCAAATACCCCCCAGTGTGTAAACGGTGACTTCAAATACCCCCCAGTGTGTAAATGGTGACTTCAAATACCCCCCAGTGTGTAAATGGTGTCTTCAAATATCCCCCCAGTGTGTAAATGGTGACTTCAAATGCCCCACCAGTGTGTAAACAATGACGTAGTAGATACTGTAAACAATCAAGAGGAAACAAGTTACGAACTCCTGTTTAATAACCAATCGCTTCAGGTACCACAGTGTACCTGTCAGTCTCAGGTACCACAGTATACCTATCAGTCTCAGGTACCACAGTGTACCTGTCAGTTTCATGTACCACACTGGACCTGTCTAATCACCTCCGAAGTTCCACCACACCTCACTCTGTTAACTGGTGGCAAATTTAGGTGTTTGAACTAATGCGCAACATTATATATATATATATATATATATATATATATATATATATATATATATATATATATATATATATATATATATATATATATATATATATATACCATCAAATGCATAATAAAGCACAAAAAATATTTAAGGAAGGGGGTGGTAGGAGAAAAGCACACAGAAACTGTATTGGAGGGGATCTAAACATTCCCTCTAATGCGTTATGCGTGGTTTCCTCCGAGGCTATGGGTCCCCCTTCTTCCAGCTAGAGGTGGTACTCCCTTCCTTATTTTTTATAAAAAAAAAAATATATATATATATATATATATATATATATATATATATATATATATATATATATATATATATATATATATATATATATATATATATATATATATATATGCCACACGACATTCAAAACATATGTACAACACTCGTATAGAATTCGACAGTCACATATATTATAAGAAAATTACTAATTTCTTAATGCTCAGTAATACTGTCCACATATATACAGCAGAGCGTAACAGTGTATCCTCCCCCCCCCCCCTCTATACAGTTCAGAGATTGCAACACTTAGTGTGTGACTGTTGCTCTGACCTTCACACTCAATGAAATCACACAAGACTTTCTTCCAATAGATCCTCAGATGCTTGTCACTGAGCCACCATAGTTTCAGTGGTTAGACACGTATATGGATAAGAGGTGGATGGATATAAATAGGTGATGGCTCGTATTAGCCAGTAGGCTCGTATTCTGCTCTGTTCCATTGTTTTTGTGTTTGTAATTATTGTGGTCTTAATATATCCATATAAAATAGAATGTCTGTACGAGGTTGGAGGCCAGTTTCTTGGGACGAGTCTTGGTCAGTTTTGATGCGGTGATTTTTATTGGGTTTATGCCCAAATGGGTCAGTCAGAGTTGGTATTTTTAAAAATAGTGCCACCTGTCACAGTGCCAAATGTACCCCACACGACACATGTACCACCTTTTCACATTCTGTCAAGATCCTGTTGCTTTTAATTACTGTGTCGTACATCATTTACACATTCATCATGCTAGAATAAAATGACATCCAATCATAATTCATACTCTTTAAAAGCCACACATATACACACAGTTGGTGCCCAGTTAATCCCCCTCTCCATCACTCACCACTGACACTGCCTGCCTGCCTCTTGCTGCCTCACACGTCTAGAACATCTCAAGGCCCTCCCACCACCCCTCTCTCCAACAAAATCCCCCACTCCCCTTCCCCTACTTAACCATACACCTTGACCTGCTGAGACGAAGACACCCCAGAGTGAGACAGATAAACCCAGACAGACGCAGACAGACACACAGCATGCTACCCGGCTCAGAACGTGTCTCAAGAAAGTCTTGAGTTGCTCCTTCCTACATCAGATGACTTCTCGCTGACTTCCCGTTTTCTTGCCATCTGTGGATGTCTGTAGTTCCCCGCATCAACCACTGTCACTTGGTAGATCACTCTCTCACAACCTTGTCGGCTATCCACACAAAATGATAACAAACTTGTAACTGACAAGCAGATGCGTTTAGGAGTGGGTCATCTGTCAACTCTTGCTTGGCCTGAGCTTCCGCTGCTCAGAACAATAGATCGATCCACAGGAAACACCTCAAGCAACATACCCATCAACAACACCCAATCAACACCCAGGCTACAGATCTCTGACCACGACACACACACACACACACCCAGCCAACAGGACTCATTCGGGCAACAGATTGGTCAACAGGGACAACAGCTGAGGCAACAGATCCACCACCAGCAGGACACACACAGCCCCACGAGGACGTGCAGGAGACGCCAGGTCGCTGCCCACTGAAGAATACATCATTACCATAAACAGACACCCCAGGAAGAGGAGGTGAAAGACCCCGTCACACTGAGATGAACATCATCTTGTTTTAAGCCACTCGAGCTCAAAGATTTTCTCCTTTCTGAGAGAGAGAGAGTTCTGAGAGCTCCTGTCGTGAATTCTGAGATTAAGGGAGAGGGTGAAGTTGAGGAAAAGGGAGGGAAATAAGAGTTAAGAGGAGGGAGATAGTGAGGCAAGGGATTAAAGATAGAGGGAGGAAGACAGTTGGAGGAACGAAGAGAGAGAGAGTGAGAATCACAAACGTGAGGAAAAAAATCTCTTGAAGGGTTTTTCCTTTTTTTTTTATTTGTTTATATTATTTTATGATTCAAACAAACATGCTAGAAGACAAATTCTTTATCGCAAAACTCTAAAACACCAAAGAATTTCGGTACACACACGCGCACACACACACACACACACACACACACACACACACACACACACACACACACACACACACACTCACACACACGCACACTCACACACACACGTGTGTGTGAGTGAAACACACACGTTTCATTAGGAAGTGATGTGGTGGAGGCTGACTCCATACACAGTTTCAAGTGTAGATATGACAGAGCCCGATAGGCTCATGAATCTGTACACCTGTTGATTGACGGTTGAGAGGCGGGACCAAAGAGCCAGAGCTCAACCCCCGCAAACACAACTAGGTGAGTACACACTCACACACACACACACACACACACACACACACACACACACACACACACACACACACACACACACACACACACACACACACACACACACACACGAATAAAACTGATATACAGTCAGATTTACCTACGAGAAATCATGGTATATAACGCGAGTGAAATAGACCACAATCATGGGTCAGCGAGTATTTGCTTACATAGGCCTAAAACAATGCTCTTACCAACAAATGTGTATTGGTTCAAATTCCATACAGACCTCTAAGAAATGGCTGGATAGGTATTTTGTAAACCATTTATATTTAATTATACGACCTAATGGTTCTCTGGTGGAAGTAGTGTTGGTAGTACGCTTAGTAGTAGTAGTTGGTAGTAGTTGGTAGACTACAGCAACAACTGTAGTCACAGCTCTGTATTCTAGCTTTTCTGTCAAGTTCTCCTGTCGCTTGTCACGATGAAATGTTGCAACTTATGATTTAATTCACCCGGTAGCATATAAACAGAGGGGCGGTGGAGAGACAGACAGAGAGAGAGAGAGAGAGAGAGAGAGAGAGAGAGAGAGAGAGAGAGAGAGAGAGAGAGAGAGAGAGAGAGAGAGAGCCTTCATCTCTACTATTCTGATGTTTATCCACAAATAAATTATTCAGTAGAAGTGAAGATTCTCTCTCTCTCTCTCTTACATTCCTGGCAGATAACGCAGACGTGGATATGCAGGTTTTTCCTTATCTTTCATTCACATGTACTCCTCTTCTTTTCTCTAACAATTTTTCCTTCATCCTTCTCCCTTCCCCCATTCCATCCTCGCCACCTCACTCTTCCATCCTGTTCTATCTGTCCCCTTAACTTACACAAGCCAAGAGTCACATTTTTTTGTGTGTGTGGCAGAATAAAAATAGGTGATCCTGCCTCATATGGCCAAGTAGGCCTAATATTTCTTCTTCTGGGTTTAGATAATGCATATATGAGACTAAAATAACCATAGGTAACTTAGGTTTTAAATCTTGTTCTCTGTCTTATCTCTATCTTTATCTCTCTCTCCCTGTCTCTCCCTGTCTTCCCCAAGCAGTCGCCATTATCTTTATCTTCTGGACTGCGAGAGGTCAAAAGAGGCCTCCTTTCTCTTCTTCTCCCGTTCTCTCCCTTCACTCTTCCTCCCCCCCCCACCCCCGCACCCCATCTCCCCCCCCCCCCACACCCCATCTAATTGCGGTCACCCCAGGTACCACCTGTCTAGATTAGCGACAGAAGAAGCTGGTTATGGAGACGAGACGAATTTGCCTGTTGAGCTGAGGTGAAAGAGGTACCTATCCACAGGGGGGGTGATGGGGGGGTAGGGAGGAGTGGATGGGGGGATGGAGGGGTGTGTGGAGAGGGGGGGGGGAGAGAAAACCACTACGACACACACACGCGCGTGAAGCAACGGTGTTTAGTAAACACAGTTGTGATAGTGGCAGTAGTTGATAGTTTCTCAAACGTGGCGTAGGGTAAATGTCATGTTTCCACACGTTACAACTACATTTAAAGACGTTTAACATATGCTTGTGGCTCTCTGTCGCCCATATGGCGGTGTTAACTCACGATATCTTGCGTCGCTGCTGAAATTAATGGGATACTTTGAAATTTTGTTATGTGCATTAGCCTCTTAGGGACGGTTAGGTTAGCCACTTACACAGTAGTAAACAGAATGAGGAGATTTACAAACTTACCAATTAGCGAAGTCTGGGAAAAAAAACGATGACAGTCTGAATGGGTCTAAGTTTATTATGCAAGTCTCCCCCATCTGGTTGGATGTTTGTAAACTAAATGGGTGTTTTCGACAGGCAGGAGAGGATAGGGTTAGTGTCCAGACGATACTTTATAAACCGAATTAAATACTCTGCCCATCTTGGCGAAGACTCCAACGTGGGATTAACTAGCAGAGTAGACATGTTGGCGAGCCAAGTAGTAGCATAGGGGGGTTAAAAAAAAAATCACAAAAACTTCGGCCTCATACGTGTAGGGGTCCAGGGTTCGAGTCCCCTGGAGCCCCCAGGTGAATGAAATGTTTATTTCCAGGGAAGTGTGGATGACATGACTAGGGGGTGGATCACTAATTCCTCCCTGCTTCAGTAGTAGTCAGGGGGAAAGTCGACAATTCCAGTTTGGCAGCAGGTTGCTGCCTCTGGAAACTTTCCTTATTAAGACTACTCAATAGCTCGGTCGACAGAGCTTCAACCTCTCACGTGTGGGGTCAGCGGTTCGAGTCTCCCAGTGCCCCAGGTGAGTGAAGTTGTAGTTAAGGCTGTCGACAGTTTACTCTCTACAATAACTTAGCACCTCCCTACTTAAGTGAAAGTAAACCACCTTGTTACACGTCCCTCTCGGGGTCGCTCAAATTACAAAGTTAACAACCGATATATATAATTTCCTTATAGCTGTTCCCGCAGCATTTTTGGCGCCGGCGCCTCTATAGCGCCGCCCACAGTGGTGCCACGAAGACTCAACTCACAGCCTCATCCATCACAACTTGTTGACAGGGACATTTAAATATCGCAATCGCGAAGGATTCCCGTTCTCTCGTCTCTGTGACGTCATCAGTATATGAAGGGATTGGGAGGGGGGGAATGGGGGGGGGGAGAGCGGTACATTCTCTGTCACCCGGCTCGCTGACCAAATATGTCACATTTCTTTTACAGTCTCGATCAGACCGTTGTAAATGCAACGTAACAGTTGTAATTTAAAGCCTCGTGATATTGAAGCTTTCCATTGATATTGATACTTTCTGATATTGACTTTCTTTTTCGGTCTTGATAGGTTAGATGGGGGGGGGCTGTATGGGTTCGTTAATGGTTCGTTCGTTAAACCGTTGATTTTATTTACTGAGTGGGTGACCGACCACTGTGGTAACGGGACTGTACACTTAGGGGGTAAACCCAGGCTGTCAGTGACTATATTCCCTCGGAGTTTACTTTAGTCCACAACACAGATCAGGACTAGAGTATACTAAGACAGGGTATTGTAGTGGCCTTAATGACCTGCCAGTAGTTTACAGGCTTCAAGTTTATCACCAAGGAAGACAAGGTCGTATACATTCAACGATGTATATATCGTTGTATATATATATCAACAATCGATATATATATATATATATATATATATATATATATATATATATATATATATATATGTCGTACCTAGTAGCCAGAACTCACTTCTCAGCCTACTATTCAAGGCCCGATTTGCCTAATAAGCCAAGTTTTCCTGAATTAATATATTTACTATAATTTTTTTCTTATGAAATGATAAAGCAACCCTTTTCTCTATGTATGAGGTCAATTTTTTTTTATTGGAGTTAAAATTAACGTAGATATATGACCGAACCTAACCAACCCTACCTAACCTAACCTAACCTATATTTATAGGTAAGGTTAGGTTAGGTAGCCAAAAAAAGCTAGGTTAGGTTAGGTTAGGTAGGTTAGGTAGACGAAAAAACATTAATTCATGAAAACTTGGCTTATTAGGCAAATCGGGCCTTGAATAGTAGGCTGAGAAGTGCGTTCTGGCTATTAGGTACGACATATATATATATATATTTATATATATATATATACATATATATATATATATATATATATATATATATATATATATATATATATATATATATATATATATATATATATATATATATATAATAACAAAACAAACGTAGACTGCTTTCCTGGCGAACGCCAACAGAAAAAATATTACCATTCCATGCCACTTGCAATATATATAAAATAAATCACTAAATTTATAGCATTTATACATTTATAACATATTTAAATATCACGGCCATTAAGGGAGAGTAATTGAATATCTGAAGCGCTCAGCAACACAAGAAAGGGATTTGGATCACTACTTTGAAGCGTCGTTGAAGTCTCTAAATATTAGCCCGGGGAGTTTATTGAACCATTGATATCACAAAACTAATTTATGCAATCATTATCTTTATAATGTAGATACATTGTGAAGGTTCGGGTAAGGACTAAAAAATGCTGTAATATGCTGTACTGTACTGGCCTATGCTGTAATTTTATTATGATGCTGTCATAAGTTGTAATGTGGTCAATTCTGTATGATGTTGCAATATGAGATCAGATGCTGTAAGAACTAGAACTATTATGTAATATTAGATGTCGTAAGGTTCTGTAATATGCGGTACGATCACATGTTGATGGTACAAACATTCCCCTAATTGTGGTAATTTGTATTTTTATCATTGTTAATAATGATAATGTTATCATTAGAAGTATGGATTAATTACCTGTATAATCCCCTCTTATCCTCAAGTCTCCCATCAATATCCACCTTCCCCCCTTCCTCATTCCTATTCCCCCTCTACATTTCAACGTCTCCCATTCACCCCCTTCCGCATCAATCCCCTCGATCGATCCCCACCCTCCTCCTCTTCCCCATACACCTCTCCTTGATCCTGGTAAACTGCTCTTGGAGTGTACTCTAGTATGTATATACTCTCAGGACCTTGATCAGTAATAACAAGGCCCTTCTCTCCCACACTTTTCTCCTACTCACCTCTTCTGGCTTCTCCTTTTTGTTTACCCATTCCTTCCCCCCCCCCCCCTCGTTTTTCTCTCTTTCGCATCCACCTCCTAAATAACCTGTTTCCATTTTTACTAGTCGCCCCTTTGTTATGTAAATATGATTGTGAATCCCCAGGATAATCAGAGCCTAATAGTCGCAACATGAGGCAGCAAAACACACACACACACACTCACACACACACACACACACACACACACACACACACACACACACACACACACACACACACACACATACATACACACACACACACACACCAGGATGAACGTCGCTACGTGGGCAACTTGTAAATATAAGAAGCAGGAAATGTATTCAATAAAAAACTCCCGAAATTTGGGAAGATTATAGTTGTTAGAGTTGCGTATTCCCGGTCCCGGGGTCGATGCTCGCCCATTGTTGTCATTATACTCTCAATGGAATTAATTTGGGACAATTATTTTCAGGGGATTTTGGGCTTATTATTCATCATATTTCTAACATGATGAATATGACAGAATGGCTGTGAGATCAAAACCATCTTCTCTATATTTCTAATGTTCTTCATTTGCGAAGGAAGTAGGAAAATGGACTCTTCAAAAGTTCAATTTCTACAGTTCAATTCCGCCGCATTGCTCCGAAATTTCACATGATATCTGTCGATGTTGTTGGGCAAGATAGCAACAAAGTGTTTTATTTTGATGACGCGTTGTTGATTGTGCACTGCCAGGCGCCTTGAAGATGATGTGGTGTCCTTTCTTATCTTCCCAGTTCCTTGGGGTTGATAGTCACCAAGTAGGCATGTGGATACCAAGTGGGCATGTGGATATCAAGTGGGCATGTGGATATCAAGTGGGCATGTGGATATCAAGTGGGCATGCGGATACCATGTGGGCATGTGAGGGCATAGATACCAAGACGAAACGCCTTAAAAGAGACAAATGTCGCACTTATGAAGTACTTGGGTGATAAACTTAAAAACCAGAATTCATCAAGCACTTTTACATTTTACTTACGAAACCTGTCCATCTTTCCTCAGTCATGGTAACTTTGTAATTGTTAAATAGTTTACAAGCTTGTAAACTTGTAAACCCAAAGTTATTATTGATACTGCCACACTCGTAGCGCTTTAGAGGTCATAATCCGTTTAATAAATACAGACTAAGGCGGGATAATTGAGTAAAAGATAAAGAGGTTTCGTAAATATCCACTTACGAAATGCATCCATATGGTGGCCCTTAGGAGCGAGGTGCCATGATGGAAGTCAAACCCTAGGAGAGCTACAAAGAGTGTATATATATATATATATATATATATATATATATATATATATATATATATATATATATATATATATATATATATATATATATATATATATAATATATTGTGTGGTGAAACCCAAGGCACATCTCCTGTGCCAGGTGAGTCCACTTCGGGCTTACCATAGCCTGTGCTGCTTGTATCTTTTTGTTCCAAGTAGCTGTATCTAAAACAACAACCCACCTGTGGCACCCTCACGACCGAAGACCACATTCACTCCAAACATCTACACCCCCAACGGGCTTAGTCATGTCCCTGCCACCTCTTGTGGTTGGCTTAATCTTCATCAATCAATTTGACGTGAAAAATGGATGGTATCGCAGTCTCTGTAGGGCAGATGGAATCCCTGTTACATAAAGCAAAAAAAAAAAATGTACAAAAAGAAAGTTAGAATGCTATTTTAACTCCACACTGAGGTAACTGTAGGATAAAGCATAGAGAAAACATAGAGAGTATCCTGGCTAGGGAAGGCGATGTTGTTGTTGTTGTAGATTCAGCTACTGGGAACAAGTTCCTAGTAGCACGGGCTATGGTGAGCCCGTAACTTACCTGGCACAGAAGCGGGGCAAGTAGCACGGGCTATGGTGAGCCCGTGGTGGACTTACCTGGCACAGGAGCGGTGCCTGTGTGTGTGTCCAGGGAAGGCGAGGTAGCTTCTATATATATATGGAACGACGGCCGTCCAGGTCGCGCTGATGGCATAGATAACTGCGAGCCGGCTCACTTGAACGAGCGATTCGGTAGTTCCAGGCAGTGGCGTGATCCTGGGACCATCGCCAGGTGCGAGGGTGTGACGGGCCCTGGGGGCGGTAGACTGGTCGTACACTGTCTAGACGTCTGAGAAGTAGCTGTTATCCCTATTGCTGCTGTACATTCTTGAGTTCTTAAATATGTATTGTGTAGTCGAATAGATGAGGATGGAGCAGGTCGAATCTCCTTTTAAGAGAGAGATTACCGTGACACTGGCAACGTCTGACCTGTTGACCAGACCACACACACTAGAAGGTGAAGGGACGACGACGTTTCGGTCCGTCCTGGACCATTCTCAAGTCGATTGTCGATACTTTAGCCACGTTATTGTGACTCATCGCCTGCGTCTGACCTGTTGCCAACTGACTTCAAGCCTGTACGATACCTGGGATACTTGCTCCCAGGTATCGTGCAGCCTGTACGATACCTCGGAGCAAGAGACTTGCCGAAGAAGACTGCTAATGATGCGTGATTGGTCAGGCAATACCTGCGACGATGTGTGATTGGTGAAGTGAGACAGGAGACGCTGTTGCCTCTCGCCTGATGGACCGCATGTTAAGTGATAGTCATACCTGACCCTTTCTCAGTGATGGAGAGTGTCGCGAAGGTCGTAATGGGAATAGTGGGGAATGGGCAACAATGGGAGATGTGAAGGAGGGGTAGAGAAAACTAGGATACATGGCAAAGTAGGGAAATAGGAAGAGGATGAGAATGAAAGAGGCAGGAAGAAGAAGAAGAAGAGAAAGGCAACAAGAAGAGCGTGTAGGTGAGACAAAAAAAAAGAGATGGAGAAAGAGCTGGTGGGAGGAAGAAAGAGGTGGAATGGAATAGAGAAGGAGGAGAAAAGAGGAAGATTCTGAGAAAGAGGTGGAAATGTGAAGCGGAAAGAAGAGTAGAAGAGAGTGGGAAGTGGCAGGAAGAGGAAGAGTACGAGGAGAGAGCAAGAGGAGGAAGAGGGAACAACGTGCACACTGCAAGTATTGACCACTCACGTGCGGGCTGAGGCACGGACACAAATGTGCGAGTGTTGAGCTCGTGAAGAATTTAGATGAGTTGGGCGAAATTGTGTTGGTGTTTTGCGAGATACTGACCTACTTTGCTATTTCCACTGCTACTCAGACTCTTATAACTATCTTCGGGCTCACCATAGCCCGTGATGCTTGGGACTTTTTGTTCCAGGTAGCGAATCTTTAACAACAACAACAACAACCCTGCTACTCTCCTAGAAAGGAGACAAGAGAGATATCAATTAATATACACGTGGAAGATACTGGAGGGCCAGGTCCCAAATCTGCACAGTAAAATAACAACGTACTGGAGTGAACTATATGGAAGAAAATGCAGAATAGAACCAGTGCAGAGCAGAGGTGCCATAGGCACAATCAGAGAACACTGTATAAACATCAGAGGTCCGCGGTTGTTCAACGTCCTCCCAGCAAGCATAAGAAATATTGCCGGAACAACCGTGGACATCTTCAAGAGAAAACTAGATAGTTTTCTTCAAGACGTGCCGGACCAACCAGGCTGTGGTGGGTATGTGGGCCTCCGGGCCGCTCCAAGCAACAGCCTGGTGGACCAAACTCTGACAAGTCGAGCCTGGCCTCGGGCCAGGCTTGGGGAGTAGAAGAAATCCGAGAACCCCCATCACGCAGGTGTCAAGCCGATATTGTAAGACAATGTTATTGTGTACGATATTGTGTCGGAGTGTGTAAACTTCTTACAACATTTGTGATATTGTGCGTCTCTCTCTCTCTCTCTCTCTCTCTCTCTCTCTCTCTCTCTCTCTCTCTCTCTCTCTCTCTCTCTCTCTCTCTCTCTCTCTCTCTCTCTCTCTCTCTCTTACACACACATACATTTCTAACATTTTTTTAACCTTCAGCAAAATCTTCATCAATTTCCTCGTTCGGACTTTAATTTTCCAATTATTCTTGACTGCGTAATCACGTAAGTTCCGCCCCCACTTGTTCCACACTACAACAAGTAGTTCTTATGCGATAAATCATCTTATCTGAGTTGTAAATAATGTCTAAGTGTTTGTTCGTGACCAGGAAGGTGATGGGGTGAGGGAGAGGGGAGGAGGGAGAAGGGTGGATAGATAATATTCTGTTGTCTTGTTAAATGTGTTCCCCCCGTGCTGATGGCGGCATGGATGAGTATGGATGCATTTCTGGAGAGTATGTGGATTGTTGTATATACGCCGCTTCTATACGCAGCGGCCGAGTATGCGAGATATTGTGTGTTTCACGATAACATGTATATTTCGACGTTCCGTTGTAGCCTCGCGCGAATGTCTTGTCAGGATTGATATCGGTAAGAGATACGTGAGAGTGTTTGGTCTCCTGATACCTGTTGGTATCATCATTCTTCCTCCTCCCAGTCAAGCTAATCAATCAAACTTTTACTCAGCATCTTCTGAGTAAAAGGTGTCCCCTTCCCCTCATCCCCTCGTCCTGTGTGTGTTTATTTACTGTTTGTAATTATTATTTTTGTCTGTAGAATCGAGCTATTAGCTCTTGGACCCCGCCTTTCTAATCTATTTATTCCAATAATATGTCTTCATAGATTTCTCTCTAAATATATATAGTTTGAAACCCGCAGCAGCTGTCAAACTCCTAGGTATCTAGTTACTTCTAGGTGAACTGGATCATCAGGGTGAATGAAACTCAGTCCATTCGTTTTTATTTCGACCGGGGATCGAACCCGAGCCCTTAGGACTGAGTGTGTGTGTGTGTGTACTCGCCTAGTTGTACTCACCTAGTTGTGCTTGCGGGGGGTTGAGCTCTGGTTCTTTGGTCCCGCCTCTCAACTGTCAATCAACTGGTGTACAGATTCCTGAGCCTACTGGGCTCTATCATATTTACATTTGAAACTGTGTATGGAGTCAGCCTCCACCACATCACTGCCTAATGCATTCCATCTGATAACTACTCTGACACTGAAAAAGTTAATTCTAACGTCCCTGTGGCTCATTTGGGTACTCCTTGTGGTACATTTGGTGTCCCCTTGTTCGCGTACCACCAGTGTTATACAGTTTATCCTTATCTACCCTGTCAATTCCTCTGAGAATTTTGTAGGTAGTTATCATGTCTCCCATTACTCTTCTGTCTTCCAGTGTCGTGAGGTGCATTTCACGCAGCCTTTCCTCGTAATTCATGGCTCTTAGTTCTGGGACTAGTCTAGTGGCATAAATTTGGACTTTTTCAAGCTTCGTCTTGTGCTTGACAAGGCATTGGGCTCCATGCTGGGGCCGCATACTCCAGGATTGGTCTTACATATGTGGTGTACAAGGTTCTGAATGATTCCTTACACAGATTCCTGAAGGCTGATGTTAGCCAGCCTTGCATACGCCACATATGATATTCTTTATATGTGGGATTCGGGAGACAGGTTTGGTGTGATTGCCACTCCTATATTTCTCGCTGTCCGTTTCTTGAAGAACTTCATCTCCCATTCGGTGTGCTGTGTCTGGCCTCCTGTTTCCACTGCCAAGTTTCATTACTTTACATTTACTCGGGTTGAACTTTAGTAGCCATTTGTTGGACAATTCGTTCAGTTTGTCTAGGTCATCTTGTAGCCTCATACTATCTTCCTCTGTCTTAAGCCTCCTCATAAATTTGCATCATCAGCAAACAATGAGAGGAACGGTTTTATACCCTCTGGGAGATCATTTACATATATCAGAAACAGTATAGGTCCAAGGACTGAACCCTGCGGGACTCCACTTGTAACGTCTCGCCAATCTGGGACCTCACCCCACACAGTGACTCGCTGTCTTCTGTTGCTGTTGCTTCTGTCCCTTATCCAATGGAGTGCCTTGCCTTTCACTCCTGCCTGCATCTCCAGGCTTTGGCATTAGTCTCTTATGGGGTACTGTGTCAAAGGCTTTCTGGCAAACCAATGAGTGTGTGTGTGTATATATATATATGTGTAAAAGTATATATGATAAAGAAAATGGACCGAGAGTTTGTCCATTAGACAATGAACAGTAAGTGAAATCCAAATGGTAATACCTGGATCCTTCATATTAAATAATAAATAAACACACACACACACACACACACACACACACACACACACACACACACACACACACACACACACACACACACACACACACACACACACTTCCACCTAGGGGGACACAGGTGGAAACTTGAGTGCCCAAATGAGCCACAGGGACGTTAGAAAGAACTTTTACAGTGTCAGAGTAGTTAGTAAATGGAATGCATTAGGAAGTGTTGTGGTGGAGGCTGACTCCATACACATTCTCAAATGTAGATATGATAGAGCCCAGTAGGCTCAGGAATCTGTACATCAGTTGATTGGCAGTTGAGAGGCGGGACCAAAAAGCCAGAGCTCAACCCCCGCAAGCACAACTAGGTGCGTACACACACACACACACACACACACACACACACACACACACCTCCCCCTCTATCCTCTTCAACTCCTCCAATCAGGGCTGCACAAACTCCATTAATATCCTCCCATCACTCCCTCTCCCACCACCACACTCCTCTGTCTTACCACAATCACCATCACAATCATCAGCACCCCCAACACCCTCACTATCACCACCACCTCGTAATCACCATACTGCTACCAATCAATTGCCATACCAAATACCAATTGCCATACCAATCAATTGCCAATTGGCTGCATGTGGAACGCTGGCAACCATTAGAATGTCGTTTAGAAACCTAAGGAAACCCTTTCAAAGTAATCTACGCAACCTTTGTTAAACCAATATTGGAGCGTGCAGCACCGGACTGGAGTTTAATTTTTTTGAAGAATACCCCCTTGCGTTGATTTCGGGGATTAATGTCCCGGCGGCCCGGTCACTTACTAGGCCTAGCTCCTACCAGCCTGAAAACGAAAACTGAAAAAGTCTAAAGGTTTGCAGCAAGATTATTGAACGGGCAATGTTATAAGGATAGATTGAGGGAATTAAACCTCACGACCCTAGATGGAGAGAAGAAACAGATGGGAGGGGGGGCATGATCTTGATATAAAAGATACTGACGAACTAAGTAGACAAAGATACAGTAGAACTAAGACGACATAAGTGGGAGCTGGAAACGTCAAGGAGTCTAAGATATATAAGGAAGGACACGTACCCCTGCAAGGGCGGTCAACTATGCCCCGGAAGAAGATGATGTTGTGGAAGCCACCTCCATCCACAACTAGTAGGCGGGGTCTGAGGAGCTAGATCTCGCTTCCCCGTCAACACTGATAGGTAAATGCCATCTCCCTTCCCCCCCCCCCTCCATCACCCATTTCCGCCCCCCTCCCCTAGCCTCTTTTAGGCCCGTCTGTCTAGACTACCCTTAGGGCTACCTATATATACCCTTCCTTGGAAGCCGCCCCTTACCTCCGGCTCCTACCCTAATGGGCCATTATGCCTCCTTAATGACCAGGCCTCGGGACGACCGCTCGAGGGACAGTGGCAGGTGTTTAGTGGCCAAGCTTCCCGTGTGTCCCTGGTCCAAGGGGCGCTGGACAGGTGTCCCCCTGGTCCAAGGAGAGCTGGACAGGTGTCCCCCTGGTCCAAGGGGAGCTGGACAGGTGTCCCCCTGGTCCAAGGAGAGCTGGACAGGTGTCCCCTTGGTCCAAGGGGAGCTGGACAGGTGTCCCCTTGGTCCAAGGAGAGCTGGACAGGTGTCCCCTTGGTCCAAGGGGAGCTGGACAGGTGTCCCCCTGGTCCAAGGAGAGCTGGACAGGTGTCCCCCTGGTCCAAGGGGAGCTGGACAGGTGTCCCCCTGGTCTAAGGAGAGCTGGACAGGTGTCCCCCTGGTCCAAGGGGAGCTGGACAGGTGTCATAGGACTGAGTCGCAGTTTCTGGCATACAAGTGGTAGCAGACAGAGGTCCTGTATACCAGGGACTGTGGCATGTGTCCTGTGTACACGCGAGGGTGACGAGGAGGCATTCCTCTATAGGAAGACCATTTGATATCTTCACTTTCTCCTCTTGATCCTTCTCCGCTCCTTCTTATCCTCCTCCGCTCCTCCTGATCCTTCTCCTCTTCCCCTGATCCTCCTCCGCTCATCCTGATCCTCCTCCGCTCCTTCTGATCCTCCTCCGCTCCTCCTGATCCTCCTTCTGATCCTCTTCCCCTTAATTTAGTCGGGATTAAAGGGGAAACAAGACGGTGTATTAATGAAATAATGACATATATACCCAGAAGGGATATACTAATGAATGGATTCAGGTGAATACGTGTACCCACTTGCATACATTCATGCATACATACATATTCATGGATAAAAACAGGTATATATATAGAGAGGGAGATGATTTGATTGATGATCTGCTTGATGGAAGGGAGGAAAGGACGGAGAGATAGAGGGATGAAGGGAAGGAGTGGGGAGAGGGAGGGATATGTGTGGGAGGGGATGTGGAGAGAAAGGGATGAAGGGAGAGGGAGGGAAGGGAAGCCCCATCACCTGTCAGGTGTCGAGGAAAGTGAGAGTGGTACATTCCTGGACTCGTCTCCTTACCTGCATCCAGCATTCCCCCCTCCCTCTCCCTTCCCCTCACCCCCTTCCCTCACCCCCTTCTCTCACCTCTCCCTCACCCCACAACAGATTATCTCACTCCCAAGACCTCCCCCTTTCTCTCTATTATTATTAGTATTCTACAGCTAGACTGCTGAAGATGTGAGGAAAAGTCATAGAGATGCTGGGTCCTTGTATAATCCAAGTCGTCAATAAGTCCTATAAAAGGGGACACTATCCACCGGTTTGGGGGGTTATTGAGCCCCTCCCTCCTTCCCCTCCTTACCCCCCCCCCTCGCCTGGTTTTCCACACCACACCATATATGTATAACAACCACACTCTCCTACACTAAGCAGGTGTGGCTGGCCTCAGGGTGTATTTTGTCAAGTGCACGAAATGTCCCCTTGTACCCTACTCTCACCCCCATTTTTCCCCCCACTATGCTATAACTTCCCTTCACACACAACCTCCCTAACGTCTCCTCAACTTCCCTCTCCCCCGACCCCCCCTCTTTTCCCACAACCTGCCCTATCTACAACACCTCTACCCACTCTTTACCTCAATAGTAACCCACTAAATAAGTAGGTTATGGAGCTAGAGTTACAGACGGATGTTCCCTTTGCACTTATCAACTTCGATGCTCATATATCGTCCTAAAGACGCAAGTTTACCTCACTGGGTTGCCTCACTGGTTTACCCACACTGGTTTACCCACACTGGTTTACCCACACTGGTTTCAGTAACAGGTGGCCACCGGAACAAGCCACTTCAACCCGTTCAATCAAAATGGTGTTTATCTTCTATAATATTCGTTTATCAGAAAGTTCTCACCAAACTAATTGGGAGAGAGCTTCTTCCATATTGAACTGTAAAAATAATTTTCAATAGAAACGTTATTGAATCTACTTTAATACAGATTATAATATCATACAATTTACACATTTAAAAATGTTTTGTATAATCTGTATTGATTTTTTATTGATCAATTAAAAAATAGTTCGAGTAACATCAGTGATACACATTTATCTCAATAATATCTTATTATCTTATTAAATCCTCATCTCATCAATATCTCATTATTATCTCATTAATGATTCCTGGAACTCACATGGATCTTCTGTGTATATATATATATATATATATATATATATATATATATATATATATATATATATATATATATATATATATATATATATATATATATATATATATAGTAAACACTTGTGAATTATATATTTCATTTGTTCACTTGCCCTTGGCCTCTGAAGATGCTAAGATGAGCTTAGCCAAACGTTTCGTGTCCATTGAGTATGTCAATAATACACACACACAAATCCCAGTAACGTGATATATCGAAGAGAAAATCAAGAGAAGTCGTGATGAGGATTCGAACCTATGAGCCGAGTATCTCCAGACCCCCTCTCAAGATGACTGCCCATGTCATGGCCCAGTTGTCTAGAGCGGGTGTCTGGGAATACTCAGCGCATTGGTTCGAATCCCCATTACGGCTCCTGTGGATTTTCTTATGTCAATAATGGTAAGTTTGATCGTCTGGGGGTGATAGTCTGTCGTCTAACGAACACACACACACACACACACACACACACACACACACACACACACACACACACACACACACACACACACACACACACACACACACACCAGATAGACACAGACGAGACGACAGAACCAGACAGACCCCAGTTACCCCCTTCCCCCTGTCTGTCTGTCTTGACCGTCCTCTAACAAGGTCGCCGGAGTCCCATCACTCCTCTACACCCCCCTCCCTTCCCCCTCCCCCACTTTCATCATTACCCCCCCCCCTACTACTCCTTTCTCTACCCCATTACCCCTCCCCGTTCTCCCTCCCCCTCTCACCCCCCTCACCCCTCTCCCCACCTGAACTCCTCCTCCTCGTAAATGAACGCGCCCGGAGTGTCTTGTGAGAGTTTTATTTAACTTCCAATATAAAAAGTTTCCTTTATGTGCGTTTTATTATTATTATTATTATTATACCTGAACGAAGGTGGGGAAACTCTCATTTGATTACTGTAATTCACTCGTCTGTTGTCTCTCTCTCTCTCTCTCTCTCTCTCTCTCTCTCTCTCTCTCTCTCTCTCTCTCTCTCTCTCTCTCTCTCTCTCTCTCTCTCTCTCTCTCACACACACACTTATTCTGAGCAGAGACGTCCAAGTTGGAGTCAGTTCGTTAGTTTGGTATTGAACTTGAAGGCCTAACAACCTCTGGAGGGTCGTTAAGACCACCACAGTAGCTTATTAACCTACCAGCAAGTTTACTTGAGTCCAGGATTAAAGTAAACTCTCGGTGGATGTACACCAATTAGCGGACGGTATACCTCTCGCTAGGTCAGGTCAGGTAGTCTGGTACACCACCCTCACAGCTTAAGATTGGCCACAGCCTAAGACTGGCCACAGCCTAAGACTGGCCACAGCCTAAGACTGGCCACAGCCTAAGACTGGCCACAGCTTAAGACTGGCCACAGCCTAAGACTGGCCACAGCTTAAGACTGGCCACAGCCTAAGACTGGCCACAGCCTAAGACTGGCCACAGCTTAAGACTGGCCACAGCCTAAGACTGGCCGCAACTTAAGACTGGCCACAGCTTAAGACTGGCCACAGCCTAAGACTGGCCACAGCTTAAGACTGGCCACAGCCTAAGACTGGCCACAGCCTAAGACTGGCCACAGCTTAAGACTGGCCACAGCCTAAGACTGGCCACAGCTTAAGACTGGCCACAGCCTAAGACTGGCCACAGCCTAAGACTGGCCACAGCCTAAGACTGGCCGCAACTTAAGACTGGCCACAACTTAAGACTGGCCACAGACTAAGACTGGCCGCAACTTAAGACTGGCCACAACTTAAGACTGGCCACAGACTAAGACTGGCCGCAACTTAAGACTGGCCACAACTTAAGACTGGCCACAGACTAAGACTGGCCGCAACTTAAAACATGAAGCTTGACGTGATTCGGTGTCTCGTTAACCCCCTCCCCCCTCCCCCCCTCCCCCCCTTTAATTAAGGAGTCGTCTAGAATTTAGGGTGACAGTCTTCTTAGTGACTGCGGCAGACATGTTTTTTTTCTTTGGGGCCCATCTTCCTTCTCTCTTCTTACTCTATCCCCTCTCGTTCTCCTTTCTCTATCCTTCCCTTCCTGTCCTTTCTCTACTCTTCTTTCTATACCGTCTCCCTTCCTCCTCTTTTCTATACCTTTCTCCTTTCCATTTCTCTACATTGTTTCCTCTCCTCTTCTTTTATTTACTCCTCTCCGTTTCTCCCTTTGTCCCTCTCTTTTTACTCCTCTCCTACCCCGTCCCTTCTTCCCCTACCCCCTCCCTTCTTCCCCTAACCCCTCCCTTTCTTCCCCTACCCCCCTCCCTTTCTTCCCCTAACCCTCCCTTTCTTCCCCTAACCCCTCCCTTCTTCCCCTAACCCCTCCCTTTCTCCCGCTAACCCCTCTCCCCTCCTCCCCCTCTCCCCCTCCTCCCCCTCTCCCCCCTCCTCCCCCCCTCTCCCCTCCTCCCCCCTCTCCCCTCCTCCCCCTCTCCCCTCCCACCCAAAAGCGAAAGGTAGCACTCTCACGCATATAATAATTAACCTTTAATAAGCAATGTTTAGTGTGTCGTGATGCCCCGCCCCTGATAATTACAGGTGAAGGTGGGTGTCAGGAGCCGCGGGTCACCGCTGACCTACGTGGGTGATGGCAGGACCCCCGGACACCACCTTCTACATGGGTGGAAGCTTCTACGTAAGTGGGGGAGGGAGTTATATTTTTAATAGTTTGCCTTAAAAGTTGTTTTTTATCTGCGTTTTTTGTTGGGGAATAATATTATTAAGAGTTTTCAATAGTGTAAATAATTTTAAATGGTGATGTGATGATAATTGTTTATTTGTGTCATTATAATTGTGAGTTTTATTTTGGTGATTGTTATTAGCAATGTGTGTGTGTGTGTGTGTGTGTGTGTGTGTGTGTGTGTGTGTGTGTGTGTGTGTGTGTGTGTGTGTGTGTGTGTGTGTGTGTGTTTGTGTGTGTGTTTGTGTTTGTGTGTGTGTGTGTGTGTGTGTGTGTGTATGTGTGTGTGTGTGTGTGTGTGTGTGTGTGTGTGTGTGTGTGTGACATCACACAGTGGTGGGGGGGGGTCATTCGACAAGCCACCGGCTTCCTGTCATCGTCAAGGGCACTAGGCTTGGTGACTCTGGTAAATCACATTGCATTTTGTGTGGTTGGTGTCTTATGAGTTGATCTCTCTCCTATTGGTTAGGTGGTGAGGGGTAGTTGGCCCCTCTATTCCATCCCTCCCATTACCTTTTCCTTCCCTCCTCTCTCTCTCCCTCTCTCTCTCTCTCTCTCTCTCTCTCTCTCTCTCTCTCTCTCTCTCTCTCTCTCTCTGTCTCTCTCTCTCTCTTTCTCTCTCTCTCTCTCTCTCTGTCTCTCTCTCTCTCTCTCTCTCTCTCTCTCTCTCTCTCTCTCTCTCTCTCTCTCTCTCTCTCTCTCTCTCTCTCTCTCTCTCTCTCTCTCTCTTTCTCTCTCTCTCTCTCTCTCTCTCTCTCTCTTTCTCTCTCTCTCTCTCTCTCCCTCTCCCTCTCCTTCCCTCTCCCCCCCTCATCTGGGATAGGGTTATCTGAGCATCGGGGACACCAGAGCCCATTAACCTGACTTCAGAGCCCATTAACCTGACTTTTGTGTTGAAGACGTTCAGACAAATCTTGTGATCTCTCTATAAACAACTTGCTTTCTGAAACCCTTCCAGCCTCACCCTCCGTCCCTCTCCTCCACCACATCTGGCTCCCAGTGTCCGGATGTTCTCCGTCAGACCGGCTCCGGATAAAGAAGATATACATGTTTCGGCTCGTCTGTGTTCTGTCAGGGGAAAGGAGGAAAATATGTTTTTTGATGTTTTCTTTGTGGAGGCTGAGTGATGGAGTGTTTTTGTTTTATGCTTGTTGTGTGTTGGGGAAGGGTGTATGTATTTGCTATTTTCTGTCTGCAGAATCGAGCTTCAGCTCTTGGACCCTGCCTTTTTATCCACTCTATGGTTCCTCTGTTATGTCTACTACTACATATATTCCTCTATTTTTATACCTCTTTATCTACCTTTTTTTATACCTCTATGATCGTCTATTTTCATATCTCTAGTCCTTCGGTTTGTTTATATCTACTTTTTAGTTCATCAGTGGAGGCTGCGTTCACTGTTTTCATACCCTGGTTTGTTTTGCTGCCCGACCTTCCTTCATTTTTATATTGCTTCCCCCTCTGTGTCTCTTGGTTTACAGTATCTTTGTCACTGTGTATATCGTGATCATGTCTCCTCCAATGTGTTATCGAGTGGCGTGAGTCTCGGCTCTTTTTAGTGTCCACTCGAAAATCATGACTATTTTCAGGTTTGAGAACGGTTTGTAGTTAATCATGTGAACTTTGTGCACAGACGAACGATTACTAGATTGTTTCTGGCGTAGGTTAGAGGAGTTTGGGTGCGTTCTGTCGACCTGATGCCACCTTTTGACGCGTTCTGTCGACCTGATGCCACCTTTTGACGCGTTCTGTCGACCTGATGCCACCTTTTGACGCGTTCTGTCGACCTGATGCCACCTTTTGACGCGTTCTCTCGACCCAGTACCACCTTCTGACGCGTTCTCTCGACCCAGTACCACCTTCTGACGCGTTCTCTCGACCCAGTACCACCTTCTGACGCGTTCTCTCGACCTAGTACCACCTTCTGACGCGTTCTCTTGACCCTGTACCACCTTCTGACGCGTTCTCTCGACCCAGTACCACCTTCTGACGCGTTCTCTCGACCCAGTACCATCTTCTGACGCGTTCTCTCGACCCAGTACCACCTTCTGACGCGTTCTCTCGACCCAGTACCACCTTCTGACGCGTTCTCTTGACCCAGTACCACCTTCTGACGCGTTCTCTCGACCCAGTACCACCTTCTGACGCGTTCTCTTGACCCAGTACCACCTTCTGACGCGTTCTCTCGACCCAGTACCACCTTCTGACGTAACAGTCCAGCTCACTATCCTCTTGCCTTAAAAAAAATTCCTCCATCGTTAAAGGCCAATTATCCGTTCTGAAATATTAAGAAGCTCAAACTGTCAATTATCTTTGTTAAATATAGATATATAATTCCTAAACTATCATACAGTATATAAACATCTCTAAATAAATGTAAAATCGTTAATGAACATTTTTTTTTTTACAAGTGGGTTGTAACGTAGTCATTATAAACCCCCCTTCCTCCACACGCCCCCCCCTCCACACGCCCCCCCCCCTCCACACGCCCCCCCCCCTCCACACGCCCCCCCCTCCACACGCCCCCCCCCCCTCCCTCACAAACACACAACTGCTTTCTACCCTTGCCTGCTTGCCTGTCCCATCCCTCTCCCCCCCCCCCCGGTACCTTACACCCACACAGTCGAGGTCAGAGGTCAAGTATTTAACCCGTCCTCGACTCAAGTTCATTCCATCCAGCGGTCGACCCCCTTCAGACGCATTCGTAAATTTGTTCATGCTGTTCATTCAAAACGGGAATTTTCTCAAATATATATATTAATATTATAATATATTAGGATATTGTGCATATATAGGCATAGGTTAGGTTAGGTGTTTAGGTTCTGTCGGCGATTATTTGTATTTGTAGTACGTGGGTGAAGCATTTACAGCGTTGTGGTTCGAACAAAATTCGTCAGTGAAGCACTTGTTCCGGAAGTGTTCGAACGTCATCAGTTGTGAGTCGTGTGTAAACCGTTTTTCATTCATAAACAACAGGGGGTTTGGCAGGTGCATGGAATCACTTTTGGGTCTTTGTTTGGAGGACAGGTTGCAGGAATCACGTCAACCTCGTTTCGTATGATCCGAATAGTTAAGAGGGGAATTGAAGTCTCTGGAATATGCTTATGGTGGGTCTCTTCAGCGGCACTATCTTATCTTGAGGTTATCGTGAGATGATTTCGGGGCTTTAGTGTCCCCGCGGCCCGGTCCTCGACCAGGCCTCCACCCCCAGGAAGCAGCCCGTGACAGCAGTACCCAGGTACCTATTTTACTGCTAGGTAACAGGGGCCGGGTCACATGTGTAACAGGGAGCCTCGGTGGAAAGTGGACAGTCACATGTATAGCAGGGAGCCTCGGTGAGAAGCAGACAGTCACATGTCTACCCTGCACTCAACCAACTAAACCTTGCACGCCTCAAGTGTGTGCACTTTCGCTAATTACTCAACAAACCCCAACCTATAATTACTCGTAGCTAATCACCACTCTTCAATCAGACTCAGACTACAGCTAACCCTTCCCCCCCCCCCCCACCTCCACCCTCCCTCTCCCCCATCCAGCACCACTGGACAATATATATATATATATATATATATATATATATATATATATATATATATAATTCCCAGCAGTAGATGAAGCCTGCCATGGGGGCATAGTTAGCGTCTCTGCTACATCGCGATGATAATCATGAGAACAGCAGGTATCGCAAATATTTACGGACCGTAAACAATCGCGGATATCGCTGCTTGTTCGCTATCCTAAACCACCATAATGTGACGTGTTTGGCGTCGCCCCTCTTGTTATCACCGTGCTGAACGACGCAATTTGCCTGCTCTGCGACCTTGTGTCTGATGACCGGTAACAATGAGAGGAAGATGAGAGTACTTAGCGGGGGACTTCATCAAGGAAGGTTTAGGAGGGGTAGGAAGTCTCAGTTGTGTAGCGGTTATAGGTACCTCTGTTATTCTTCCTTAGGGTCAGCATCCACTACGGCGGTTTGGCTGGTAGGATGACGGGATTGTGTAAATTTTTGAGGCCCGTGTTCGAGTCTGCAATGACCCGCTCCGCCCCCCCCCCCCCCCCTTCAGTGTATTAAATGTTATTACGTACGCTATTGGTGATTGTAGCTGTGTCATATGAGAAGGAACAAAAATCACTGAAAGGCCAGAATTGTCTTTATATATATATATATATATATATATATATATATATATATATATATATATATATATATATATATATATATATATATATATATATATATCCTGATGCTACCCTTCCCCATCGTTTCTGCGATATAACGCAGGACGATATCATGATATCTATGACGATATCATAGATATTATGATATGTGCGTAGTGCTGATATCTTCATGAAGTCAGCGCTATCTTCATGAAGTCAGCGCTATCTGCATGACGTCAGCACTATCTTCATGTCATCAGCACTATCTTCATGACCTCAGCACTATCTTCATGACTTCAACACTATCTTCATGACCTCAACACTAACTTCATGACCTCAACACTATCTTCATAACAGGAGATAAGGTTAGGACTGGAGTGGCAGGGATAGGGAGAGGAGGATGGGGGATTAGGGATGGGGGATTAGGGATGGGAGATAGATGCTCTACATTACGAAGCTCGTGGGGTTGTAAACCAGAGAGAGGGAGAATGATCTAGTGAGAGGAGAATGAGAATGAATGAGAGAATGAGAGGGATCTAGTGAGCGAGAGGGAGGGTCTGGAAGACGATAGATCGATGAAGGAAGAGACAGAATGAAGAGGAGAATATTATTTCCTCAGTGGTAGGGAGGAACAAGTCACGGGATTAAGAGATGGTGAGAAAAAGGAGAGAGAGAGAGAGAGAGAGAGAGAGAGAGAGAGAGAGAGAGAGAGAGAGAGAGAGAGAGAGAGAGAGAGCACACACCAGCCTAGATAAGAACAGATATATACCCTAATATGAAAAAAAATACAGAAAACATTATAAGCATGATAAAAAAATTATAAATTATAAAAATTATAATGAAAATTATCAATTATAACGCGTGAATTAAATTACACCTTAAAATAATCAATTAACTGGAAGAATGCTATCCATATGCGCTTCGCTATGGAACCTCAACACTGCTGACGACCGTTCTTGTTACCCACAAACACCGCAGACGGATTGAGACTCGAGTGGATTCACTGGCTGGACACATCTCATCAACACCCGGATTCACTGTCTCAGGTGTCTGGATTCATAAGGAATCCACTTTCCGGTGTTCACTTCCAATTCTAAATGCATCAACGCCCATATATATATATATATATATATATATATATATATATATATATATATATATATATATATATATATATATATATATATATATATATATATATATATATATATATATATATATATTCACTCCTTCTGAAGATGTATTAATATACGAAAGTACTTAAGGAAATTCCTGTTTCAATTTTACTCCGTGGTCTGACAATGTCACATTTTTAATCACGTGTTTATTTTCGTGATATATACACACACACACACACACACACACACACACACACACACACACACACACACACACACACACACACACACACACACACACACACACAGACACACACACAGACACAGACACAGACACACACACACACACACACACACACACACACACACACACACACACACACACACACACATATATATATATATACATATACATCATTCGTATATTTATATGGCCCTTTCTCAAATCGGTATCGCAATCCGGATTCAGGTCAAGCTCTGAAATAAACAAAACCCCTTCATTAGAAGGGATCTTTTACTGAGGAAAAGGAAAGGAGAATCAAAAGTATTTTTATAAATTAATGTTTGAGCAAATTTCATCAAAAGGTTTGCTTTTACTGCGCCTCGTCGAAACCGGTATTAGAAATGTTTATTGTTATTTGTCTTATTTTTGTATTAAACAAAGTCAATATTTCCCTATTAGTCCAGACCTTTCGGGACGGCTTGTGTATACTAACAGCGAAATCATACTCACGTGATGTATGAGAAGGGTATTGAAGAAGTGGGATGGGCTCGAACTGTTGTCCAAGGACTCCCCAGATACACGCTCATGGCTTACAGGGGTATATAGTGTTTGTGTCTAAGGAGGGTTCGATCCCATTCAATTATACCTCCATATTTATTTATAAAACCACTTGTTTGTATTTGTTTGCATTTTCCAGTGTATGAAAGAACCTCAGAAGTATTAGCATGAAATGATCATACAGAGTTATACACACCACGTCTCGGTGTATATATGCCCAGAGTATACCGTAGTCCTGACTGTGTTCAAGACTAAAGTATACTTGCTGGGGGGGAGGGGGTTCAGTAAAGCTGGGGTTCAGTAAAGCTGGGGTTCAGTAAAGCTGGGGTTCAGTAAAGCTGGGGTTCAGTAAAGCTGGGGTTCAGTAAAGCTGGGGTTCAGTAAAGCTGGGGTTCAGTAAAGCTGGGGTTTAGTAAAGCTGGGGTTTAGTAAAGCTGGGGGTTCGGTAACGTTATTGTGGTGGCTTAAATAGACCTTATGAGGTTGTACTAAATTTGCTTCACTGACGAATTTTGTTCGAACCACAACGCTGTAAATGCTTCACCCACGTATTACAATTAAAAATAATCGCCAACAGAACCTAAACACCTAACCTAACCTAACCTATGTTTATATATATGCACAATATGCTAATATATTATAATATTAATTTATAATTGAGAACATTCCCGTTTTGAATGAACAACATGTTAAAATTTATGAATGCGTCTGTAGGGTCGACCGCTGGATGCAATGGACTTGAAGTGGTAGAATCCCACCCCACCCTAAGACCCCACTTGAAGTGGGGTTTTGAAGTGGGTAGAATCCCACTTCTCACTTGAAGTGGGTAGTGGGATTCTACCCACTTCAAGACCCCGAACCAACATAGAAGCTGGAAGAGGCCATATAGGCCAATAAGCCTTCTGCAGTTACTTCCATTCTTATGTTTTCAAACCCAATTTATACCCATTGTTTCGTGTCCTGTCTTGTGTTCGTCACCTCACCCAAAAACGAGCATAAGTACGATGAATTTCTATGTGTAAACCTAAGTCTTTGAAATTGTAATAAGAATTACGAAACGCGTTCAGGCGTCAGACCATAAATAAAAATGAATTTTAGAGAATTGATATTTCAATTACCATCGACAGTGAAGAGAAACATAAGAAATATTGAGAAAATTTCGTGTTAGAATTATTAATCTTACCTTTTCGGTCATATTCAACAACATTATATATATATATATATATATATATATATATATATATATATATATATATATATATATATATATATATATATATATATTCAAAGATCATTTTTTGTGATGTTTGATTACAAGTATTCACCATTTATATAAATATTTTTCACAACATTTTCTCTATAATATTTTACTCTGGTGTTTCTCATTAGGTCACGGGTGAGGTCAGAGGTCAGCTGGACGCCCAACCGATGCCAAGACCAGTTTAACAATATACTCACACTGGGGGTGTTTCCAGCGAGGTGTGAGGTTCAGGTGTTCACACTTACGGAGTAGTGAAGGGCTCTGATCCTGAGTCCGTTCAGGTGATGGGGGATGGTGTGAGGGGGGAGTGGGTGTGGGAGTGGGTGGGAGGAGTGTGGGAGTGGGTGGGAGTCGTTTCGCTCCAGCTGGCAGTAACCAGGAAGGCAACACCTAAATGATGTACGGGGCCATGGTACGTATTCTGCTCCCATACTACGTGCAGTATTTCCTTCTTCTCTTCCTCTTCCTTCTCTTCCTCCTTCTCTTCCTCCTTCTCCTTCCTCCTCGTCTTCCTCCTCCTCCTTCCTCCTCATCTTCCTCCTCCTTCTTCCTCCTCCTCCTCCATCTCTTCCATTCATTCTGACATTTGTGTTAAAATGATTAATTTTAGTGTCAGATAAAAGTTGTGATGGCGGCCGGCCAGCATCTGGCAATCACCAAGTAATTTCACATATTGTAGCTCACTCAGTCTGACTACACATACTCCTACATATACTCCCACATATACTACTTCGTCTGAATACACCAAACATATTCAAGAACTAACTCAGACGATCCAAAATTAGCAAAGCCAACTAAGTGAAACAAAACAGGTGAGTCTCGCGCCACTCAGAGGAACAATGTAGATCAAAGAGTCGTAGGAAAAAAACTCGAGCAAAAACCACAACGAACAAGGACAACATACCTCACACACTTGCGACCTGGATTTAAGGTCTTAAATTGGCTGGCCTCCTCCTCCTTGATTTACGATCGCGACCTCTCGTTAAGGCGGGTATCTGGAGCAGAGATCGCCAGGCCACAAGCAAGAGTTTAATGGGTCATTCTTAAGATGATTTGATTCTCTCTCTCTCTCTCTCTCTCTCTCTCTCTCTCTCTCTCTCTCTCTCTCTCTCTCTCTCTCTCTCTCTCTCTCTCTCTCTCTCTCTCTCTCTCTCTCTTATAAGCATCTTATAAGGAAACAGGCCGTTGTCTCAGGTGATTAGTGGTCTCTCTCTCTCTCTCTCTCTCTCTCTCTCTCTCTCTCTCTCTCTCTCTCTCTCTCTCTCTCTCTCTCTCTCTCTCTCTCTCTCTCTCTCTCTCTTTCTCTTGCCTCCTTTGAGATGCCGTGAAATCTAGATCCAGTTACTTACCGTAACGGGACGCTCTCTCTCGCGAACTGGGATATAAGGTACTGCAGGGATTCTTGGAGGTGGAAAACTTGCTAATTCAGATCATGGTACCTTTTTATAAGTATTATCATATAATCTATTAATAGTAATTGTAGTATTTTAACTAATATTTATGTAAATATAATCATTTGCACTCTAATAATAATACTAGTATTAAAAATATAATAGTAGAAGGCAGCATTATGGTAATATAAATATTAACACGGTATTAATAGCATTATTATCCACATCTCTCCTCCAGGGAGTAACCTGTCAGAGGTGTGCCTGCATAAATATTGTTGTTTTTTGTGTGTGTGTGTTGGTAATGAGAATGGTTGCTTGCGTTGACCTGAAGCTTGCAACACTGGTGAGCCTGTTGTTACAGTAGCTTGCAACACTGGTGCCTGTTGTTACAGTAGCTTGCAACACTGGTGAGCCTGATGTTACAGTAGCTTGCAACACTGGTGAACCTGATGTTACAGTAGCTTGCAACACTGGTGAGCCTGATGTTACAGTAGCTTGCAACACTGGTGAACCTGATGTTACAGTAGCTTGCAACACTGGTGAGCCTGATGTTACAGTAGCTTGCAACACTGGTGAACCTGATGTTACAGTAGCTTGCAACACTGGTGAGCCTGATGTTACAGTAGCTTGCAACACTGGTGAACCTGATGTTACAGTAGCTTGCAACACTGGTGAGCCTGATGTTACAGTAGCTTGCAACACTGGTGAACCTGATGTTACAGTAGCTTGCAACACTGGTGAACCTGATGTTACAGTAGATTGCAACACTGGTGAGCTTGATGTTACAGAAGCTTGCAACACTGGTGAGCCTGATGTTACAGTAGCTTGCAACACTGGTGAACCTGATGTTACAGTAGCTTGCAACACTGGTGAGCCTGATGTTACAGTAGCTTGCAACACTGGTGAACCTGATGTTACAGTAGCTTGCAACACTGGTGAGCCTGATGTTACAGTAGCTTGCAACACTGGTGAACCTGATGTTACAGTAGCTTGCAACACTGGTGAGCCTGATGTTACAGTAGCTTGCAACACTGGTGAACCTGATGTTACAATAGCTTGCAACACTGGTGTCTATTCTAATAATAGTTTGCAACACTGGTACCTGTTCTTACAATAGCTTGCAACACTGGTGTCTATACTAATAATAGCTTGCAACACTGGTGTCTATTCTAATACTAGTTTGCAACACTGGTGCCTATTCTAATAATAGTTTGCAACACTGGTGCCTCTTTATACAAGAGTTGAAACTCTTGTGTTCAAGAAATACCTCTCTGAGCTCGCCCTGTCTGCCAGGAGTTCGTAAAGTGGCTGTGGGTTACAGGTGTGGCCATCCCATCCAGGGTGGGTTACAGGTGTGGGGCCATCCCATCCAGGGTGGGTTACAGGTGTGGGCCATCCCATCCAGGGTGGGTTACAGGTGTGGGGCCATCCCATCCAGGGTGGGTTACAGGTGTGGGGATATCCCATCCAGGGTGGGTTACAGGTGTGGGGCCATCCCATCCAGGGTGGGTTACAGGTGTGGCCATCCCATCCAGGGTGGGTTACAGGTGTGTGGCCATCCCATCCAGGGTGGGTTACAGGTGTGGCCATCCCATTCAGGGTGGGTTACAGGTGTGGGGCCATCCCATCCAGGGTGGGTTACAGGTGTGGGGCCATCCCATCCAGGGTGGGTTACAGGTGTGGGGCCATCCCATCCAGGGTGGGTTACAGGTGTGGCCATCCCATCCAGGGTGGGTTACAGGTGTGGCCATCCCATCCAGGGTGGGTTACAGGTGTGTGGCCATCCCATCCAGGGTGGGTTACAGGTGTGGCCATCCCATTCAGGGTGGGTTTCAGGTGTGGGGCCATCCCATCCAGGGTGGGTTACAGGTGTGGCCATCCCATCCAGGGTGGGTTACAGGTGTGGCCATCCCATCCAGGGTGGGTTACAGGTGTGGCCATCCCATCCAGGGTGGGTTACAGGTGTGTGGCCATCCCATCCAGGGTGGGTTACAGGTGTGGCCATCCCATTCAGGATGGGTTACAGGTGTGTGGCCATCCCATCCAGGGTGGGTTACAGGTGTGGCACATACCATCCAGGGTGGGTTACAGGTGTGGCCATCCCATCCAGGGTGGGTTACAGGTGTGGGGCCATCCCATCCAGGGTGGGTTACAGGTGTGTGGCCATCCCATCCAGGGTGGGTTACAGGTGTGGCACATACCATCCAAGGTGGGGTTACAGATCTGCCAATCAACCACCTTACGTCAAGATCTAGGCCAAGATTAAGTCTTTCATACACACTATTTTAATTTAATAAGCAGTCAAGAAAGGCAAGAGGGTGGTTAAGACTTTTTGGGGAATATTTTTTTCCCCCCCTAGCGTATATACCTTGCTCTTAACGGAAGGTATTTTGTTCTCGGTGTGCAGTTGTTTAATGAATATATATATTAGGTCCGGGGAATGGGGAAGACCGGACTGTGTCGCAAGCACCATTCATGAAAGGTGAGGGACTCTAGAGACGCCCTTAGGGCTCTATAAGGGCTCTATATAGAGGCGCCCTTAGGGCTCTATATAGAGGCGCCCTCAACCCCCCCAATGTCATGGTTCAAGGTGGTAATCAGAAACACCATACACTCTCATTAAAGATGTGTCCTGCAGGTGTTTTATCAGGGATAACATTACCAGTGTCGAGTATTAAATATTGCCTTTTCTGGCAAGTAATTTCGAATCCGCCAAAAAAAAAAGGTTCGAACTTTTTTGCGGAAGTTCGAACGGGTTTTTTTTTTGTCTTTTTTTTTGGCGGGAACGGGACGAGGTAGACTTGGTCGTGGGTCGCGCCGCGGAAACACAGGGAGTCCTCACCTCTCTTTCAACCTCTGGTTTTTTTGCAGGAGTTTCAGCATGCTGTAGACTTCCGTGTCTTGGTTTCAGGAAGTACAGGCGGCCGCAGTGTTCCAGCGAACGCCTTGCAGTACAAGCAGTTCTTCAGCCACATGTTTAGACCTAAACTAGTTAGTTCGTTTGCCAGTCACATGTTTAGACCTAAACTAGTTAGTTCGTTTGCCAGTCACATGTTTGTGTCTAAATGACTTAGTTCGTTTGCCAGTCACATGTTTGTGTCTAAATGACTTAGTTCGTTTGCCAGTCACATGTTTGTGTCTAAATGACTTAGTTCGTTTGCCAGTCACATGTTTGTGTCTAAATGACTTAGTTCGTTTGCCAGTCACATGTTTGTGTCTAAATGACTTAGTTCGTTTGCCAGTCACATGTTTGTGTCTAAATGACTTAGTTCGTTTGCCAGTCACATGTTTGTGTCTAAATGACTTAGTTCGTTTGCTAGTCACATGTTTGTGTCTAAATGAGTTGAGTTATAGTGATTGGTATCAGTGAGCCAGTTACTCAATGAAGAGGCCTCCAGGTCGAAGAGTTTGCGTCAGTAGCGTAATAATATAAGATTTATCTCTCGAGCTTCGTAACCACTTCTTGCGTTGTTGACGTCATACGGTCCAGGTATGACGTCAGTAGATTTTCCATTTGAGCATCAACCGAACTGCTGCTCTCCCTTCGGTACTGGGACTTCGGTATATCCGTTATACACGAACACTGTACGGATGAGCGAGACGCTGACCGTATTCAACATTCAGAGCGGGTTAGGTAATTATCGGGAGAAATCTATAAATTGTATAGTCTAGACTATATATATATTCACAGTCTAATTATTAAATAGTTATTATTAATTAGCACAGAGTGGCTAATTAGCGGTATATACAGAGGGCTGTAGCCTTTACGGTGAAGGAGGAAGTCACCGTACACGGGCCATCCTACTGTAAATGACCTCTTGTAAACTACTGTGAACTATGGTAAACAAAACACTATATATAATACCCCTCGAGCGAGGGGTCGCCCTTGAGTGTTCTCCATCACGATCACAAGCGGAGCAACTTGCTCAACCACAGTCTTGTGCACGTGTATCCTCCATGCAAGGAGCCGTAAATGTATATATATAAACCTACGCTAGCCTCCCGTTCTTCAGGCCACCAATGGTTCGTCGTCTCTTGTCGTCAATGGCTCCGTCTAATTTTAGAGATGTACAAACTTTCCTTCTGTGACCGTGGGCGCTTTTTGACTTATATGTGAGAGTGATGTGCTTAGTTCTGGGGACATGATCAAGTAGCTTCGTTTAGGGATTGTCTGCGTGTTCCTGGGGGACAGGTGGCGCCTGTCTTGGGACCATCTTGGTGCTCCTGGGGGACAGGTGGCGCCCGTCTTGGGACCATCTGGGTGCCGTTGGAACAGGTGGGCTTGGTTTAGACCTATCTGGAAGTGGTCGCCGACCAGCCCGTCCTCCCGAGTGTTCACAACGTGAGAAAAATTATGCACTAAATTGGCCGAACCTAACTACAATGTCCAGTGTTAGACATCACTCTCTAATGCATTCCATCTGTTAACTACTCTGACACTGAAAAATATCTTTCCAATATCTCTGTGGCTCATTTGGGTACTAAGTTTCCACCTGTGTCCCCTTGTTCGTGTTCCAGCCGTGCTGAAGAGTTTGTCTTTGTCCGCCCTGCCAATTCCCCTGAGAATTTTGTAGGTGGTTATCATGTCTCCCCTTACTCTTCTGTTTTCCAGGGACGTGAGGTTCAGTTCCTTCAGCATTTCCTCGTAGCTCATACCTCTCGGTTCTGGGACTAGTCTGGTGGCATACTTCTGAATCTTCTCTAACTTCGTCTTGTGTTTAACTAGGTATGATTTGTGTCTAAGTGTGTGTGTGTGTGTGTGTGTGTGTGTGTGTGTGTGTGTGTGTGTGTGTGTGTGTGTGTGTAAGAGCATGTTAAGAGGACCCCCTCTTGAGTGAGTTATTATTCCTTCTCACTATAGATGAGTGTCCATTAACAGCTCCTAATAAAATGACTACGTGGGTAAGTTACAAGATTAGTTCCTTGAACTGGTTGCTTGCTGCTTTTGGGTGCGGTAGATGTGGTACATGAATACAGCTACAGGTGTGGTAGCTGTGGTGGAGGCTGACTCCATACACACCTTCAACAGTAGATATGACAGAGCCCAGTAGGCTCAGGAACCTGTACTCCAGTTGATTGACGGTTGAGAGGGGGGACCAAAGAGCCAGAGCTCAACCCCCGCAAGCACAACTAGCTGAGTACACACACACACACACACACACACACACACACACACACACACACACACACACACACACACACACACACATGGCTCCCGCTCCCTCAATATATATTCTGCTATAGTTTGTGTCTTGCTTTTCATAATAAGTGTAATGCCAATTTAGACTTTATTGAGTGCTGCAATACGTCACAAGTCGACTATTTACAAGAAGTTTAAACTGTTGAAATGTTCCTTGGGTCTGATCGGCCCTCTTGCCAGAACCAGTTCTTAAACCTTGCTTGTGTCTTATAATTGTTATTATTAAACTGGATTTTATAGCGAATATAAATTCGTTAGTTTTTGGTTCCTTTAGATGTATCATTTTATCATTTTTATTTATTCATTGTGAACAATGAATGAACTGACCCTCTTGCTGTCTCTCTCTCTCTCTCTCTCTCTCTCTCTCTCTCTCTCTCTCTCTCTCTCTCTCTCTCTCTCTCTCTCTCTCTCTCTCTCTCTCTCTCTCTCTCTCTCTCTCTCTCAAGCGTATTCAGGTTAACCACTAGTCTCGAGTGAGTGATCAAGAGGGTGGAGCACTATAGGAAGAAATATGCGAATATGTGTGATACAAAAAGTAATAGGAGGAGGTCAGTGTCTACCTTGCAGTGAGAATTAAGAAGTTTCAAGAGTTTTTTTCGAGAGAGAGAGAGAGAGAGAGAGAGAGAGAGAGAGAGAGAGAGAGAGAGAGAGAGAGAGAGAGAGAGAGAGAGAGACACTCTCAAGAGGTTCTCACACGCCCGAATCATTTACCCTTTGCGGTATGAATGGCCAATCACAGTGTTTTCTTGAGATATCGAGCACATAGACTTACAGAAGGCAGTCGGTCTCAAGCCGCCCTGGACAAGTCTGTGAACGGCGCCCCACCAACACCACAGGGCGGCGGATCAGTGCCTTGATGAGCCTGTCCATTAACCCTACGTGTCTATAGGGCCAACAAGGGGTCCTGGTGCCTACTGAGGCTTCTGGGATATTACCTACCTTGGAATATTACCTACCTTGGGATATTACCTACCTTGGGATATTACCTACCTTGGGATATTACCTACCTTGGGATATTACCTACCTTGGGATATTACCTACCTTGGGATATTACCTACCTTGGAATATTACCTACCTTGGGATATTACCTACCTTGGGATATTACCTACCTTGGAATATTACCTACCTTTGGGATATTACCTACATCTTGGTAGATCATTGCCAATGTGATAATATAATACATGCATATAATATTTCAATACCACGTCCCTTGCCTTGAGTATTAATAAAGGGGTAAACCCATCACGTACGGATGGATACGAGTTGGATGAGATTAGAATCAGGAAAGATCTCATGGGTAAATGTTGATTTGAGAATAGGGATTATTGATTGGTGGAACACTTGATTGGGGGATTGTTTCAATCGTAGGTTAAGTCAGGCATACGTCAGTGAGTTGGTGTGGATACTAATCTGAGTGGTCGCGTATGGACCAATAGGCCTTCTGCCGTTTT
>NC_091173.1:19302581-19322581 GCF_040958095.1 Procambarus clarkii
AGGATAGATTCAGGAGGAGGATAGGAATAATACATTTTCAGAAGGAAGGATTCATTCCATCTAAAGATGTATTATTAAATACGAAAGTACTTAAGGAAATTCCTGTCTTAATATCTTTTTCACATAGGCTTCCTTATTCCTCCTCCAATCCCTCCTCCCCCCCCCCCACTTCACCACCCCTTCCCCCATCACCCCTCCCCCCCAACACCCCTCCCCCCAACACCCCTCCCCCCAACACCCCTCCCCCCAACACCCCTCTCTCCTACCAGCAGTCTCCCTCTCCCATTTTCTAACAAGGACTTGCTAACGGATTCCCACCAACGAATCTCAGGCTCGCTTCCCCTTACATTTCCCATCTCTCCTATTCCACCCCCTCTCCCTCCCTTCCTCCCCTTCCCATCCTCACCCCCTTACTTCCCCTTCCCCACCATCTATACCGTCTTCTCTATCCCCCCCCATCTCTCTCTCTCTCTCTCTCTCTCTCTCTCTCTCTCTCTCTCTCTCTCTCTCTCTCTCTCTCTCTCTCTCTCTCTCTCTCTCTCTCTCTCTCTCTCTCTCTCTCCCTCCCTCTCCTTTCCCCCTTCCTTCTGTCCAATCTACCCTCTACCTGTCTAGGATGCCTTGAGGCTCCTTCACTATCCTTCCTGTCAAGGATATAGCGAAGGATCGTGTCTAGCCAACGTGAGCCACGCCTTCTTCTAACCCTCCCTGGCGCCCTTTCTGAGACCCGTTCCAGCGCGCCCACACCTACACCCACACCCGCACCTTCATGCCCAGGTATATGCAGTAATATTAGGCCAGAATCGAAACACATTCTGCAGAGTTGTAATTTTTATCAACTTTTTTTTTTTTTAGTAATTTTGCGATGTTTGATAACACCGCAGAGAATATGTTCGCGATGTTTGACAAGTTCGCGATGTTTGATATATTTTCGCGATTTTTTTTATATTTTCGCGATGTTTGATATTTTGCCAATTTTATTCAGTAATATTAGGGCAGAATCGCCCTAATATTTTCATTTTTTTTGTTTTCCTTTTTCTATGTTTCTGTTTTGTTGTATGGCGAAGTTTCGTATTACTGCAGTTTCAAGCAATTACTTTGAAGCGTTTAGTGTTTTATTTCGAGTTTCGAGTCTTGCATTCCACGCCACGGACTCCAATCTTGAGGTTATCTTGAGATGATTTCGAAGCTCAGCGTCCCCGCGGCCCGGTCCTCGACCAGGCCTCCTTTTTTGTTATACACAGGAAGCAGCCCGTAGCAGCTGTCTAACTCCCAGGTACCTATTTACTGCTTGGTGAACAGGCGCATCAGGGGGGTGAAAGTATTTGTATCTGCCCATTTGTTTCCGCCTTTGCCGGAGATCGAACCCTACGGATTGGTTCACCTATTGTCGAGGACAGGAGGCCTATTTAGGCTTATCTTATGATAAGACCTTATTCTGGAATGCAGACCACGACAATTAACTAAATCCCAGGCATCTTATTTGCTGCAATGGGAATAATGGCATGAGATGAGTTTCCTCGTTCCCTCTCGGAATTCGAACCCGGGACCATATGGGCGTGTATGTGAGTAGGCTGATCATATATTAACATACAATAAACATATTGTATGTTTGATATGTAGGTCTTTATATATATATATATATATATATATATATATATATATATATATATATATATATATATATATATATATATATATATATATATATATATATATATATATATATGTCGTACCTGGTAGCCAGAATGCACTTCTCAGCCTACTATGCAAGGCCCGATTTGCCTAATAAGCCAAGTTTTCATGAATTTATTGTTTTTCGACTACCTAACCTACCTAACCTAACCTAACCTAACTTTTTCGGCTTCCTAACCTAACCTAACCTATAAAGATAGGTTAGGTTAGGTTAGGTAGGGTTGGTTAGGTTCGGTCATATATCTACGTTAATTTTAACTCCAATAAAAAAAAATTGACCTCATACATAATGAAATGGGTGGCTTTATCATTTCATAAGAAAAAAATTAGAGAAATTATATTAATTCAGGAAAACTTGGCTTATTAGGCAAATTGGGCCTTGCATAGTAGGCCGAAAAGTGCGTTCTGGCTACTAGGTACGACATATATATATATATATATATATATATATATATATATATATATATATATATATATATATATATATATATATATATATATATTATATATATATATATATATATATATATATATATATATATATATATATATATATAAACACACAGCCAAAGAGGACCTAAGAGCCAGAGCTCAACCCTCTGCAAGCACAACTAGGTGAATACACACACACACACACACACACACACACACACACACACACACACACACACACACACACACACACACACACACACACACACACCACAGTGGAGTGTAGGTTTGTGACTCAAGGAATAGAGCCATTTTTGCAAACATTGACAATAAGGGGTTTGCATTCTTGATTTACAAACATCGTAATATGGGTCTGAGGCGTTGGCTGCTTCCCGGACCCCCACCACTACGTGATGCAGTCAGCCTTGCCCCCCCCCTGGTGGTGGGTGGGACCCCACAACCCAAAGCCAGGTTCGCATGGCCGTGTGAAATGTAATAAACAAATCAGGAATTATATTTGCCAAAAAAAAAAGTTGAAAATGGTGAAAAAATGTCAATGAGACGGGCGACTAAGATTAAAAATGATATTGTAATGAAGATTGGAATGGAGTAAATGTTATATAAGACCAGGAGGGGGGGGGGCAGAAAATAGACATGATTATGTGTTTATGAATAACAAGTTACTACATATTCATGTAATCATATATATATATATATATATATATATATATATATATATATATATATATATATATATATATATATATGTGTGTGTGTGTGTGTGTGTGTGTGTGTGTGTGTGTGTGTGTGTGTGTGTGTACTTATTAAATTTTCTATTGCAGTTTTTACATTTCATAAAATTATGCTTGGTTCTCCATTTGATAATAAATTCCCTCCGGCCAATAAAATTGCATTTTTGAAAGCAACACCAACACTTTTTCAGGGAAAACTTTTAAGTATTTAAAAACCCCAATTAATCAAGAAGCACATTCAAATATCTCAACTACTCCTCTCCAGCAGAACGGGTTCCAGGGGTTCCAGGGGTTTCCAGGGGTTCCAGGGGTTCCAGGGGGTTCCAGGGGGTTCCCTGCTAATAAAGTTGCTAAAAATTACTTTTACACATTTACAAAACAGCCGTCGGGGAACACACCCAGAGATCTGCAACTCTGTTTCAATATTCGCAACACTGTACATCCGTGTCCACTCCAGCGGTCTTTGTCTTGTCTTATAAAGAGTGGTCTTGACGTGTGACCTTGCCAACTCAAGTCTTAAGACAACACCTTAATTTTGCTGCCTTGGTTAGCCACGCCATCCTTCACAGACTTCCCGTCACGTCAGACACACTCATTTATTAAAATCAATCACTGTGGAAAGCAGCTGGGCGTAGCTACCCATCAATCAACGCTGTGGTGGAATGTTTCATTGTAAACAATAGACGGAGATGTGTGAGAGGTCTGGCTCACCAGCGGGTCAGCCGGTGATGGCCACCTTCCACCCCCACCTGTGTTTATAATCTCTGGGGGAAGAATTCTTCAAGCAAAAACTGTGATAAGGAACTACTCGCTGATTATTAGGTTCGTTGGGTGTTTTATCATATTCTCTCTGTCTCTCTCTCTCTCTCTCTCTCTCGCTCTCTCTCTCTCTCTCTCTCTCTCTCTCTCTCTCTCTCTCTCTCTCTCTCTCTCTCTCTCTCTCTCTCTCTCTCTCTCTCTCTCTCTCTGTATCTCTGTCTCTCTCTCTCTCTGTATCTCTCTCTCTCTCTCTCTCTCTCTCTCTCTCTCTCTCTCTCTCTCTCTCTCTCTCTCTCTCTCTCTCTCTCTCTCTCTGTATCTCTGTCTCTCTCTCTCTCTGTATCTCTGTCTCTCTCTCTCTCTGTATCTCTGTCTCTCTCTCTCTCTCTCTCTCTCTCTCTCTCTCTCTCTCTCTCTCTCTCTCTCTCTCTCTCTCTCTCTCTCTCTCTCTCTCTCTCTCTCTCTTTTATTAAACTGTTTAACTCAATACTATTTTCAAGCCAAGTCATAAAAGCTTATACACAGTGAATTCTTTCATAGCTATATTTATTATATAGTAATAGGTCACTACTATTAACAAGGTGAAACTGTACCCACGCTAAGATCTCGGGTTCGACCTCAGGGCGAGACAAGAAACGGTTGGGCACGTTTTTTTCACCTGATTCCTCTGTTCACCGAGCATTGAAATAGGTACCCCTGGGACTTTAACAACTGCTGTGGGGTCTTCATCCTGGGGAAGATCGTCAACAGTTGACTTAGAGGAACCTCGGGGACTTTTTATTAACATCTTTATTAACATCTTTATTAACAATATTAATATACTATTTTGCCTAATCTGAGTCAATGAGGTTTCTACAGTGAAGATGATGCTGGTATTTCACTGTCACACAGGACGGTGAATGAATGATCTAAATATACACAGAGGATCATACACAAATTGTTCTTCATTACTTAAAAGACAGATTCTTTAAAAGTCTCTTTGCTAGTCTTTAAGAGACAAGCAAATTTAGAATAAATTGTGAGGATGTCTTCCAGTGCACCAGATTCAATGAAATAGTTAACCAGTTTACTGTTCAATAAGTCAGGAGGTCTAACAAAAAATTTATAGTTTCACGTTCATTGATGCTCAAGGGAATGCATTAAAGGTTTTGTCACAGAGTTTACAATCTGAGTATTCTGGTAGTGGCTCAGTCTCACTAACCTGCCAGATGTGTCTATAGCCAAGGCGAATCCTCGCAATGACTACATCACATTGTCTGGTCCGGTTACTGTGCTGACCATACAAATGCCAATGATTACAGAAATCGTCATAGCTTTTAATACTACAACTTTCAGACATTTGGGCATTTTTTTCAGTTCTTCTAAATCTGAACTAATTTATATAAATAAGCTTCAGAACAAGCTTCTTGATCCCCAATGGCAGGAATTATATGGGCATTGATTTGTTGTTTTTTCAATGTGGTGAGAGAACATGTTCCAAACGTGAGTCGGACCGGTCCAGTCCCTGAACCGATTATGTGCCTCTGTAATCCTTTACACCACCGCCCACGGGATGGGTATGGGGTGCATAATAAAGAAATTGAATTGGACCAAGGATTACGGTTGAGAGGAGTGGTTTCTTAGTACCAGGACACGGAGAATGGGATAAGCTTAGTGAGCGTCTTGTGTTGTAATAGATGCCTTCTATTTGGGTTTTTTCAAGAAGTTGGGGTAAGTGAATGGATGGGAGAAGGGGGGGGACCATGAGAAGACTGGCCTTGTCAGCTGTGGCACTCAGCTGTGGCACTCAGCCTTGGCACTCAGCTGTGGCACTCACCTGTGGTTCTCAGCTGTGAGGCACGCGTGTGCCCCATCAAGTCACCGGTCTGACGAGTCTTATGGTCTATGATTGGCGCGTCCACGGACCCCCCCCCCCCCCCACACACACACACACACGTGTCCAGTGTCAGCTGTTGACACTGATAATGGCTCCAGACAGCCTCCACTTACGGGCTCGACATAGCCCGTGCTACATGGAAATTGTTGCTCCAGTTGCTGAATCTATAACAACATCAACAACGGCGGCTCTCGTGGGTTGAAGACTGGTGAAATGACCCGTCTAGTCCAGACGGGTCTTTGGGGGGGGGGGAGTGTCAGTGATTCATATTCCCTGTCCGTCTCCCTCTCGCTCTCTGTCTGTCTTTCACTATCTCAGTTTGTCTGTCTGTCTCTCTCTCTCTCTCTCTCTCTCTCTCTCTCTCTCTCTCTCTCTCTCTCTCTCTCTCTCTCTCTCTCTCTCTCTCTCTCTCTCTCTCTCTCTCTGTCTCTCTCTCTTCCCGTACACAGGTTGTCCCCCTCCCTTGCTGCCTCCCGCGATCATAGGGCCAGCTAGTTTCTTGCTCCACATTTCGTAAGCGAAGGTGTGTGTGTATGTGTGTGTGTGCGTGTGTGTGTGTGTGTGTGTGGTGGCGGGGGAAGGAGTCGTCGACGGTGCTCACGAGACCCCCTCTCACTCTGCCCTAGTTACTCCAGTATGCACCTTGCCAACCCTCGCCTCCTCAACCACATTCTGGGTCATCGATAAAGTTCAACCTGATCACCTGGTTCGAGGGGGGGAGAGAGGAGGAGGGGGGGACGGCTGTAAATGGTCCCTTGCGCTTGTTTTGGGGGGGACTGAAGGGGTTTTGCTGAAGGAGGAGTGGGAGGGAGGGACGGGGCGCAGGAGGCAGAAGGAGGAGATGGAGTTTGCTGGTCGCAGGAGTTCGCGGCGCCCTCCTGGTGGACGTTGTCTGAAAGAGGTGGAGGAAGGAAGATTTTCACTGGTTAGGGAGAATCTCTCAGATGACATTTCTAAGTTATCTGAAGCAGGGAGAATCCTCCGGTTGTGAGGGAGACAACTGCCAGGGGTTGTGAGACAGGGGGGGGGCGGGGGTAGAAGAACGGGCCAGCCTTTTTAGTCTTGAGCACCAGAAAATCCTCCATGATTGAGTGTGACTAAATAATCCAGATATTATACAGTAAATCGCAGACAAATGCAGTAGATAAATGCAGTAGACAAATGCAGTAGATAAAGTAGAGAATATTGACCGAGAATCATGAAGTGAGAGTGAGTGAGGGGGGGTAGGGAGAGGGGGTGATGGAGGGGTCGTCATAGGTCGGGAGAGGTCAAACAAGTGAGAGAGAGAGAGAGAGAGAGAGAGAGAGAGAGAGAGAGAGAGAGAGAGAGAGAGAGAGAGAGAGAGAGACACAACAACCCACAGTAACGAGGTCGTTCTTGTCGACGAAATGTTTTTGTGCGGGTCGGCCAGGTCGGCGTCGCCGCCCGAACACGACAAATATGACGCTTGATCTTTGTCTTCTTCTTCTTCTCGACACATGCAGACGATTGGCGGCGAGCTTATCTGATCACCATAAGTTCCACCAGGACACATGGTCATTACTACGCCAGTCACACTCTCAGAATTTTGGCCAGAAGAAAAATAGTTACGACGGTTAAATCCGTTAAAAACCGTTGGTGGTCTTATGAATTCAAATTAACCTTCGCGGGGAACGCTTGCCAAAACCGCAGCTCGCCGCTCCCCAGGACCTTGTAGCTCATTAATTCTTCCTGATTAGTGAATGTCACCGAGGGTGCGTCCAGGGTGTGGGCAGATATATACACCTATGAGGTAAAACTAATGCAGGAGCAATGACCAACACTCAGGTGGTGCGCCGTGTTGGTACACGGAACAACTACCTGTGTACCGCTCCGGTACACAGGTAGTGGGGCTGTTGTTGTTGTTGTAGATGCAGCTACACGGAACAAACTGCTCCAAGTAGCACGGGCTATGGTGAGCCCGTAGTGGACTTACCTGGCACGGGAGCGGGGCTGTACCTGTGTGGGTAGTGTAGCAGCGTGTTGGTGGTACCTTCCCCTTGTACCTTCATGAAGGTACACCGTACCGCCCCAGCAGCAAGGCAGTGTAGCCAGATGTGCCCCCCAGTGTACTCTGCCTCATCATGAGGCGAGTGTTTACACCTCACACACGCCTCCGATGGTGTATTAGCCGAAGTATTTTGGTATTGTCATGGGGCTGTAACAGTCCCGCTCCTGTGCCAGGTAAGTCCACTACGGGCTCACCATAGCCCGTGCTACTTGGATCGTTTTGTTCCCCTGTAGCTGAATCTACAACGACAACTCATTGTCACTCATATGTATGAGTGCCGAGTGGAGTGAGTGCCTTTGGTACCTCCAACACTCCGGTGATGCGGATGGTGGCACCGCGTACCTCGGCTTGTTCGGTCCGTGTGTACCTGTCGTTAAACCTATCAAACGATCTCCGAGGCAGGATTGGCCTTATCTACAGCCCATGATCCGCCGAGTTTCACACAAAGGAGGACTCTGTTATCTGATAATCGACGGAGCATATCTTGTGAGGAACATGTTACATACGGATGATGGAGCGTGCCTCCCACAAAGGCCTTACCGCCAACACAAGAGTTAAGTGATCGTCAACGCTTCTATTATTAATTGGTTTGTAAGCTAAGCTGTCCGGTTCCTCTCAAGCTTCAGGGAAATTTACCACAATAATGTTAATTGTGGAGGTGTGAATACTCTCTCTCTCTCTCTCTCTTTCTCTCTCTCTCTCTCTCTCTCTCTCTCTCTCTCTCTCTCTCTCTCTCTCTCTCTCTCTCTCTCTCTCTCTCTCTCTCTTTCTCTTTCTCTTTCTCTCTCTCTCTCTCTCTCTCTCTCTCTCTCTCTCTCTCTCTCTCTCTCTCTCTCTCTCTCTCTCTCTCTCTCTCTCTCTCTCTCTCTCTCTCTCTCTCTCTCTCTCTCTCTCTCTCTCTCTCTCTCTCTCTCTCTCTCTCTCTCTCTCTCTCTCTCTCTCTCTCTCTCTCTCTCTCTCTCTCTCTCTCTCTCTCCTTCCCTCCCATCTTCCCCTACTACATCACCTCCCTCTTCCCCCCCTCCTCGACCCCTGCGCCCCCCCCCCTCAATAACCCTCACTCCCCCCTCCCTCCATAATGTGGTAGTGCACACCCCGCAAGACGTGACAAGACGGGTGTTTACGAGTTCGGTAAGTGTTGTCGTACGACGTTCTTCAGCCTTCATGAGACCTTCAGCACCCCTGACCTCACATTAACTCTCTAAGTTTTAAATTTGTTAGTTTTCTTTTGTTTTATAAACACACACACACACACACACACACACACACACACACACACACACACACACACACACACACACACACACACACACACACAGACTCACATTCTCGGGTTGCCATAAATGTTTGGGTTTCAGAAACGTTTCATCAGACTGTCATATATAAACCGGTTCCTCAACCTGCTAAAATAAAAAAATAAAAACAAAGTCTATTCAAGTCGCCCATAAACCTTTCTTCTCTCTGCCATAAAAGCATCCCAGACGTCGCCACATTACCCCCTCCCCTACCCCCTACCCCCCCTTCCCCCTACCCCCCACCCCTTCCCCCCCCCCACAAAAAAAATTACAGGAGGCCTTGGACGTTTCTCAAGTAACCACGGATTGTCTCGTCTATGTCTTCAGCCCGCCACAAGTGTCAAGTGTCTTCGACGGGTATGAGTGACAGGTTGTCAAGCCAGTTTGGTGTCACGCCTTCTGGCCAGTACAGGTGTTAAGCAGTTTAGCGATTCACCAAGCTGATATTAAGACGATTCAGTTGGCATTCGTTTAAACGTTTTTAATAAGGCTGAATTTGTTTAGACGTGTGAGCCGTCTATCTTTCAAAGGTTTCGATATCCCGGAGTTCCCATACAATCAGTGCCACCTAGCTCAAACAGCCAGTGCCACCTAACTCAAACAAACACTGCCACTTAACCCAGTCAGTGCCACCTAATCCAAACAGTCAGCTAGAATGTTGTTCTTTCCAATCCATTTGCATTTTACAAGGTGCATCGTGCCTGACGAAACCCCCCCCTACCCCCCTACCCCCCCCCCCCCCCACCCACCTGCGCGCGCAGATACGCAAGCTATAGAAATTTACCCTCCTTCTCAAATTCATTTGTTTTTCTCTCCAGCAAATTTACGAGTTTGAAAGTCACTCGAGGCGATTCTCTCGTTCCCATTGATCATCGGTGAAGCTCCTCCACGGGATGTGATAAGATCTCTACAGCATCCTGAAGAAGACGCAGCATCCTCTACCTCAGCCGGAGAGTGGGATTAGGGTGGTGACCGCGGTTCCTCACAGGAGCCACGGAGGGTGAAGGGAGACGTTCCCATCACCATACAGGCTGGCCCCCATGGATATAAAAACAAAGATATCGGGAGGAATTAACTGATTAGCAAAAAAAAAAACCGGTTTTACCTTTTTCGGGGGTTTTTGGTTAGGGCAGCGGTGTGTGTGTAGTGACCCCGGGGAGGGGGGGGCTAGGGTCTGTCTGTCTCTCTGTCTCTCTGTCTGTCTCTCTCTCTCTCTCTCTCTCTCTCTCTCCCTCTCTCTCTCTCTCTCTCTCTCTCTCTCTCTCTCTCTCTCTCTCTCTCTCTCTCTCTCTCTCTCTCTCTCTCTCTCTCTCTCTCTCTCATTTCTAGGGGTCATCAGGGTTGTCACTGGTATTCCTAGTGAAACTGCAAGCAAGAGCTGTTATTCTACCTTAGCTCATCTGACGCCTGTCCTTAGGAACTCATTTATTTCATGAGATCTTAATTTGGATCATTAGGAATAAACTTTATTTAAATTGTGTTAAATTTTATTATTGTGTTGTCCACGAAGTTGGGCCAGGTGCGAAACTTTCAGAATATTGGCCTTGTACATAATTGTAAGTCCATGAACCTCACGGCTATGTTGGAGGCTCTGGTGCTCAGACCAGTCCAACCAGACTTGATCAAGACTATAGAAACATGTCTACTTTCACGGTTCTCCTCCTTGTTCAAAATTCTGATGGAGGGCAGGCAGTCCAGGAGAGGTGTGCATACGACTTGTGCTTTCTGTAAGTTCTTTCTCTCTCTCTCTCTCTCTCTCTCTCTCTCTCTCTCTCTCTCTCTCTCTCTCTCTCTCTCTCTCTCTCTCTCTCTCTCTCTCTCTCTCATGTTTCAAGCCCTCCATCTTCAACACTTTAAAATTATTTGTTCGGAAAGCATACTCAATATTTCAGTTTACGAAGTCCTTTGGAATCATTTGGAATTTAAAACTTGAACTGTAAATCGTTAATTAACGACCAGCCAAACCATTTACAATTACACACCCTCAGTTACACTCATAAACAATTAAAACCCATGGAGAAAACGCATTTGGGTTTGACAATCGCGAGAGAGTAAAAGAGTTCAATCTTATCGGCCGCTGTAGGAGTGCCCGTTAGAGGCTGGGGGGTCGGCTTATGAGGTCACCAGGCCACAGAGGAGGATAACAGGGTTGTCAGCGTGGGAGGAAGGGTGGGAGAGATGGTGGGAGGGTTGCAGGTGGGAGAGAAAAGAGTGAGATAGGTGGGAGAGGAAGAATGATCAACCCAGCAGATTGTGGGTTACTCCAGAAGACATTGTCTACATCAGACAATGTCTTGCTCAAGATCTCCAAACTCCGAGGAGACATAACTGGCTGTCTTGACGACTCATTCTCTGATTAAAGACAATCATTCAAGTTCATCTTTGCTGCGTCAATGTTGTAATTAGGGTAGAAACTGGATTTTAAATTTAGGTTAAAATTGGATTGAAATTGTTAGCGTAAATGCCCATTGCGATAACTATCTTCTCCAATGAGAGTATTGTACGACTGAAATAGGATTGGTTTTAGGTGAAGTGTCTTATCCTATTTCCTGAATCAGGATGCTAATTGTGACGGACACGTTTGAGGGAGGGGAGAGGGGGGGGGGGGCATAGCTCATTTTACAGATTAGAGTAGATAGGTAGATGACAGGATGAAAGAGATAGAAGAGGATAAGGAAAAAAAGAAGACTGCACAAAGCTGGAAACGCAGTTTAAACTGTGCTCATAGATGGCGTTGGTGGCACACACACACACACACACACACACACACACACACACACACACACACACACACACACACACACACACACAGTGACCAAAGAGCCAGAGCTCAACCCCCGAGCTCACAATTAAGTGAGTACACACACACACAAGAGCGGAATCTGTGGTAAATTACCTCAGCTCACGACTGGACCCCAAGACATACACCAAGAGTGCACTACAAGGTAACAGTGGTGCCGGGTGAGGAGGCAAAAACACAAACAAACAGCCTTGACAGACTCAAGGAAATGCTAAACACGAGAAGACAGTGAAAGGGTGAAAAAATGTTTTCCCCTAGGCCCAAGATTCCCCCCAGAATCCCAAGATTCCCCCCAGAATCCCAAGATTCCCCCCAGACTCCAAACATTCTCCTCAGAATCTGCTCAGAAGGAAGCCAACAGAATCTTCCCTCTAGCCTGTTATCCTCCTCCCCTCCCCTCCCCCCCCCCCCCCACACCCCCCCCCCCAAAAAAAAAACCTGTCCTCCCACTTGTCAACGGAACATAAACAAACCAAAGAGATCAATCAACGGAACCCGTTTAAAAAATGCGACCAACAACGGCATTAACCAGAGAGATCGCAACGGAATTCGCCCCAAAAAAGGTGATTGATAACCATATTTTTTTTTTTTAAGGGAGAGATCAGGCATCCCGGACTGAGGTGTGTGTTGAGAGAAGGATAACACGAATGGTATCATAACACGGTGTTATCGCACGATCGGATATCACTAAACTATGTCGTGGAATGATTGCATACGCAGACACAGCAACGGTGCCGTTATCAGAACGGGATGTTTAGATATCTTGCGTCAGGAGATATCGAGAAACATTGCTGTGGATGAAGATTCAGATCAACCCCCTCCCCCCCCCCCCTTCCCGGTAACTTTACCCGGTGGAGCGAGTACCAGAAAATCGGACATTAATTATCTGTAACCTTGAACACACACAACACACACACGCACAACACGCACACAAGCACGCAAACACACACATATACGCACGCATGTACAACAAAACACACCCGTACACACCCACACGCACACACACCTGTCTCCTGAAGACCACATCAAAAGAATAACATCGGCGGCATATGCGAGGCTGGCTAATATCAGAACAGCCTTCAGGAACCTGTGTAAGGAATCATTCAGAATCTTGTATACCACATACGTAAAACCAATCCTGGAGTATGCGGCCCCAGCATGGAGCCCGTACTTTGTCAAGCACAAGACGAAGCTGGAAAAAGTTCAGGGGTATGCTATTAGGCTAGTCCCAGAAGTAAGAGGAATGAGTTATGAGGAAAGGCTGCGTGAACTGCACCTCACGTCTCTGGAAGACAGAAAAGCTAGGGGAGACATGATCACCACATACAAAATTCTCAGAGGAATTGACAGGGTAGACAAGAATGGATTATTTAACACGGGTGGCACACGAACAAGGGGACACAGGTGGAAGCTGAGTACCCAAATGAGCCACAGAGACATTAGAAAGAACTTTTTCAGTGTCAGAGTAGTTAGTAAATGGAATGCATTAGGCAGTGATGTGGTGGAGGCTGACTCCATACACAGTTTCAAATGTAGATATGATAGAGCCCAGTAGGCTCAGGAATCTGTACACCAGTTGATTGACGGTTGAGAGGTGGGACCAAAGAGCCAGAGCTCAACCCCCGCAAGCACACCCAGTTGAGTACACACTCTGGGCAGACAGCTCCCGCCCTTGTAATCACGTAGGGCGTTACTCTCTAAGGGGTCCGTTGAGCAGTACTCTGGTAACCTTTGACCTCCAGCAAGAGAGAGCCCTCTTTACCTACTTTGGGGCTAAGTTGGGACTCTGGACTGTAGTAGTTCTTGCACTGTGATGGGCTTTGGCACTCTACACTACCTGGCACTGTGATAGGCCTGGCACTCCTCTACACTACCCGGCATGGTGATAGGCCTGGCACTCCTCTACACTACCTGGCACTGTGATAGGCCGGGCACTCCTCTACACTACCTGGCACTGTGATAGGCCTGGCACTCCTTTACACTATCTGGCACTGTGATAGGCCTGGCACTCCTCTACACTACCTGGCACTGTGATAGGCCTGGCACTCCTCTACACTACCTGGCACTGTGATAGGCCTGGCACTCCTCTACACTACCTGGCACTCTGAATGTCTCTGTAAATACCATCCTCATAAGATTATTCTCATCGCGTTACCATCGTTCTGGCGGGAACTCATCAGAGCTCTGTTGCGTTGACCAGACTCCAAGTAACGTCTAATCAACGAGGGATCGACGTAGATGCATTTTTTTGGTGCATCACCGACGTTTGTCCAGCGTTGTCAAGCCGCTCGTCTCCCTGCATAGGCAGCGTTGTTAGCGTAGTTGGGTAGTTATCTTCAGTTAAATTAACGAGGCGTTTTCTTAGATGACATATCAGTTAAAGAAGAGATTCTTGACAGTGAGTTCTTCAGCCTCCTTAAGCGGGATCCGCCTGCTCTCGGCCCCCTCGTTCCGGGGGGCGTGTGGCACTGTGATAGTTGCGTCCGGGTCGTTGAAACGCACACAACACACACCGTTGGCTTCCTATATATAAAAGTGTAGAAGAAATTCAAAATGAGACACGTGGGTGGGTGGGGGGGGGGGGAAGGGAGGAGGTGCACGATGCCGTCATCCATTAGGAGACGTGACTGGTGGAGGTCCTCTTCTCTCTCTGTCCGTCTCTCTCTCTCTCTCTCTCTCTCTCTCTCTCTCTCTCTCTCTCTCTCTCTCTCTCTCTCTCTCTCTCTCTCTCTCTCTCTCTCTCTCTCTCTCTCTCGTGTTATCGTGTAACAATAGGCAATATTTCACACCTGTGGCGGAGGCGCGAGTTCCCAACACAACAGAGGCGCTTGTCTGGCTGTCAACAAAAACCCCGTGACATTTGCCAAACATATTTCTTTTGGTGTCGCCTATGAACATATTTTCCGGGTTATTCTACTGTGAGAAACGGCGTGTACTGCCTTCATCTCTCAGCGAGGCTGCACGGACCACGGCACGACAAGGAAGTCGGAATCCACGAACTCTAAACCACATTCATTAAAATAGGAGTCGGATTTGATGCAAAGACGTCTTCCTCCTCCACGAACGTAAACAAACCTGACGTCACGACCCCAAAACAAAACTGGGGTGTCGGCCTTGTAAACATATGTTCGGGACGACACGAACGGCTCATTTTCAACTGCAGCTGATGTCAAGATAGACACGAACACCGATTGCAGTCCAACTGCAGTCCAACTGCAAAGTCCAGCTGCAGCTAATGCCGTTTACAGTGGACTTTCTTTAAACCGAATGTGTCGCTCGTAAAAAAAAAAAAAAATACAAATAAAGTATAGAATCCTAATATAAACGACAAAAATTGCGAAGAGGAGAATACAGGATTTTCCTCATTGAAGGTGAACGAGACGAAAGAAAACAGAGGCAAAAAAAAAAAAGGGTACCATTAAAATAGGACTCGTGAGGACGCAAGAGGGGGGGGGGGAGGGGGGGAGAGGAGAGGTTTGGAGTTAAGTTTCGCGTTCCTATTTGCGCATCGTAGGTCACAAGAGGTCACGGGGAGCCAATGAGAGGTCAGGGCAAGTAGGGAGATAAGAAAGTTCTTGGGGAGGGGGAGGGGGGGGAGTGGGGAGTAGTGTTTCGACAGAGGAATCCCCCCATCTCCCCCCCCCTCTCCCCCCCAAGGTGGCGTCCGGGGGGGGGGGGAGAAGTGAAGAAGGGAACCAACGATAATGATAAAGGAAGGAAAAACAGACATAACAAAGAAAAAAGTATTTAAGTGTGATGGATAGAGGAAGTAGAGAAGAGGAGGAGAGAAGCCACACGATAAGTGAGAGGGGGGGGGAATTATTAGGGGAAGGGATATTCCAAAAGGGAAGAAAAAAAACCCCTTGAAAGATGCCTCGGGAAGATGCAGCGATTTACATGCAGATCGCAAGAAAGGAAATACAAAAAAAAATCATTGCCTCTTGAGAATCAAAAAACGATTCTCAAGAGGCGATGATATTGCCGGAGAAACATCACCAAAAAAAAAAGATTAAAAACATAATCAAATGAAGTTGGAGGATTATCTGGTTACTGTCCGTGGCGTTGAGGTGTGTACTGTGTGGTTACTGTCCGTGGCGTTGAGGTGTGTACTCTCTGGTTACTGTCCGTGGTGTTGAGGTGTGTACTCTCTGGTTACTGTCCGTGGCGTTGAGGTGTGTACTGTGTGGTTACTGTCCGTGGCGTTGAGGTGTGTACTGTGTGGTTACTGTCCGTGGCGTTGAGGTGTGTACTGTGTGGTTACTGTCCGTGGCGTTGAGGTGTGTACTCTCTGGTTACTGTCCGTGGTGTTGAGGTGTGTACTCTCTGGTTACTGTCCGTGGCGTTGAGGTGTGTACTGTGTGGTTACTGTCCGTGGCGTTGAGGTGTGTACTGTGTGGTTACTGTCCGTGGCGTTGAGGTGTGTACTGTGTGGTTACTGTCCGTGGCGTTGAGGTGTGTACTCTCTGGTTAGTGTCCGTGGCGTTGAGGTGTGTACTCTCTGGTTACTGTCCGTGGCGTTGAGGTGTGTACTGTGTGGTTAGTGTCCGTGGCGTTGAGGTGTGTACTGTGTGGTTAGTGTCCGTGGTGTTGAGGTGTGTACTGTGTGGTTAGTGTCCGTGGCGTTGAGGTGTGTACTGTGTGGTTACTGTCCGTGGCGTTGAGGTGTGTACTGTGTGGTTAGTGTCCGTGGTGTTGAGGTGTGTACTCTCTGGTTACTGTCCGTGGTGTTGAGGTGTGTACTCTCTGGTTACTGTCCGTGGCGTTGAGGTGTGTACTCTCTGGTTACTGTCCGTGGTGTTGAGGTGTGTACTCTCTGGTTACTGTCCGTGGTGTTGAGGTGTGTACTGTGTGGTTACTGTCCGTGGCGTTGAGGTGTGTACTCTCTGGTTACTGTCCGTGGTGTTGAGGAGTGTACTCTCTGGTTACTGTCCGTGGCGTTGAGGTGTGTACTCTCTGGTTACTGTCCGTGGTGTTGAGGTGTGTACTCTCTGGTTACTGTCCGTGGCGTTGAGGTGTGTACTCTCTGGTTACTGTCCGTGGTGTTGAGGTGTGTACTCTCTAGTTACTGTCCGTGGTGTTGAGGTGTGTACTCTCTGGTTACTGTCCGTGGTGTTGAGGTGTGTACTCTCTGGTTACTGTCCGTGGTGTTGAGGTGTGTACTCTCTGGTTACTGTCCGTGGTGTTGAGGTGTGTACTCTCTGGTTACTGTCCGTGGCGTTGAGGTGTGTACTCTCTGGTTACTGTCCGTGGTGTTGAGGTGTGTACTCTCTGGTTACTGTCCGTGGTGTTGAGCTGTGTACTGTGTGGTTAGTGTCCGTGGTGTTGAGCTGTGTACTCTCTGGTTAGTGGTCAATTTACAAAGTCCTAACGTAAATAATTTATTGAGAGCAAGAACGAGGAAGTGAAAGTGAGGGAGAGTGAGAACAACAGTGAGAGTGAGGGAGAGTGAGAACAACAGTGAGAGTGAGAACAACAGTGAGAGTGAGGGAGAGTGAGAACAACAGTGAGAGTGAGAACAACAGTGAGAGTGAGGGAGAGTGAGAACAACAGTGAGAGTGAGAACAACAGTGAGAGTGAGGGAGAGTGAGAACAACAGTGAGAGTGAGAACAACAGTGAGAGTGAGGGAGAGTGAGAACAACAGTGAGAGTGAGGGAGAGTGAGAACAACAGTGAGAGTGAGAACAACAGTGAGAGTGAGAGTGAGGGAGAGTGAGAACAACAGTGAGAGTAAGAACAACAGTGAGAGTGAGGGAGAGTGAGAACAACAGTGAGAGTGAGGGAGAGTGAGAACAACAGTGAGAGTGAGGGAGAGTGAGAACAACAGTGAGAGTGAGAACAACAGTGAGAGTGAGGGAGAGTGAGAACAACAGTGAGAGTGAGAACAACAGTGAGAGTGAGGGAGAGTGAGAACAACAGTGAGAGTGAGAACAACAGTGAGAGTGAGAACAACAGTGAGAGTGAGGGAGAGTGAGAACAACAGTGAGAGTGAGGGAGAGTGAGAGTGACATTAAGAGTGTTCTTATTTTTCTGAGCTATAAGAACGAATTTAATAACGTCATCTGTATGTATTACAATGACAACAGTCCTCAATCTAATCTACCACAATTAAAGTCAATTACTAATAAAGTTTTACTTGTCAACGATTACCGTTGTGTCCAAACAAAACTACAAAAAAAACTAAAAAAATCCATTCAATTGATATAAATCAATTTATCCTTTCGGTTTTCTTAAACGAGAATTTTAATTCCAAGCGAGAGAGAGAGAGAGAGAGAGAGAGAGAGAGAGAGAGAGAGAGAGAGAGAGAGAGAGAGAGAGAGAGAGAGAGAGAGAGAGAGAGAGAGAGAGATATTCAAGTATTTACGATATTCGACAGTGAATGCCTGTGAAAGGATTGAAGGAATGTTAGCCTCGAACACTTGACTCGTTTTTGTGATGTTCCCCTGCATGGTTTCCTGCCCCGTGTCCATGTTCCTCTTAGATTTTGGAAATGTTGAATATGTAGATAGGTTTTATTTTTATTGATTCAAATTCACATGAGCATTTGGCTTCGAAATATATTACCTGGCAGAAATATATATATATATATATATATATATATATATATATATATATATATATATATATATATATATATATATATATATGCAAACAAGCTTGAATGGCCCCCAAGCATATATGCGACTGAAAACTTCACACCCCAGAAGTGACTCGAACCCAGACAGCCAGGAGCACAATGCAGCTGGTGTACATGGTACCTTAACCACTCGACCAACCGTCACAGTAAAAAAAAGACGATGGTAGCCGAGGCTAATTCCCCCCACCGTCCCGACGGCACTTGGTGCCTTCGAGACGGTGCCTTATGGTGGTGTTGGGACTTGGAGCCTTACCATGTACACCAGTTGCCTTGTGCTCCTGGCTGTCTGGGTTCCAATCACTGAGTTCGAGACACACAGATAAAGGTAGATAAAGACAGGCTATTTAACACAAGGGGCACAAGCACATGGGGGAACACAAGTGAAACTGAGCGCCCAAATGAGCCACAGAGATATTCGAAAGAACTTTTTTTAGTTTCAGAGTCGTTAACAGATGAAATGCATTAGGAAGAGATGTGGTGGAGGCTGACTCCATACATAGTTTCAAATGTAGATATGCCCAATAGGCTCAGGAACCTGTACACCAGTTGATTGACAGTTGAGAGACGGGGACCAAAGAGCCAGAGCTCAACCCCCGCAAGCACAACTAGATGAGCACACACACACACACACCTTTACCTTTACAAGAGCCATAGTACCAGAGCAGACTATCTTCACCCTCACTGTATAGAATGTTAATAGTCTAATTAAACAATCCTGAGCTTGTATATGGGAGTTGGGTCGAAGGGTTGGGTTGGCCCCCCTCCTTCCCCTTCTCCCCCTTCTTCCCCCTACCCCCTCCCCCCCCAATGATAACCCTCACCCCAACCCTGAGGGAGCCACATCCTTACATTCTAAACCCATCTTATCCAGGTCTAGTCAATGAATTCTTCTGTAGATAACAATATGTGGCCGCCATTTTTGTTACAAATCGATCGGTTTGATAAAATTGGAGGAGTTGGCATAATCGATTTTCAATGGATCTAATGCAGTCCGTCCTTATAGAGAAGGACCAAATCAATAAAAGAAAATAAAACTTTATTCACTACATCCCGTTTAAATTGAAATCGTTATCAGCCTACGGCCTATCCTACAAGGACCTACCCTACAATGGCCTATCCTACAATGGCCTACCCAACAAGGACCACTCGTGAATTTCAACGAACGGTGTAACCAAAATAAGGTTTTTAAAATAAATTATTGATTTATAGTATCATTTTGTGTATACTTAGGCCTAATACTGATTAGATTAGGAGTCTTGGATTTTGTTGGCGATTATTTGTATTTGTCAGTACTTGGGTGAAGCCTTTAGTGTGAGTCCTTCATGGGACCAGACGAAGCATTCATACACAGGACCAGACGAAGCATTCCTACACAGGACCAGGCGAAGCATTCATACACAGGACCAGACGAAGCATTCATACACAGGACCAGGCGAAGCATTCATACACAGGACCAGACGAAGCATTCCTACACAGGACCAGGCGAAGCATTCATACACAGGACCAGACGAAGCATTCATACACAGGACCAGGCGAAGCATTCATACACAGGACCAGACGAAGCATTCATACACAGGACCAGACGAAGCATTCATACACAGGACCAGACGAAGCATTCATACACAGGACCAGACGAAGCATTCCTACACAGGACCAGACGAAGCATTCCTACACAGGACCAGACGAAGCATTCCTACACAGGACCAGACGAAGCATTCATACGCAGGA
>NC_091173.1:19327581-19332581 GCF_040958095.1 Procambarus clarkii
TGTGAGGTAGGGTTTAGGTCCATTGTGTTGATGTGTGAGGTGGGGTTTAGGGCCATTGTGTTGATGTGTGAGGTAGGGTTTAGGGCCATTGTGTTGATGTGTGAGGTAGGGTTTAGGTCCATTGTGTTGATGTGTGAGGTAGGGTTTAGGGCCATTGTGTTGATGTGTGAGGTAGGGTTTAGGGCCATTGTGTTGATGTGTGAGGTAGGGTTTAGGGCCATTGTGTTGATGTGTGAGGTAGGGTTTAGGGCCATTGTGTTGATGTGTGAGGTAGGGTTTAGGTCCATTGTGTTGATGTGTGAGGTAGGGTTTAGGTCCATTGTGTTGATGTGTGAGGTAGGGTTTAGGGCCATTGTGTTGATGTGTGAGGTAGGGTTTAGGGCCATTGTGTTGATGTGTGAGGTAGGGTTTAGGGCCATTGTGTTGATGTGTGAGGTAGGGTTTAGGGCCATTGTGTTGATGTGTGAGGTAGGGTTTAGGTCCATTGTGTTGATGTGTGAGGTAGGGTTTAGGTCCATTGTGTTGATGTGTGAGGTAGGGTTTAGGGCCATTGTGTTGATGTGTGAGGTAGGGTTTAGGGCCATTGTGTTGATGTGTGAGGTAGGGTTTAGGGCCATTGTGTTGATGTGTGAGGTAGGGTTTAGGGCCATTGTGTTGATGTGTGAGGTAGGGTTTAGGTCCATTGTGTTGATGTGTGAGGTAGGGTTTAGGTCCATTGTGTTGATGTGTGAGGTAGGGTTTAGGTCCATTGTGTTGATGTGTGAGGTAGGGTTTAGGGCCATTGTGTTGATGTGTGAGGTAGGGTTTAGGGCCATTGTGTTGATGTGTGAGGTAGGGTTTAGGGCCATTGTGTTGATGTGTGAGGTAGGGTTTAGGGCCATTGTGTTGATGTGTGAGGTAGGGTTTAGGGCCATTGTGTTGATGTGTGAGGTAGGGTTTAGGGCCATTGTGTTGATGTGTGAGGTAGGGTTTAGGGCCATTGTGTAATCACACACACACACATATACGCACACACATGAGATGCACCTAACGTCGCTGGAAGATATGAGAGTTCGGAGAGACATGATCACTACCCACAAAATTCTAAGAGGAATCGGCAGGATAGATAAAGATAAATTGTTTAACACGGGTGGTTCTCAAACATGGCGACACAGATGGAAACTGAGTACCCAACTGAGCCACAAAGACGTTAAAATTAACTTTTTCAGTGTCAGAGTAGTTAACAGATGGAATGCATTAGGCAGTGATGTGGTGGAGGCTGACTCCATACATAGTTTCAAGTATAGATATAATAGAGCCCAATAGACTCAGGAACCTGTACACCAGTTGATTGATAGTTGAGAGGCGGGAACCAATGAGCCAGAGCTCAACCCCCGCAAGCACAATTAGGTGAGTACCCACCCCGCCACTGACACAAAGGGTTTGAAGCATGAACCAGAGGTCCACTACCTCTGCAGAATGGATCTAAAATCGTCAAGAAAATCATCAAATCAGATACACGATACAATGGTCTTTGTGGGGAGAGTGGATATCCCTGAGATGTGAAGGTTGAAGAGACGAAGTCTTAGATCCTTATGGGTTATTTCTTAGTTGTGTAAATACACCGAGGGGGGTCACCAGAGGTCACCAGAGGTCACTGGAAAATACCGGAGGTCACGGTAAGCCTCAGGTAAGGTCGGGGGGAAACCTCAGGATATTGGCATGTCACGTGACTGTACCGGTGTGTATCTAATTGTATATACCTAATTGTACTTCTGCCTGGGAGGAAGAGGATGCTGAGCTTTGGATCTTTAGTCCCGCCTCACAGCTGTCAATCACCTGGTGTACAGGTTCCTGAGCCTATTGGGCTCACATATACATTTTGAAACTGTATGTAATCTCCTTCCATCATATCACTTCCTCATGCATTCTGTTTGAAACTACTTTGAAATTATAATTTTTTTTTCTGATATGTCTGTGGCTCATTTGGTTACTCAGTTTCCACACGTGTCTCCTTGTTTAAGCATCACCTGTGTTAAATAGCCCGTCGCAACGGGCTATTACGAGCCCGTCCTCGTAACTCGTACCTCGTAGTTCCGGGACTAGTCTGTTGTCTTATGTACTCACTTCTGATCTGTGCGTGCGTGCATGCTAGCGCGAGCGCACCGTGGTAGGATTCATAACGATTGAAACTTACTTACAATAATGAACCTCGTACAGTTATACATATGTATGCATGAATTCTTGTGTGTGTTTGAGTATGTATGTATATACATTTAGATATCAGACCAGATTTTTTTTTTTAATCACAGGACTATCAAGGTTGATGATCTGACCCAAAGAGGCAGTCAACCGTGTCCTTCCTGGAAAGAGAAAATTACAGTTTCTTTCACAAAATCTCTTCTTGGAACACCACAAGTGGCCCCTCGGTCTTAATTTTGGGAAAGAAAGTGCTATCAAAATTATGACCGTATGTATAAAATTATATTCAAAGATCATATATGTTTTATGGTGAATTTTAAATAAATTCTAAAAAAAAAAAAAAATCTTTCTATTTGCATACTTTTTTTCATATAATAAAATACTCGTGATCATGTCACGAGTATATATATATATATATATATATATATATATATATATATATATATATATATATATATATATATATATATATATATATATATATATATATATACATATATATATATATATATATATATATATATATATATATATATATATATATATATATATATACATATATATATATATACGTCAAGGTTGGTTACCATTAAGTTTCCCGCCTTTTTAGACATTATTAAGCGTGTCATTCGCGGCTACTCCCAAGTCTCCTAAAAGGTCTAATGTTGGGTTTCCATGATGAGTGTGGGTACTACAGGGCGGAACATATTGTGCCTTCCTCCTCCTCCTCCTTCTTCTGCGTCCCCGCCTTGACCTGCTGGGAGCGCCGCCCTCACTTCTACCACCCCCTGGGCTTGGATATCCTCTTCTCCCCCCCCCCCCCCCCAACACGGTTTATAGTTTACGATAGCGGACCGGCCTGGTTTTGTGAGGTGCGAGTGTTAGTTAGTATGTCTTATATCTTATCTGTCTTTCTTCTCGTTTGTCTGGCTCTGTGTCTATCTTTAACCTCTCTCTCTCTCTCTCTCTCTCTCTCTCTCTCTCTCTCTCTCTCTCTCTCTCTCTCTCTCTCTCTCTCTCTCTCTCTCTCTCTCTCTCTCTCTCTCTCCCCACGGAGCAAGAGTGCTCTGGATAGCTTTTGTAATCTACGTGTTTAAGTAACTAGGTCTCCACTTTTCAAACAGAATTGGTTGCCATAATCCTTGCACTCGAGCGCGTATATGAATCTAAAGTTGACACGCTAATTGTAAGTGACTCCTTGTCATCCTTGACTGCCCTCAGCTCCCCAAGGCATAACTGTGACGTGCTTATCTCTGAAGCTAGACACAGATATATTGAAATAATCAATGATGGAGTCAGAGACTGTTTCCTGTGGATTCCTTCCCATATTGGCCTCCGAATGCATGATAGAACTTATGAGTTGGCCAAGACTTTTGTTCGTAAAGAGGGAATTGATTACCAACTTGGACTGTCTTTGAGCAGCCTGAGGGCAGCAATATTCCGGGAACATTAACTAAATCTCGTAGACTTGTAACCCTTTTCACCACCGCCCACCGGATGGGCATGGGGTGCATAATAAAGAAAGAAATTGAATTGTATTTATTGCTCTTTGAGTCGGCAGCTGTAAAAAAAAAAGTAATTTATCGGATTTCTCAAGGTTTACACCCTAAGTATACCAAGTTTACCCCCAACCCCACCCCACCCATTCGTACAATAATATAACCAAATATATCCTCAGGAAAATAATATGTTTAAAATGAATAAATAAAGTGAAAACTTCCATGTACATTCAACAAAAGGTTTAACATAATGTAAAATATATTTTCCTCCAACAACATATTTTTTTCGGTCGGTCGTAATAAAATTTTGATCAGACGAGGTGGAAATTATCCTCGAGTGATGAAACCTTTCTCTGGAGGGATAAGAGAGCGCGGCTATAAGGGGGCAGGGGGTAGAAAATGAGAGGAAATGGGGGGGGGAGAGAGAGAAAGGGGGGAGGAGGAGGGAAACAGGGGGTAGAAAATGAGAGGAAATGGGGGGGGGAGAGAGAGAAAGGGGGGAGGAGGAGGGAAACTAGCCACTAAGGGGAAAGGGGAGAAGCACGATAATTGGTGTAGTCTGCGACGACTGTGTCATCAACTGTCTGGTCGTAGTGGGATGGCTGGGTACGATGATTCCTCCCCCCCTCTTATCAGACATTATCTTAGATTTTGATGATGGCTTTCTCCGATTTTATTTTCTTGCCCTTGATCTTTTCCCACTTTCACTTTCACACACGCACGCACGCACACACACACGCACACACACACACACACACACACACACACACACACACACACACACACACACACACACACGCACACACACACACACACACACACACGCACACACACACACACACACACACACACACACACACACACACACACACACACACACACACCGTCTTGAACCGTCTTTCCTGTGTGTGTGTGTGTGTGTGTGTGTGTGTGTGTGTGTGTGTGTGTGTGTATGTGTGTGTGTGTTTGTGTGTGTACTCACCTGTTTGTACTCACAACTAGGTGAGTACACACACACACACACACACACACACACACACACACACACACACACACACACACACACACACACACACACACACAGGAAAGACAGTTCAAGGTATGATGGACTACATCACACAGAAGTGTAAGGAGGCAGCAGACAGGTTCGTCCCAGTCCAAAAGAAAAAAAATGAAATGCAGACGAGAAACCCATGATTTAATCAGAGATGTAAGCTAGCAAAGCAACTAAGTATAAGGGCGTGGAGAAACTATAGAAACAACAGAACACAAGAGAGCAGAGAAAGATACCAGAGCGCCAGGAATGAATACGTCAGGGTG
>NC_091173.1:19337581-19550081 GCF_040958095.1 Procambarus clarkii
GGTGTGTCCTCTCAGCTATCAGGCCCCCGTGTGTGTGAGTGTCCGTGAGTGAGTGTGAGTGCCCGTGAGTGTGTGTGAGTGTGTGTGAGTGAGTGTGAGTGCCCGTGAGTGTGTGTGTGTGTAAGACATACGGTGGTCCTGTCAGTCACTGAGCATGTCAGACTACTTAGCAGGGGAGAGGGGAACGGGGGGGGGGCATTGGTACAGGACAAGACCTAAACATGTTCTCGTCACTTGGAGATACCGGGAGCACGGACGGGTCACGACTGTTGTGCAGCTACATCACGGCGAGGTCACTGAAGTGCACGGCGGAGGCACGGCAGGGGGCACGGCACGGGTACGGTATGATGTGGTAACTCTTGCAAACGTGTTTGTATATACAACATATTGGATGTGCAGTGAAATGGTTTGAATTTCTTGGAGGGATTTAACGAGAGACAAACAGAGATAGAGAGAGAGAGAGAGAGAGAGAGAGAGAGAGAGAGAGAGAGAGAGAGAGAGAGAGAGAGAGAGAGAGTGAGAGAGAGAGAGAGAGAGAGAGAGAGAGAGAGAGAGAGAGAGAGAGAGAGAGAGAGAGAGAGAGAGAGAGAGAGAGAGAGGATGGCAGAGATTGAAGGAGACAGAGAGAACGGTTAAGATGGACAGAAAGAGCAATAAAATATAATTTAAATGTTATACCCTCTCTTGGTATATTATTCCCCTCTCTCTCTCTCTCTCTCTCTCTCTCTCTCTCTCTCTCTCTCTCTCTCTCTCTCTCTCTCTCTCTCTCTCTCTCTCTCCCTCCAAGCTTTATCCTGCCTCATTAAAATTGACATGTTTGACATATTTTTCACACACACAATATGTCTCCAAAGGTTCCAAAGTCTATGTTCCACACACAATAGGTCTCCAAAGGCTCCACGAAATGAAAGCGAGAGTAATATCTCATGACCTTCACCGTCCCTCCACAGCATTCTCCGTGGACCACTAGCGGCGTCTGGTCCCTCTAACGGATACTTTTATTTACCTTCCGAAACTCGAGGAATGCCTTTCGAGTCCGCTTATGTGCCTTTTCAAACGCCTTGTACTCACCTCGTTGTGCTTGCGGGGGGTTGAGCTCTGGCTCTTTGGTCCCGCCTCTCAACTATCAATCAACTGGTGTACAGATTCCTGAGCCTACTGGGCTCTATCACTTGTGTGAGTGTACGGACGGACGTTCTTATCTTATATACAATAAGATAGAATTTTCTGTGGTTCTCATCTCTGTTGGTCTTGTGAAAAGTGTGATTTCCTGTCTTGAGAAATATGCAGAAAATCCGCATTAAACATTCCGTCGCCTTAATCCGGATACTTCACTTCTCTCGGAGGAACTACTGTGGATTTTATACCATCAATTTTACCTCTGGATAAGTAGACGATGAGTTTCAATAATGCGGCTGATGATTTGATGATCACGGCTGCTGAGATGGTGATGGTAGGAGTGTTGCGAGCTGGAGAGGGGGGAAAATATTTCTGGTTGTGCCGCCCGGGTCATGGGTGGTTCTGGAGTCTGTGTTGAGATAGACCTGGTGGTCGTCCTGGTGGTCGTCTCCGGAGTGGTAGTGGAGGCAGTAAGACTTGCGTCCTGGGCTATGACGGGGTCCAGGAAGTTGGCTAGGTACAGCACGTTGAGTTCCTTGACGAATCGTTGATTGGCTAGTCCGCCAGCAAGCCTCTCCGCTAGTCTAATAAGTCCAGGGATAATGCCTGCACGTGATGCAGGAGGCTGTGAGGGGGTGCTGGCTGGTCCTTAGGTCCCCAGTGTGGAGGCCGGGCGGCCTGTTAGGGATGTGGATGTATCCCACATTAACCCGCATGCGGATATATCCCACATTCTCTAGGGAGAAGCATGTGAGTGGGAGCGTGGCCTCCCACGCTCTCCCACCGTGGGCGTGAGTGGAAGTGACTCCTTCATGCTGGGTCAGCTTTGACGGGAAACATTTTCTTCCTGGTGTAACTAGGGAATGTAGAGTTATAGAGCTGGAAGCTTCATTCACGACTCTTTGTTGGTGCAAATCGTTACAGAGTTTATGGCTAAACTGGACTTGAACCTTCAACAGGTGCTTGGTGGCGGACGCGACAGGAATACGCTCTCGAGTTGAACCGGTTTGGAGAACGTGCATTTGAATGCCTTTATCATCCACCTTAGATGAGGAGTAAATAAGGTCCACTTAGGCTACCAAGTGGACCTCTGGACCGCGAGTGGACCACACTCGCTGCCCTCTTAAATTATCAGCGATTACGGCAGAGTATGTGGTCTAGCTGTTTTATGCCCCCGCCTGCCAGACTTAGTCATGCATTAATCTTTTTGCACGCACGTGTGTGTGTGGGGGGGGGGGGAGGGTGTTGCGTGTACACATATCATAGTGACTACGAGGAAGTGTAGACTATAGGTCTTTATGCTCCGCCTACTAACCTTGTTGCAACGTTATAATTTAATATTTCTGACATTCGAATTCCTTGTCGAATCTGGCCTTAGGATTGTGGATGGAGGTGGCTTCTATAACTTCTTTTTTTCAGGGACTTCCACTTAGGTGTGTGTGTGAAAACCGTGCACCAATGTAGTCATGGTGCTAAACCACCTTGGTGAAGGGGTTCAGGATCGAGAAGACTCCCGCAAGCAGGCGTTGAGGTCGACAAGAATTCTAAACTCTACAGTCTCAGAATCTGGGTTATTGTACAGTAATAGAAGCACACTTAACACACTCACACACACATACTCACACTCACACACATACTCACACTCACACACATACTCACACTCACACACATACTCACACTCACACACATACTCATATGCAGGCGAAGAGTCACAATAACGTGGCCAGAGTATGTTGGCCAGACAACACACTAGAAGGTGAAGGGACGACGACGTCGATTGTGTCCACTCAAGTCCACACACATACTGATGGAGCCGGATGGCTGAGTGGACAGTGCTCTAGACTCGTGGACCTAGGGACCAGGGTTTGATCCCGGCAGCCGGTGGAAAAACAAAAAGGCCGAGTTTCCTTCACCCTGATGCTCTGTTACCTAGTAGTAAATAGGTACCTGGGAGTTAGACAGCTGCTACGGGCTGCTTCCTGAGTGTGTGTGTGTGTGTGTGTGTGTGTGTGTGTGTGTGTGTGTGTGTGTGTGTGTGTGTGTGTGTGTGTGTGTGTGTGTGTGTGTGTGTGTGTGATGAAAAAAAAATAATGTTAGTAGTTAGTAACAGTTGATTGATTGATAGTTGAGAGGCGAGCCGAAAGAGCAAAGCTCAACCCCCCCAAGCACAACTAGGTGAATACAACTAGGTGAATACACACAGTCCTTGGACCTATACTGTTTCTGATATATGTAAATGATCTCCCAAAGGGTATAGAATCATTCCTCTTATTGTTTGCTGATAATACAAAAAGTATGAGGAGGATTAAGACGAAGGAAGATAGTATGAGACTTCAAGATGACCTAGACAAACTGAACGAATGGTCCAACAAATGGCTACTAAATTTCAACCCAGGTAAATGTAAAGTAATGAAACTAGGCAGTGGAAACAGGAGGTCAGACACAGGATACCGAATGGGAGATGAAATCCTTCATGTAACGGACAGAGAGAAAGATCTAGAAGTTGATATCATACCAAACTTGTCACCTGAAGCCCACATAAAAAGAATAACATCTGCGGCATATGCGAGGCTGGCTAACATCTGAACTGCTTTCAGAAACCTGTGCAAGGAATCATTCACAACCTTGTTTACCACATATGTAAGGCCAATCCTGGAGTATGCGGCCCCAGCATGGAGCCCGTATCTTGTCAAGCACAAGATAGCTGCAAAAAGTTCAGAGGTATGCCTGGTCGGCCTGGTCGGCGACCGGGCCGCGGGGACACTAAGCCCCAAAATCATCTCAAGATAACCTCAAGAAACCCCCCAAGACCAACCATGTTCACAATGCCTGTCTATAATTTGACAGCCCCATTCCCCCCCCCCCCTCCCCCATCCCCCCATCCCATAAAAGTCTGTTTACTTTTAGGTTAACCTAACCTAACCTAACCTAACCTAACCTACCTAACCTTACCTAACCTACCTAACCTTACCTAACCTAACCTAACCTAACCTAACCTACCTAACCTTACCTAACCTAACCTAACCTAACCTAACCTAACCTAACCTTACCTTACCTAACCTAACCTTACCTAACCTAACCTAACCTAACGTTCAGGAAACTCCTAGGATCAGTGTCCCACTAGGTCCCAGTCTCTACTTGGCCTGCTGGTTGGGCTATCTGATCATCCAGGCTGTTGGTCGCCGCTAAATGTAATTCAGTTGAAGAAACCAAAAACCCGGTTGAACATAGCATTAAATATGATTGTGTTTTTCAGATGCCATCTTGACTACAAATTAAGGTCTGTTAGGAGGCCTCCAGTGCTATAATACTGGAGTAACACTCCATAATACTCCAGTACCCAAAAATGATTCACTATAGATACTCAGCTACTTTAATATAGATAATTTGCATTTTGTTTAAATCCTCCCAATCCAAATTATTTCTAGAAATACCTCTTAGACAAAAAATATATATTACAGCCTTATCTCTCAATGGTCCTGTTATGCACATGCAACTTCTGCCTCCCAATCAAGCAAAGAATAACTATAATGTGTAATCAGCTAATTATGCTTGCGAGGGGTTGAGCTCTGGCTCTTTGGTCCCGCTTCTCAACTGTCAATCAACTGATGTACAGGTTCCTGAGCCTACTGGGCTCTGTCATATCTACACTTGAAACTGTGGGTTGTTGTTAGTGTGTTTTAGTGTGTGTGATCACTAATGGTATCTTGAGCTCATCAATGTTAAAACAACTTTTCGATTCTCTTCAAGCAGCAGCAGCAGGGCGTAAAGGTAAGGTAATTATGAGGAGAACACGCTAAACTGGTGCCGCCATTACTGGGATAGGACGGGATAGAAAGGAATGGATAGGGGGGGGGGGGGAGGGTCCCAACCACTTGGACCATCGGGGATCGAACGCCGACCCGGTTATAAGTGAGGGGCCGTCGTTGTGCCAGCCGATCCAGTAGAAGTTAAAAATTAAGTATATCGCAAGTGGCCTATTTTGTCAATGTGAGACAGTAACTACTAGAGAACATGTATCCCATGATTATGTATCCCACGAACATGTATCCCACGAACATGTATCCCATGATTATGTATCCCATGATTATGTATCCCACGAACATGTATCCCATGATTATGTATCCCATGATTATGTATCCCACGAACATGTATCCCATGTTCATGTATCGCACGAACATGTATCCCATGATCATGTATCCCATGATCATGTATCCCATGATTATGTATCCCACGAACATGTATCCCACGATCATGTATCCCATGATTATGTATCCCATGATTATGTATCCCACGAACATGTATCCCATGTTCATGTATCGCACGAACATGTATCCGGTGCCGAGAAGCCTAACTAATTATCCTCAGCAACACATAGACACATATATAATATACAACACGTCTCCCAATAGGCCTATGAGTATCGAAATAGGCCAACAAAATTCCAAAGTTTTAAAACAAAAACAAAAAATTATCGACAAAAATCCACAGTTTTTGATTTTCTAATTATAAATTTACCGTAAAGATTATACAGAGTTTACACGAAGATTATACAGAGTTTACACGAAGATTATACAGAGTTTACACGAAGATTATACAGAGTATACACGAAGATTATACAGAGTATACACGAAGATTATACAGAGTGTACACGAAGATTATACAGAGTATACACGAAGATTATACAGAGTATACACGAAGATTATACAGAGTATACACGAAGATTATACAGAGTTTACACGAAGATTATACAGAGTGTACACGAAGATTATACAGAGTGTACACGAAGATTATACAGAGTTTACACGAAGATTATACAGAGTATACACGAAGATTATACAGAGTATACACGAAGATTATACAGAGTGTACACGAAGATTATACAGAGTGTACACGAAGATTATACAGAGTGTACACGAAGATTATACAGAGTTTACACGAAGATTATACAGAGTATACACGAAGATTATACAGAGTATACACGAAGATTATACAGAGTTTACACGAAGATTATACAGAGTTTACACGAAGATTATACAGAGTGTACACGAAGATTATACAGAGTTTACACGAAGATTATACAGAGTGTACACGAAGATTATACAGAGTGTACACGAAGATTATACAGAGTTTACACGAAGATTATACAGAGTATACACGAAGATTATACAGAGTATACACGAAGATTATACAGAGTGTACACGAAGATTATACAGAGTGTACACGAAGATTATACAGAGTTTACACGAAGATTATACAGAGTATACACGAAGATTATACAGAGTATACACGAAGATTATACAGAGTATACACGAAGATTATACAGAGTATACACGAAGATTATACAGAGTATACACGAAGATTATACAGAGTTTACACGAAGATTATACAGAGTATACACGAAGATTATACAGAGTGTACACGAAGATTATACAGAGTATACACGAAGATTATACAGAGTGTACACCAAGTACATAGAGTATACACCAGGTATACAGGGTATACCAAGTATACAGGGTATACAGAGGCTCGGGCAACGCAATTATAAAGCTGGGCAACAAAATGGCGGCCGCGTGTCGCTGTGGGTACCAGCTGTGTTGATGGCGGCCTTGGGGAGAGACCGGGAAGGTAGGGAAGGGAAGGGGGAGGAGGAGAGGGGGAAGGGAAGGGGGGAGGAGTAGAGGGGGAACGGAAGGGGGGAGGAGGAGAGGGGGGAAGGGAAGGGGGGAGGAGGAGAGAGGGAAGGAGGAGAGGGGGAAGGATGAGGGAGAAGGCAGGGACAGGGGAAGGCTGAGGGGGGAGGGAGAAATAAAGATGAAGGGAGGAGGAGAAAGAGGGAAGGAGAAAGAAGGGGAAGAGGGAAGGGAGGAGGTGAGATAAGGGGAAATGAAAGAATGATAAACGATTATGAGAATAAATTAATTCATTTAGAAAGGACGAATGAAAGGAGAGAGAGAGAGAGAGAGAGAGAGAGAGAGAGAGAGAGAGAGAGACACACACACATTTCAAACGTACCAGAAAATAAATACATGAGAGTTAAATTACACGCAGTCAATATGCCAAAAATTTCACGTTAATTTTTACAAAAACAAAAATCATGTAACAGAAGAATACTCTTAACATCTCTAGTCAATGAAAAAAGTGTTTTATTGACTGTATTTATTAAAAAAAAAATGAACTCGTGTCACATACTTAGATACAATATTGCATTTGCAATATACTGGAAGTAATACAGTACTCGTTGAAGGTAATCTATCTGTTGCATAATGTAACTGTATTCTCCAAGAGGAACTCAGGTGGGGGGGGGGGGGTAGGGGAGGGTGGGGGGAGGTGCTTACGTGGCCAAATTGCCTCGTTAACCACGAGTGTAACAGCCCTTTGCACGGTAACAAGTCGTATAAACAGTTGTACTACACGCAAGCAACGCCAAGCATCTTATAAGGAAACAGGCCGTTGTCTTAGGTGATTAGTGGTCTCTCTCTCTCTCTCTCTCTCTCTCTCTCTCTCTCTCTCTCTCTCTCTCTCTCTCTCTCTCTCTCTCTCTCTCTCTCTCTCTCTCTCTCTCTCTCTGTTTTGGCTCTTCTAAATAAAAGGAGTTTAATTACTCCCCAAACCTGTGATAATTGACCATTAATTGCTCCTGGGTGTAACTGATCGTAATTGGAGCTCATTTAACATAATTTCAGTCCAATAAACTTTTTTTTTTAAGTATTTATCTTTATTATTAATAATTATCTCAATCATAATTGACTTAACTTTTTTATCGTCATATCTTTAATTTCTAGTCCTTAGTGTCTCCTGCTTCTTCTTAGACTTGTTCTTCTTAGTCTTCTTCTTCTTCTGGCTATTAAGAAGTCTACTTGGCTTCTTCTTCTTTGGATTTTCTCAGTTCCGTCCAGGTTATATGTGCGAGGGAAGCCTGCATGTACCTACAGGCTTCCTCTCTCTCTCCCATACCTGTAATGGTGCGGTCATGTTGGCTTCTTTGCAGGTTTGGTGTTGCTTCTCTACTGTTGTGTTGTTGGCCTCTATATTGTGTGTGTGTGTGTGTGTGTGTGTGTGTGTGTGTGTGTGTGTGTGTGTGTGTGTGTGTGTGTGTGTGTGTGACTTCTTTGCCTTCCTACTCCGCTGCTTTTTGATAACTCTGCCAACCAAAGGTTTTTATCTACCCAGACATGCCTGCGGGTGCTTGCGTGTGCAAAGGGGGAAGTCAAGCCCCCTTCCACCATCCCCCCCTACCCCCCTACCCCAACAAAAGCAACACACACCCACCCCAAAAGTCATGCTAATAAAGCTCCCTTGTTTATCCTCCACCCACCTACCAAATAAAGCTCCCCCCCCCCCCCTCAAGTATCTCTCCTATCTCCCTCCCTTATCTCCCCCCCCCTCACCCCTTCTCCTTCTCCTTTGCACCATCTCAAATTTTAACCCTTGTATCCAATTGTCAAAAAAGAGCATTTAGCATCAGTACTACCCTCCAGTGCTCAACATATGCATATCGTGCTCTATATTTAGAACAAAGCTGTATTCCCCATAGAGCCTTTGGTTAGGGCACGCCCATAGAGCTGTAAGAGGTTCTGGAATTGTGGAAATAATATTGGAATACATCTTGTGCTCCCTGGAGGGCTATATAGGTGAAGTATGGCAGGGGTTTTTAAGCCTACTGCTGTTTCTTATTGACTGCGGGGGGAAAGGGGGGGAGGGATGATGTTTGGTCATATTCGTTCGATTACGGATGTCGTGAACATGTCTCGCTTTCTAATTGTTTAAACTGTATATATATATATATATATATATATATATATATATATATATATATATATATATATATATATATATATATATATATATATATATATATATATATATATATATGTCGTACCTAGTAGCCAGAACTCACTTCTCAGCCTACTATTCAAGGCCCGATTTGCCTAATAAGCCAAGTTTTCCTGAATTAATATATTTACTATAATTTTTTTCTTATGAAATGATAAAGCTACCCTTTTCACTATGTATGAGGTCAATTTTTTTTTATTGGAGTTAAAATTAACGTAGATATATGACCGAACCTAACCAACCCTACCTAACCTAACCTAACCTATATATATAGGTAAGGTTAGGTTAGGTAGCCAAAAAAGCTAGGTTAGGTTAGGTTAGGTAGGTTAGGTAGACGAAAAAACATTAATTCATGAAAACTTGGCTTATTAGGCAAATCGGGCCTTGCATAGTAGGCTGAGAAGTGAGTTCTGGCTACTAGGTACGACATATATATATATATATATATATATATATATATATATATATATATATATATATATATATATATATATATATATATATATATATATATATATGTGTGTGTCATCCTCTACATTGCTGTCCTTGGTGAGTTTAGCTATTTTATCTGCAAATATTTCCTCGTGTGATCATGACAGTTGGCTTGCTTGGATCCTTTTGTGCCTCGCCTCACACACACACACACACACACACACACACACACGCAAATCCTGCCTTAGCCTCACACTCGTAAACACTTGACTCCGTCAACTTGTCCAACTCTGCCCTCAGAGGACCTCAAATGCTCGCAAAGTCTTCCATTGTTAACTACGAATACACTCTCTCTCTCTCTCTCTCTCTCTCTCTCTCTCTCTCTCTCTCTCTCTCTCTCTCTCTCTCTCTCTCTCTCTCACTCTCACTCTCTCGCTATCATCCACTCTCAATTTACCAACATTTTCTTAATTCAGCTCCTGAATCCACCTATTCCCTTCAAAGTCTTTCCTCTCCCTTCAAAGTCTTTCCTCTCCCTTCAAAGTCTTTCCTCTCCCTTCCCATCCCATTCCTCCTCCTCCTCCAAGAGGCCACTATACCTCCTCCTCCTCCTCCAAGAGGCCACTCTTCCCCCCCCCCCCCTCCCACTCTTCAGTCATTACGTTATTATCAAATAATAAAAAGCGACCTTGAGCACTGGCAGACCCTTGACTTCTTAGCGTCTCATCACAGCGTCTCTCTTCTTAGTTCTCTCTGAATATCGCGTGAAGACTTTTCTCACGAGGTGAAAACCCCACGACTGAGGGCGAGAAGGTTTACCGAACCCTGAGGCTGAGGGAGAGAAGGTTTACCGAACCCTGAGGCTGAGGGAGAGAAGGTTTACCGAACCCTGAGGCTGAGGGAGAGAAGGTTTACCGAACCCTGAGGCTGAGGGAGAGAAGGTTTAACGAACCCTGAGGTTGAGGGAGAGAAGGTTTACCGAACCCTGAGGCTGAGGGAGAGAAGGTTTAACGAACCCCCGTGGCTGAGAGAGAGAAGGTTTAACGAACCCCCGTGGCTGAGAGAGAGAAGGTTTAACGAACCCCCGTGGCTGAGGGCGAGAAGGTTTAACGAACCCCCGTGGCTGAGGGAGAGAAGGTTTAACGAACCCCCGTGGCTGAGAGAGAGAAGGTTTAACGAACCCCCGTGGCTGAGGGAGAGAAGGTTTAACGAACCCCCGTGGCTGAGGGCGAGAAGGTTTAACGAACCCCCGTGGCTGAGGGCGAGAAGGTTTAACGAACCCCCGTGGCTGAGGGAGAGAAGGTTTAACGAACCCCCGTGGCTGAGAGAGAGAAGGTTTAACGAACCCCCGTGGCTGAGGGCGAGAAGGTTTAACGAACCCCCGTGGCTGAGGGAGAGAAGGTTTAACGAACCCCCGTGGCTGAGAGAGAGAAGGTTTAACGAACCCCCGTGGCTGAGGGAGAGAAGGTTTACCGAATCCTGAGGCTGAGGGAGAGAAGGTTTAACGAACCCCCGTGGCTGAGAGAGAGAAGGTTTAACGAACCCCCGTGGCTGAGGGAGAGAAGGTTTAACGAACCCCCGTGGCTGAGGGAGAGAAGGTTTAACGAACCCCCGTGGCTGAGGGAGAGAAGGTTTAACGAACCCCAGACTGAAGGAGAGAAGGTTTAACGAACCCCCGTGGCTGAGAGAGAGAAGGTTTAACGAACCCCCGTGGCTGAGGGAGAGAAGGTTTAACGAACCCCTGTGGCTGAGAGAGAGAAGGTTTAACGAACCCCCGTGGCTGAGGGAGAGGAGGTTTACCGAACCCTGAGGCTGAGGGAGAGAAGGTTTAACGAACCCCCGTGGCTGAGGGAGAGAAGGTTTAACGAACCCCCGTGGCTGAGGGAGAGAAGGTTTAACGAACCCCCGTGGCTGAGGGAGAGAAGGTTTAACGAACCCCCGTGGCTGACGGAGAGAAGGTTTAACGAACCCCCGTGGCTGAGGGAGAGAAGGTTTAACGAACCCCCGTGGCTGAGGGAGAGAAGGTTTAACGAACCCCCGTGGCTGAGGGAGAGAAGGTTTAACGAACCCCCGTGGCTGAGGGAGAGAAGGTTTAACGAACCCCCGTGGCTGAGGGAGAGAAGGTTTACCGAACCCTGAGGCTGAGGGAGAGAAGGTTTAACGAACCCCCGTGGCTGAGGGAGAGAAGGTTTAACGAACCCCAGACTGAAGGAGAGAAGGTTTAACGAACCCCCGTGGCTGAGAGAGAGAAGGTTTAACGAACCCCCGTGGCTGAGGGAGAGAAGGTTTAACGAACCCCCGTGGCTGAGAGAGAGAAGGTTTAACGAACCCCCGTGGCTGAGGGAGAGAAGGTTTAACGAACCCCCGTGGCTGAGGGAGAGAAGGTTTAACGAACCCCCGTGGCTGAGGGAGAGAAGGTTTAACGAACCCCCGTGGCTGAGGGAGAGAAGGTTTAACGAACCCCCGTGGCTGAGAGAGAGAAGGTTTAACGAACCCCCGTGGCTGAGGGAGAGAAGGTTTAACGAACCCCCGTGGCTGAGGGAGAGAAGGTTTAACGAACCCCCGTGGCTGAGGGAGAGAAGGTTTAACGAACCCCCGTGGCTGAGGGAGAGAAGGTTTAACGAACCCCCGTGGCTGAGAGAGAGAAGGTTTAACGAACCCCCGTGGCTGAGGGAGAGAAGGTTTAACGAACCCCCGTGGCTGAGGGAGAGAAGGTTTAACGAACCCCCGTGGCTGAGGGAGAGAAGGTTTAACGAACCCCCGTGGCTGAGAGAGAGAAGGTTTAACGAACCCCCGTGGCTGAGGGAGAGAAGGTTTAACGAACCCCCGTGGCTGAGGGAGAGAAGGTTTAACGAACCCCCGTGGCTGAGGGAGAGAAGGTTTAACGAACCCCCGTGGCTGAGAGAGAGAAGGTTTAACGAACCCCCGTGGCTGAGGGAGAGAAGGTTTAACGAACCCCCGTGGCTGAGGGAGAGAAGGTTTAACGAACCCCCGTGGCTGAGGGAGAGAAGGTTTAACGAACCCCCGTGGCTGAGGGAGAGAAGGTTTAACGAACCCCAGACTGAAGGAGAGAAGGTTTAACGAACCCCCGTGGCTGAGAGAGAGAAGGTTTAACGAACCCCCGTGGCTGAGGGAGAGAAGGTTTAACGAACCCCTGTGGCTGAGGGAGAGAAGGTTTAACGAACCCCCGTGGCTGAGGGAGAGGAGGTTTACCGAACCCTGAGGCTGAGGGAGAGAAGGTTTAACGAACCCCCGTGGCTGAGGGAGAGAAGGTTTAACGAACCCCCGTGGCTGAGGGAGAGAAGGTTTAACGAACCCCCGTGGCTGAGGGAGAGAAGGTTTAACGAACCCCCGAAACGAGAATTCAATATTAACCCGCGACGAATAGGAGAGAAATATTTAGAAGGATAAGATCAGAGAAAATACCTGGAATAAAGGGGAAAATAAGATAAAAACTGTTGCATTAAGTCAACAAACAAGAGAAAACTGCTGAAATAAGTAAACAAACAAGAGAAACCTGCTGAAATAAGTAAACAAACAAGAGAAAAACTGCTGAAATAAGTAAACAAACAAGAGAAAACTGCTGAAATAAGTAAACAAACAAGAGAAAAACTGCTGCAATAAGTAAACAAACAAGAGAAAACTGCTGAAATAAGTAAACAAACAAGAGAAAACTGCTGAAATAAGTAAACAAACAAGAGAAAACTGCTGAAATAAGTAAACAAACAAGAGAAAACTGCTGAAATAAGTAAACAAACAAGAGAAAAACTGCTGAAATAAGTAAACAAACAAGAGAAAACTGCTGAAATAAGTAAACAAACAAGAGAAAAACTGCTGCAATAAGTAAACAAACAAGAGAAAACTGCTGAAATAAGTAAACAAACAAGAGAAAACTGCTGAAATAAGTAAACAAACAAGAGAAAACTGCTGAAATAAGTAAACAAACAAGAGAAAAACTGCTGCAATAAGTCAACAAACAAGAGAAAACTGCTGAAATAAGTAAACAAACAAGAGAAAAACTGCCGCAATAAATAAAAAAGAATGAAAAAACTTGCAGGAATAACAAAAAACAAACAAAAAAATATCTACAAAATAGAGTGAAGCAACACGTTCAAGGAGAGTAATAAGAGAAAATAACAATACGAAAGAAGTAAAGAGATACAAGAAGAGCCACACACAGAGATGCAATAAACAAGGAAATAAAGAAACTGGCAGACCTCCTCAGTAACAAGTCAAAGGGAAAGACAATTTCGTTTTAACTATTGTCAGACAGTTAATAAAACCAATTGACCCGCGAAGTTCATCGTCACATTATGGAGTTACTTATGTAGTTAGTATTGGGAGGTTATAGTCTTAAGGGGGGAGGGGGGGGGAGGAGTTGTGAGAGGTAGGGACAAGCGTGAAATGATCTGGGAGTCGTTAACGAATGGGAGAGGTTGTTCTGTGAGGGTGCATTGTGGGTAAGGAACGGTGGTTAACGAGAATGGTTGATGGTATTAACGCTTGCTATGTTGCTCTCTGTCTCTCTCTGTCTCTCTGTCTATCACTGTCTCTCTCTGTCTCTCTCTGTCTCTCTGTCTCTCTTTCTCTCTTTCTCTCTCTCTCTGTCTCTCTTTCTCTCTCTCTCTCTCTCTCTCTCTCTCTCTCTCTCTCTCTCTCTCTCTCTCTCTCTCTCTCTCTCTCTCTCTCTCTCTCTCTCTCTCTCTCTCTCTCTCTCTGTTAGGTCCACTAGTCAACCGTAGCCGAATGTCAACCCAGCAGGCACCATTATTAATATATCTCTCCCATTAAGATAACTATCATATTGAATAATATAGCAAGCATATCATCAACATACCACCTTGGCATATGCTTCAAGGCTAATATATCCACGCGACGTATACCTGGCCAATGATATATCCTACGTAATATGAGACTGAATATATCACATATGTCTGAATATTTGTCTCTACTTGAAGCTGTTGTAGCTATAGTTACTTTGTCATGTTGTGGGGTGATTGTAGTAACTGTTGTGGACTTAGTAGCCAGCTAGAGGTGATTGTACAGCTGCTGTAGACGTAATACTTAGCTAGAGTGATTGTAGCAGCTGATGTAGACGTAATACCCAGCTAGTGATTGTAGCAGCTGATGTAGACATAATACCCAGCGAGTGATTGTAGCAGCTGATGTAGACATAATACCCAGCTAGTGATTGTAGCAGCTGATGTAGACATAATACCCAGCTAGTGATTGTAGCAGCTGATGTAGACATAATACCCAGCTAGTGATTGTAGCAGCTGATGTAGACATAATACCCAGCTAGTGATTGTAGCAGCTGATGTAGACGTAATACCCAGCTAGTGATTGTAGCAGCTGATGTAGACATAATACCCAGCTAGTGATTGTAGCAGCTGATGTAGACATAATACCCAGCTCACTATGATGGGTTATATTTGTGTGATGGTATCCATACTAAGGAGATTCGAAACCCTTTACTCTGTGCATCGAATTGGTCATTTATAATTGGTAGTATGAGGTTCTCGCTCTCGATCTTCAAGGAGATGTTTCGATTGCTTGAAGAGCAGACTTCGAATCACAAAATATTATTCCTCCTATGTTTTTTAATGTATTGGTAGCTAGTTGTAATGCTGCTAGTTCTGCTTGTGTGGAGGTCAGCCAGTTGTTTAACCTGACACTGATAATCTGTGGGCAAATATTATTTCTATAAAACCTACATTCTGCTGCAGTCCGTCCAGTAGAAGATTGGACTGAGCCGTCGGTGTAGACACAGTGCTGACCAGACCACACACTAGAAGGTGAAGGGACGACGACGTTTCGGTCCGTCCTGGACCATTCTCAGAATCGACTTGAGAATGGTCCAGGACGGACCGAAACGTCGTCGTCCCTTCACCTTCTAGTGTGTGGAATGGTCAACATACTTTAGCCACGTTATTGTGACTCATCGCCTGCAGACACAGTGCTCAAAAGAATTCTTATGGATATAAATAAACTCTACGGAGTTACGTTTCCGTTTTGAAAAAATAATTGCGTATCAGAAGTTAGTTCTTGGACCCGGTTCTATCCGTTTATAAGTGTAGTTTCGCTACTAATAGCCCAAATTTCGGCCAATTTAAAACAGTCATATTTCTGATGCAGTAAGAAAGGAAAATAAAGTTACCAAGTTCTAGCTCCCGTCCCCGCTCTAGTTCCCTCTCCTAGTTTCTATAATATCAGTCCAACTTCCCTGAATTTTAAAACGGTTATATTTTAAACGTAGTAAAAAAAAATCAAAGCCGTTATCGAGCTCCGGCTCTTGTCCCCCGCCTTAGTTTACTCGTACAATTCCGATATTAACCGATCAATTTCCCTAAGATTTAAAACCGCTGCATTTCGTACTTAGCAAAATAGATTAGAGCCATTACCAAGCGCCAACTCCTGTCCTCCGCCTTAGTTCAGTATTCAGCAAACACAGTATTTCAGAACATCAGACCAGCTCTGCCTGGCGCCCTTATCAGAGTAAGTAAATAAAAGTCATAGCCGCTCCTTCACACACCTGTATAAATACACAAAGAAATCACAAAGTTCTTTTAACCATGTCGTAGCTCAGTCGATTAAGACAGCGTCTGGGATCCTCTCGGACGTAGGTTCGAGCCCTCGTCACGGCCCTTGTGGATCTGTTCACCTGTGTAAATGAACACCGCCAGGTAATTATCACACCGTCATACACACCTTATCTCCCGCGTGTGTGGGGGAGGTGTTGTTGTTGTTGTTATAGATTGGGCTACTCGGAACATGTTCCAAGTAGCACGGGGTATGGTGAGCCCGTAACTTACCTGGCACAGGAGCGGGGCAAGTAGCACGGGCTATGGTGAGCCCGTAGCTTACCTGGCACAGGAGCGGGGCAAGTAGCACGGGCTATGGTGAGCCCGTGCAAGGTGGGGAAGGTGATTGTAACAGCTGATGTAGACGTAATACCCTGAAGGTATGGGGGGAAAAATAGCCACTGTGCCTTCAAGAAAATGGGAACTCATCTGTCATTGCCTTACACTTATCTCTCTGTTTCTTGTGTCTCGCTCATTCTCCCCCCCTTCCTTTCTCACCTTTCCCTTTTCTCCTCCTCCCTATCCCCCCCCCCAACTCTTCCCCTTTCCCTTACCCAACACAGCTTCCCCAGAGACGGGTGGAGAGGAGGGGCAGGACACTACTGGTCAGGCAGGTGGATTAGTTCATGGTAATGACAGGTGGATTAGTTCACGGTAATGACAGGTGGATTAGTTCATAATAATGTCAGGATGGCAGCCACGTTGACAGGCACGAGAGCAACCAGTGCAGACAGGAAAGTCTTGACAGGAGAACACCGTCAACATGACAGACGGGTAGATAAGGTCGATCTAACAAGACAGGCAAGGAAGGCAGGCATTCGCGCAGGACAGACAGACAGACAGACAGACAGACAGTGCAGACGGTCGGGAGCGGCAAAGGCAGTCAGGCAGGGAAATGACCTTGGTGAAAGTAAAGGCTGAGTTACTCTCCCCGCGGGGGTCACACCAGACGGCTGTATCTGTGGTCCTCGTTCCATGCTCCCGCCGCCATGATGCTGCCACCATGGTACACCTCTCTCTCTCTCTCTCTCTCTCTCTCTCTCTCTCTCTCTCTCTCTCTCTCTCTCTCTCTCTCTCTCTCTCTCTCTCTCTCTCTCTCTCCCTCTCTCTCTCTCTCTCTCTCTCTCTCTCTCTCTCTCTCTCTCTCTCTCTCTCTCTCTCTCTCTCTCTCTCTCTCTCTCTCTCTCTCTCTCTCTCTCTCTCTCCCTCTCTCTCTCTCTCTCTCTCTGACCGCAACGCCTACACAGATACACAGGGGAGGGGGGAGAAGAGGAAGGGGAGACATGATAATGGTTTATAAGATACTAAGGGAAGTTTACTAAGTAACCAAATAAAGTATGTTCCGTCTGTGTAACAACACAGTGTGTATATTAAATGTGACACGAACAACGAGAGCGTCATATTGTGTTCGTGTGTGTGTGTGTGTGTGTAAGAGAACTATATGTAGTAGATATAAAAGAGGAAATATAAATTGGTTTGAATGGCGGTGTCCAGGAGCTAATAGCTCAATTCTGCACACACACACACACACACACACACACACACACACACACACACACACACACACACACACACACACACACACACACACACACAAATGAAATGCATTAGGAAGTGATGTGGTGGAGGCTGACTCCATACACAGTTTCAAGTGTAGATATGATAGAGCCCAATAGGCTCAGGAATCTGTACACCTGTTGATTGACGGTTGAGAGGCGGGACCAAAGAGCCTGTGTATGGAGCTCATCCCCCGCAAACACAACTAGGTGAGTACACACACACACACACACACACACACACACACACACACACACACACACACACACACACACACACACACACACACACACACACACACACACACATCCAACAGCAAAAAGCTACACATAATTGTTCACGCTTGTCTTATTAACATCAGCTTAATGGGGGTTTTTCCCAACACTTTTAATAAAGGCCCGAGCTGTTGCTGTTGCTGTTCCTGTTCCTGTTCCTGTTAATGGAGCTGCTGCTGCTGCTGCTGCTGCTGCTCATGCGTGTTTGTCTACTATTATCTACTACTTATTGTGCTTGTAGGATTCAGCTGTCAGGTTGTGTGTGTGGAGAAGGAGGGGGAGAGGGGGGGTTCAGAATGTAATACGAAGCAACGGACCTTCCCCTTCCTTCCCCCTCCTCCCTCCTCCCCCCCCCAGCAGCGACAACTAAACACCCATTCCCCCCATTTTCCCCCATTCTCCCCCAGCCCCCCATTCTCCCCCAGCCCCCCATTCTCCCCCAGCCCCCCACTCTCGCATCTTTCCATCACCCTCAACACCTCTCCCCGCTCCCCCTCCTAACTCCTCCAAACAAAAAACTACATTCTTTTCACCTCCATACCGGCTTAACTACCCCATATTCAGTCACCATTCAGAATTACATTCCACCCTTGCTCCTAATCCAAACAAATCCACGTAACCGTTCATGACAAGCAACTTAAATCCGTCAAAATCCGTCTACATCTAAAAAAAACGCCACTGATAAACAAACCTCAAAAATATTACCAGATCCATCATTGACACGGAGTAAAAAGAGGTTGAAAACCAATCCAAATGCGTGATTATATGACCAGAGAGAGAGTAGATATCTCTGGTATTTATCTCTAGTAGATAAAACCAAATTAGCTACTGACCAGAGGCCGGACACGACGAGGAGGAGGGCGGGAGAAATGAGCTACATTTAGCAGTGTCAGCCGTCAGACAGGTGGGACTTAGGTGGACCAGGTTAAGCAGTCGCGAAAGTGAAGAGAGGATGGTGGAGCATGTGTATGGACAGTGACATGGGGGTGGAGCATGTGTATGGACAGTGACATGGGGGTGGAGCATGTGTATGGACAGTGACATGGGGGTGGAGCATGTGTATGGACACTGACATGGGGGTGGAGCATGTGTATGGACAGTGACATGGGGGTGGAGCATGTGTATGGACACTGACATGGGGGTGGAGCATGTGTATGGACACTGACATGGGGGTGGAGCATGTGTATGGACACTGACATGGGGGAGGAGCATGAGTATGGACACTGACATGGGGTGGAGCATGTGTATGGACACTGACATGGGGGTGGAGCATGTGTATGGACAGTGACATGGGGGTGGAGCATGTGTATGGACACTGACATGGGGGTGGAGCATGTGTATGGACACTGACATGGGGGTGGAGCATGTGTATGGACAGTGACATGGGGGTGGAGCATGTGTATGGACACTGACATGGGGGAGGAGCATGAGTATGGACACTGACATGGGGGTGGAGCATGAGTATGGACACTGACATGGGGTGGAGCATGAGTATGGACACTGACATGGGGGTGGAGCATGTGTATGGACACTGACATGGGGAGGAGCATGTGTATGGACACTGAAATGGGGGTGGAGCATGTGTATGGACACTGACATGGGGGGGAGCATGTGTATGGACACTGACATGGGGGTGGAGCATGTGTATGGACAGTGACATGGGGGTGGAGCATGTGTATGGACACTGACATGGGGGTGGAGCATGTGTATGGACACTGACATGGGGGTGGAGCATGTGTATGGACAGTGACATGGGGGTGGAGCATGTGTATGGACACTGACATGGGGGAGGAGCATGAGTATGGACACTGACATGGGGGTGGAGCATGAGTATGGACACTGACATGGGGTGGAGCATGAGTATGGACACTGACATGGGGGTGGAGCATGTGTATGGACACTGACATGGGGAGGAGCATGTGTATGGACACTGAAATGGGGGTGGAGCATGTGTATGGACACTGACATGGGGGGGAGCATGTGTATGGACACTGACATGGGGGTGGAGCATGTGTATGGACACTGAAATGGGGGTGGAGCATGTGTATGGACACTGACATGGGGGTGGAGCATGTGTATGGACACTGACATGGGGGGGAGCATGAGTATGGATACTGACATGGGGGGGGGAGCATGTGAATGGACACTGACATGGGGGGGGGGAGCATGTGTATGGACACTGACATGGGGGGGGAGCATGAGTATGGACACTGACATGGGGATGGGAAGGATATGGGCGTTGGCATGAACGAGCATGTGGGCGTGAAAAACAATACGATGCCCACGGGAGTAATTATGTATATGAATACTTAATTCTGTATGTCCATGTATGGTTATGACGCTGTGGAGCACTGCTGACTCCTCCTCCTCCTCCTCTTCCTCCTCCTTCTCCTCTTCCACCTCCTCTTCCACACACAGTGGAAGAGAAAATATGATTAAGAAAACTGAACGCTTACTCTTTTGATCAAACTCTTGTCTCGTACATCATGACGAAATTATGTGAATAGGCACGTCAACTTGTTCCCAAATCTACCGGGGTAGATTACTCACCTTGCTCCTCCATCTACCGGAGTAGATTACTCACCTGGCTGCTCCAAGAGCCAATGTTTGATCCTGCAGGCACAAATAGGTTAGTACACACACACACACACAGTTGATTGCAGTTGATATGTAGTTGATTGACAGTTGAGAGGCGGGCCGAAAGAGAAAAATTCCGCCCCCGCAAGCACAACTAGGTGAACACACACACACACACACACACACACACACACACACACACACACACACACACACACACACACACACACACACACACACACACACACACACTATAGCATGTGATGAAGCTGTGTGATTTAGACATGTTTGCCCTGGAATGGCGCGCCCCGCCTGGTGAGGTCCAAGCCTCTCCAGGCCGGGACAGGTGCAGTGCCTGTCAGCGCAGGACGCCAGCAAGACAGCGCCCTGGCAGCAGCATTAGCAGCACCAGCACCAGCAGCAGCAGTAGCAACAGCAGCAGTAGCAACAGCAGCAGCAGCAGCAGCAGCAGCAGTAGCAGCAGTAGCATCTTCAACACTCTTAGACTGGAATTAAACACCGAAATCGGGGCGGATCAGCAGATGCTGAGTCCTGCTGGAGCAGTGGCAGATGGAGAGCCCATCAGCGTCTCCTGTCGCCGGATAGGGAGAGGAACGCCCCACTAGGGCGAGCGGCCCTAATATATGAGCAACAAGGAACACTAACCAGTACCTGTCTGCAGCCAAGCCGCCAACCCTGGGCACTTGTGGCTTGAAATGGCTTGAGCAGAGAGTAGCGTGGGGTGACAGGCCTTGTCACCCACCCCTGTGACCCTTAGGCCTGGGGGGTTTGACCTCTACATCTCCGTTCATAGGAGCCACTGAAGGTTACCTCGCCGATAAAATTCCCTCTGTCTGCCTATCTATCCTCCGGTGAGCCGTCAACCCATCCCATCTGTCATCCCTGGACGCCCACCTGTCAGTTGTGATGGGACTGGAGTTTGCAAATGGATGAAAAGAGCATAAAGAAGGATATATATATATATATTATTAATCTATCAACGCAAACTAAAACACGAAACAATGAATATAAATGAGACAAATTTAGATTGGGGAAAGACCTGGCTAAATACTGGGTTTGGAATAAAGGGTGTTGATTTATGGAACTAATTGCAGGGCACCAGAGTAGATGTGAGGTTGTTTCAAGCGGAGGTTAGATATATGTATGAGTGACATTAGCTGGAAATATTTAGAACCTGACTCATTGGTCAATGAACTTTCGGCAGGTTCCTGTATTGTTATGTTCTGTAATATGTTACATAATTCAACAGCCCTATTTCCAAACCAATTTTTACCCAGATCAGTATCTGAACTTATCCAAATTAAATCCATTGTTTCGTGTTTCAATTTGTATTGATATATTTAACCCTTTACTAATATCTCTTCCTTTATTATACTTTTTCAACTTCAATCATATCAACTCTTACTCTTCGCCTTTCTGGAAAATATTAGTTTAATTTTGCCCCGAGGGGCGAGTATATTAGGTTAAGGTTAGGTTAAGATAGGTTAGGTTAGGTAGGATTGGTTAGGTTTGGTCATATATCTACGTTAGTTTTAACTCAAATTTAAACAAATTAACTTATACATAATGAAATGGACAGAGTTATCATTTCATGAGAAAAACAATTGAAAAATATATAAATTCAGGAAAAGTTGGCTTATTAGGCAATTCGAGCTTTGCTTAATAGGCTAAATAGTGCATTCTGGCTACTAGGTACAACATCTATATATATATATATATATATATATATATATATATATATATATATATATATATATATATATAGAGAGAGAGAGAGAGAGAGATAGATAGAGAGAGAGAGAGAGAGAGAGAGAGAGAGAGAGAGAGAGAGAGAGAGAGAGAGAGAGAGAGAGAGAGAGAGAGAGAGAAAGAGAGACATCACAAACAATAAGCATATTACCAAACATTCTGAGTGATAAACATATACATTGCTTCCTTTACACATACAGTGGGTTACAGATTCACTGGTTTGTGCTTCTATCCTCCTTTCCTCAGTTACCTTGTCACGGTGATGTTGCCTGACAATACCTCTAGTTTGTAGTAGAGTCTTGGGTATGAAGTATTCAATATGGTCTCCTTCAGCGCCTTCAGCAGCCAGCACATCTGCTCGTTCATTCCCACATATTCCAACATGGGAAACTTGACGACTCTTCCCTGATTGGTAAGTACTCTCACAGCTCTCTTGATTTCAGCGAATATCGCAAGATTTTCTGCACGATTTTTACTAAGACTTTGTAGTGCTGCTTTTGAATCAGCGCAGATCACTGCACCGTTAGTGTTCCGTTCAAGGAATCTTAACGCCATAACAATGGCAGTTAACTCCGCTTGCGTTGAAGAAGCATATTTCTCAATACGTACTTTTTTCTTCATATCCGCGTTGAAAGGCATTATTCCTAATTACAGTGTATGCTGCACCAGCCTTGCCATTGACAGGATTAGATGACTCGGCAGTTAAGATAATATGATCGCATTCATTTCCGGCTTCTTCATAAATTTCCTCAAGATACTTGTGCCTCATTTCTTGTGGTATCATGTTGGACTTTTTCGTTGTCATCTCGTTCATGATAATCCTGTATGAGTCATCCTCCCAGGGAGGTAACCTTCCTACAGGCAGGAGCTCGGGGGCTTGCTCAAGCAGGTGAAGTTTTTCCAGGTAGTAGACTGATCTGTGATGCCATTTTTTGCTTCTCCTGTTTCCTGTGAAACCGAGTTCAGCACACTTCCTTCCAAGGAGTTCAACGGACTGTTTAATTTTTCCCAAGATGGGAGCTTGTATTAGGACATCATCTGCATATCCCACGTGTTGTGTTAAGCTTTCTTAACTTCTTTTCATAAGAAAGTTAAGAAAGCTTAACTTTCTTAAGCTTTAATCAGCTATCAGGGAGCTTTCCCCCTGATAACTCCTCCTCCCCCTCCCCCCCCCACTATTTAACTACCCTGTTCTCCCATTTTGGAATAAGGCCATTCCGATGTTATCCCTTCGGTATACGAGAACCTTTTTATTCCTTACTTTGCTAATGGTTCATGGACTCCTGTCTGTTGGTTCCCATCTGCTGGCTCCTGTCTAATGGTTCCCATCTGCTGGTTCCTGTCTAATGGTTCCCATCTGCTGGTTCCTGTCTAATGGTTCCCATCTGCTGGCTCCTGTCTAATGGTTCCCATCTGCTGGCTCCTGTCTAGTACCTCGGGGAATTTGTTTTACCAGCTGATGTAAACCTGACCAGATGTAAACTGCATCAACAAAATTACTCGCACCGTCCGCGCCTCACTATGTGATGGAGTGCGAAAAGACCAAATTTCCCGTATAGATGACAACCCTATAATGAATACCCAAGAAAGGTGTAACTCGTCCAAAAAGGGGTGTACTTCTGGAAAATTTAGTCTACTATCGTCAGTTTACTAACTGTAACCTTTCTATCACTTCCCCCCCCCCTTTTCTGGAGGGGTTGAGTGGGGGGGGGGAAGGGGGTGAGGTACGTGATAAGCAAGTCAAATTACTCGAATCTAACCGCTCCGGTGCCAGGTAAGTCCACTACGGGCTCACCATAGCCCGTGCTACTTGCCCCGCTCCTGTGCCAGGTAAGTTACGGGCTCACCATAGCCCGTGCTACTTGGACACTTCGTCCTGAGTAGCTAAATCTTTAACAACAACAACATTCGAATCTATCTCATCGTAAATGTAAATTACTTACAGACTGGAGGCTGGTGTGGTGTAGTTCTTGAGCCTATTGATGGTTACCTTGCGTTGGTTCCGGGGGTCAAGGTCCCCCACGGCCCGGTCTCCTCCTGGTTGCTGGACTGGTCAACCAGGTTGTTGGACGCGGCTGCTCGCAGCCTGACGTATGAGTCATAGCCTGGTGTTGATCAGGTATCCTTTGGAGGTGTTTGTCCAGTTCTCTCTTCAACACTGTGAGGGGTCGGCCAGTTATGCCCCTTATGTGTAGTGGAAGCGTGTTGAACAGTCTCGGGCCTCTGATGTTGGTAGAGTTCTCTCTCAGAGTACCTGTTGCACCTCTGCTCTTCAACGGGGGTATTCTGCACATCCTGCCATGCCTTATCACGACGTTTCGGTCCATCCTGGACCCTTATCACGTCGCGTGATGGGAAGAATGAGATGGACAATATAAGGGAAACGAGTGCGGTGAAAAGTGGCGATGAATGAAAGAGAACGATGAAGATAATGGGATGATAGATAGGAAATAGACGATAGATAGGAAATAGATGATAGATAAGAATAGGATGAAAGAAAACTGGTGTTGCCGCGCCGCCATCCTAACATGGCGCAGGCCACAGCTGGGGTGACCCTTACAGGCCAAACAAGCAATCCGCTTGTTTGGAAACGCGCGTACACACACACACACACACACACACTCACACACCCACACACACCCACACACACACACACACACACACACACACACACACACACACACACACACACACACACACACACCCACACACACCCACACACACCCACACACACACACACACACACACACACACACACACACACACACACACACACACACACACACACACACACACACACACAAGTGATGTGGTGGAGACTGACTCCATACACAGTTTCAAATGTAGATATGATAGAGCCCAGTAGGCTCAGGGATCTGTACACCAGTTGATTGACAGTTGAGAGGCGGGACCAAAGAGCCAAAAATCAACCCCCGCAAGCACAACTAGGCGAGTACAAGAGAAGCAGAGAGACAGTATGAAAATGATATAGCAAATAAAAACAAGACCGAACCAAAACTGCTCCACAGTCACATCAGGAGGAAAACAACAGTGAAAGAACAGGTAATGAAACTTAGAACGGGTGAGGATAGGTACACAAAGAATGACAAAGAGGTGTGTAAAGAACTCAGCAAGAGATTCCAGGAGGTCTTCACAATAGAACGAGGAGAAGTCCTTGAGCTAGGAGAGATGGTAGTAAACCAGGAGGCCTTGGAAGGGCTCGAAATTACCAGAGATGAGGTTAAGAGGCATCTGTTGGATCTGGACGTGAGAAAGGCTGTTGATCCGGACGGAATCTCACCATGGGTACTGAAAGAGTGTTCAGAAGTACTTTGCTTGCCACTCTCCATGGTGTATAGCAGGTCACTGGAGACGGGAGACCTACCAGAAATATGGAAGACGGCTAATGTAGTCCCAATATACAAAAAGGGCGACAGACAAGAGGCACTGAACTACAGGTCAGTGTCCTTGACTTGTATACCATGCAAGGTGATGGAGAAGATCGTGAGAAAAAACCTGGTAACACATCTGGAGAGAAGGGACTTCGTGACAACCCATCAACATGGGTTCAGGGAGGGTAAATCTTACCTCACAGATTTAATAGAATTCTACGGTCAGGTGGCAAAGATTAAGGAAAAAAGAGAAGACTGGGCAGACCGCATTTTCTTGGACTGTCGAAAAGCCTTTGACCCAGTACCTCATAAGAGACTGGTGCAGAAGTTGGATAAACGGGCAAGAGTAACTGGTAAGGTGCTTTTAGAATCTTTTAGAATCAGAGAGAGAGAAAGACCTGGGGGTTGATATCACGCCAGACCTGTCCCCCGAAGCCCACATCTAGAGGATAACATCAGTGGCATATGCCAGGCTAACCAACATATGAACGGCCTTTAGAAACTTGTGTAAGGAATCTTTCAGAACCTTGTATATCACGTATGTCAGACCAATCCTGGAGTATGCGGCTCCAGGATGGAGTCCTTATCTCGTTAAGCATAAAACTAAATTGAAGAAGATTCAGAGGTTTGCCACCAGACTAGTGCCCGAACTGGAGGGTATGAACTATGAAGAAAGACTACCGGAATTAAACCTCAAGTCGCTGGGAGACAGGAGAGTTAGGGGGACATGATCACCACATACAAGATTCTCAAAGGGTGGGGTAGAGAAAGGCAGTTTATTTAACACCAGGGGCACACGCACTAGGGGACACAGGTGGAAATTGAGTGCCCAAATGAGCCATAAATACATTAGAAAGAATTTTGTTAGTGTCAGAGTAGTTAATAAATGGAATGCATTAGGAATTGAGAGATGGGACCAGAGAGCCGAAGCTCAACCCCCGCAAGCAGAACTAGGTGAGTACGCACACGTCCTCGTCGGACGGCGTAAAACAACCGACTTCCAAAGTAAGTAAGTAAGCAATTATCAAAAGAAGGCGCCAAGCCGTGAAGACTATGTATAAATTAGCCTAATTCAGGCCGAACATGACCCGGCCTAAGTGGCCAGTGAGGGAGCAACAGCTCACTTTATCAAGTTGCTGTGACAGGCGCCGCCTAAGGAAACTTATCACACTTTTATTTGTGTAAATTGGCGCGACATTCACAACTTACTGTGTTAACTCTTTCTTTCTTATCAATGAACAATTGTTTACAAATGACAGCTGGACGTTTAGGGTACAACGCAACGCGATCAGGAATGGCACCTGGCATCTTAGATGTGTCTTGCCATTAAGCACGCTGTTATTATTGGCAATTTCATGATTTTTAATAATTTTATGTTTAAGGCTGTCGCAGGATTCCATAAAAATTGATGTGAAATATGGCTGGATTGTTTCAAGCGAAGGCTAGACATGAATGATTTTCGTTGGTTATAATTTTGTTTAGATTTTCCTGTAATTTGTTAAATAAAATAACAGCCGTGTAGCAGAACTAATATTTACCCAGATCTGTATCCAAATTTATCCAATTTTCAATTCATTGTTTCGTGTTCCAAGTTGTGTTGATACATGAACACTCTGCTATTATCTCTTGTATTATACTTGTATTATACAAGATACAATCTTGTACAAGAACCCAGATCTTGCATTATATTGGTCTACTTCAATCATATCAAACCTTACTCTTCGCCGTTCTGGAAAATATAAATTAAGCTTTCTTAACCTCTCTTCACACAGAAGACTCCCACCCCCCACCTCTCCCCTATTTAACTACCCTGGACCTAGATTTTGGAATAAGGCCATTCGGTGGCTATTTGTCCGGTATGAGAAGACGTTCTTCCCGCTTATTCTGCTAATGGATCGTGGACGCTGGCTGGGCCCTCCGCCACAACCCCGACCGCTCCTGAGGGAACAGGAGGCTTTAGAACCAATTAACGGACCGGATTTAGGTATTCAATTTGCTTATCCATAAGAAAATATAATCATTTTGTCCGAGCGTCCTGCCAGTAGCCCCGGCGATTGTGCTCGGAAGGCCGTAGAAAGCAGGAGGAGCAAGATTTGGGATGAAAGGATGGTAGAGCCAGGCCGCGTCAGGCAAGTGAAGGGGAGTATAAATGGCGGGGCGGGCGGCCCTCCCTGCATCAGTCCGATTCTATCCACCGCCGACTCAACATCATTAGCAACAGCAGCAGCAGTCCACCACCACCACCTTCCTCAGTCGCCGCCTCCAGCAAATCCTTCCAGAAACAGTGCGAGCGAGGAGTTATATCGTCGCAAATCCGGAGAGAGAAAAACGAAAATTTTTACCGAACAGTTGAAGTTGCTGGTCGTATCCCCGCCTAAAAGCGTTCGTGCAAGAACTTGAGGATCCGTGACGCCACGAGTTGTGAGACGGATTCTCGTGAACGTCACTCGCATTTGTTTTTTCTTCAAGTTTTTTTTTTGTACGCATTATCCTCGTTCCCTCGGCGACTTCTGTGCCACAGTGATGGCTAGGTTTGACTGTGCAAGTGAGTGTTGAGTCTTGTTCCCGCCTCTCTTGAGTTGAATTATAGAAAATGGTAAAAAGTTTTGAAAATTCGCGGTGATCACTCTTCAACTAGGCTTCAGAAAGTTGCTTAAATATGATTATTTTTTCTCTCTCCCTTATCCTTTTTCCTGCACAGAACCTTAGCCTAGTGTACGCTTAAGTCTTTCTTCACTCTGGAAGCTAAGCTCAATGTATTTAATTAAATCTTTACTATCTAATCAGGCTCTTGCTAGATAAACGAGTCTCCATCTAGATAATCCATTATCTGCAAGTAGAATAAGTTTAAATCTACTTTCTCAGCTTGAACACCTCTGTCAGAGGTCTCTCCCTCTTTCTATAAGTCACTTAACATAGGTAGCTCATTCTACTTCATGCGTAGTTCATTCTACCTTTTTGGTAGCTAATTCTTCGTATGTAGCTCATTCGACTTTTTAAGTAGCTCATTCTACGTTATACGTAGTTCATTGTATTTATTAACTAGCTCATTCTACTTCTTAAGTAACTTATTCTGCTTCCTAAGCGGTTCATTCTACTTCTTGGACACTGCTCTTTAGTTCCTGGATTACTCATTCTACCTTTAGATAGCTTGTTTTATTGCAAAGGCAGCTTATTCTAATTTGCAACCCATCCTCCGAATTGACAGTACGTTTTAACACTAAGTGTAATAAGTATATTTCCTGACTGTCATACATAGTACAAAATTGCACATATGGGGCTGTTACATTTACCTCCCCATTTTTGGAGGACGGGCTGCTAATTACATAGCTCATTCTAATTTCTAGGAACTCATTCCACTTCCTAAGTAGCTCATTCTACTTCTTAGGAAGTTCTACATCCTATATAGATAATTCTACTTTTTTAGGTAAATCATTCTATTTCCTATATAGGTCGCAGAATGATCTATATGGGTCATTCTGCGTAACTTATTCTACCTCCTTAGCGGTTCATTCTACTTATAATGTAGTCTGTTCTACTGCATGGTTTGATCATTCTACTGTTTAAGTGGCTCATTCTACTTCCTATATAGCTCACTCTACCTTTTATGAAGCTCATTATACATTCTATCTGGATCATTCTGCATCACAGGCAGTTCATTCTACTATTTATGTAGCTCGTGAAGTTCCTGCTACTTCCTGGTTTGCTCATTCTACTTATATTTCTCATTCAGCTTACATAGATCCTACTACTACTACTTATATAGCTCATTCTACTTACTTAGATCCTCCTCCTCCTCCTCCTCCTACTACTACTACTACTACTACTTATTTAGCTCATTCTACTTCATGGGTAGTATATATATATATATATATATATATATATATATATATATATATATATATATATATATATATATATATATATATATTTGTAAAAAAATTATAAATTAAAAAAAAAATGGTTACAGTGATTAAGGGAAAGTAGTGTCCGTTATTGTTTGTCTCGTTCGTTGTGAGCCGTTATCAAGTGGCTGATAAAGCGGCTAACGATAACAGTGCTGAGGATAGTCCATAGTGAAGATGGTTACAGTGATGTAGAGAGTGTGCAGTGTAGGTGTGGCCTATGGCACCCGAGCAACGCCGGCCTCTAGGGTGCAACATAATTCCGCCCTTTTGATAGATCACTTCTGATATTATATGTTTTCTAAGTCGATATTTTTTTGTATATCAATTATTCATTTCATTGACCGACTATTTATGTATAGACCAATTATACATATATTGAGATGGATTATTGTATTAGATTATTTCCCCCTCTTGCATTTTTCTTGGATTTTTCTTTGATTTTCTTGGTATTTCTTGGATTTTCTTTGATTTTTTCTTGGATTTTTCTTGGTTTTTTCCTTGGAATTTTCTTGGATTTACACGTTTCTTTATCTCGGATAGAGCACTCGACTGCTCCCAGGTCTCTTCCCCATTCCCCCTCTCCCTTCCCCTCACCCCTCCCCCCCCCCCCCGAGGGAGAGATTGGAAAGGGGAGAAGAGGGGAAGAGAGAGGGAGAGAGCGAAGGGGCCAGAGGAGGGAGGGTGGGTGGGAAGGGGGTGTAACAGAGGAAGAGGAGAGAAGGGAGGGAAGAGAAGGGAACATGGGAGGGGAAACGAGAGGATAAAAAAAAAATTAGAGAGAAGAGGAGGGGATAAAAGGGAGATGGGGGAGAGACGGAGGTGGAGAGGGCGGAGGAGGGGGGGGGGAGGGGGAGAAGATTTGGAGATGAGGAAAGAAACAGAGAGAGAGTCCCGGGCACCACCGGGTACAACATATAATGTTTGTTCACTATTTGCATCTGCAGAATCGAGCTATTAGCTCTTGGACCCCACCTTTTTTAACCAATTTAACCCACAAAAACACAAAAGGACTAACAAAAAATAATCCATATATATTTTTTAGATAATTTATTCCTTTTTTTCTACCATGTGTCGGTCATTTTGTTCAATAAGTTGTTCTACTTGGGATTTTATGACAGGTTTTTAAATACTATTTAATCGCTCAAAGATTTTTTTTCCTTCGACCGTTCCTGAGAATATAAGAAAGATTTCAATTTCAATCGGCATATTTTTTAAAAATTATAATTTTTAAAAACTTAAAACAAGGAATAACATCTTAGATGTTCAATAGTAAAGATAATAATGTTATTAGTAATACCAATAATAATAATAATAATAATAAGTAATAAAAAACTGTAATACCAGGGAATGTGAATAATGTCAAACAAGCAAGAAATTATGATCAAACAAGACTGCTTAAATATATAATATTATCTCAAAATAATTCGTTCAATGAAATTGATAATATATATAAAATTTTCAATACACATGGTTGAATACAATGAACACTTGACTCATTGTTAGACTTGAGGTCTAACAACCCTCTGGAGGGTTGTTAAGAGGCACTACAGTAGTTAATTGTTAGGTGTTGTTTGGTTCGTTCCACCTGGTTGTTGTGGTTGGCGCCCTGAGCTGAGGTGGTTGCTGGTACCAGGACTGGTTGAGGGTTTGGGTGGAGGGTGGTAGATTGATGGATACAGATAGATACGTGCGGATAGATCCCTTGGTGGTAATAGACTGGCCTAGACAGTTAACAATGATAAGCTGATAGACATTCAGGTCGATAGATGGGCACATAGAAGGGTTAAGGGTGGGAAGAGGAAGGGGGGGTGTAGTAGACATGCATAGGCTGAAGGGTAGATAGATGGAGCGATAGATTAACATACAGGGAGGAAATATGTGTAGTTACCGACATATAATTAGTAAGACTGGTCATCGGGGAATTGAGCCAGAGGCAACCATTAATTTTAACGTGCAGGAGAGTGGGGAGGTGTGAGGGGGGGGGGGAGGGGAAGGTCGCTGCTTCTTCCTTTCTCACCTCTCACACTCTCTCTCACTCCCTCCCTCCCTCCTCACCTCTCACCAACATGTGGGGAGCCCATTACGTGTCTCTCTCCCTCAGGATAGGAGTGATGAAGGAGATGGTGTCTCTCTCTCTCTCTCTCTCTCTCTCTCTCTCTCTCTCTCTCTCTCTCTCTCCCTCTCTCTCTCTCTCTCTCTCTCTCTCTCTCTCTCTCTCTCTCCCTCCCCCCCCCCACCACCAGGCCAGCTACCGTAAGGGCTGGTAATCCTGGCACAGTGACCCCGTTATTACGGCACCAACATTTAATATACAGCATGAAATGTCAGCAGTTGAAGGTTGAAGTGTAATGAGTCACTGGCTGCACCCCTCCCATGGTCTCCCCCTCCCATGGTACCCCCCTCCCATGGTACCCCCTCCCATGGTACCCCCTCCCATGGTGACCCCTCCCATGGTCTCCCATCACCACCCACCTCCACGTGCATTCTTACCCCCCCTCCCCTTCCCCCCATCATTGCAGGATGACCTTGCCATAACGTTGAGCATCCTGTATTAAAAAGACACAGTCGCCGTGACCCATCATGTTGACCTGGTGTTGACCTTTGACCCGGCTCCTGACCTTCACCAGAGCCAGGGTTGTTATTTGATAACATTATTTGAGCTCCTTGTTATTCTGATTTGGGGGAGGAGGGTCTAATGGTGTTGTTATTCTCTCTCTCTCTCTCTCTCTCTCTCTCTCTCTCTCTCTCTCTCTCTCTCTCTCTCTCTCTCTCTCTCTCTCTCTCTCTCTCTCTCTCTCCCTCTCTCTCTCTCTCTCCAAAATGGTAATAATTTGACCTCCAATAACCGTGAAAGCTAAAATTCAGTTCCTTAACCCATTATGGGTGTAGGTAGCGTTTATGACTGCCGCTCGCAGGATGAGTATGGATGAGTATGGGGTGCACAATACAAGAGTATGGGGTGCATAATACACGAGTATGGAGTGCACAATACAAGAGTATAGGGTGCATAATACATGAGTATGGGGTGCATGATATATGAACCAACTAACGACCTCTAACCCCCATCAGAGCGTCCCCAGAAAGTCCCCAGAGAGTCCCCAGAAAGTCCCCAGGGAGTCCCCAGAAAGTCCCCAGAGAGTCCCCAGAAAGTCCCCAGAGAGTCCCCAGAAAGTCCCCAGAGAGTCCCCAGAAAGTCCCTAGAAAGTCCCCAGAGAGTCCACAGAAAGTCCCCAGAGAGTCCCCAGAAAGTCCCCAGAAAGTCCCCAGAGAGTCCACAGAAAGTCCCCAGAGAGTCCCCAGAAAGTCCCCAAAGAGTCCCCAGAAAGTCCCCAGAGAGTCCCCAGAAAGTCCCGAGAGAGTATAAGCCCCCAGCGAACCTAATAGAGCCCCCAGGCCTGGTAACGCCGCCCCCCCCCCCCTCTACATTACTCACCTGCGTTGTCTCCCTCATTACAGGTGTGGTGTTGGTGGTGGTGCTGGGGGTGTGTCTCCTCCACTCCGTTAGCGCCGACTCTTCTCCAACGGTGTACGAGCTGCCCTCCAACGCTACCGTTGTCAACGGAGGCCCCATCGTCACGGGATTCAGGTCAGTGGGAGGAGAGATGCGAACCCGTTTGTTTGGCCGCTGGTGTCGACTAGCTTACATGTGTCGCAAGGTGTAACATATGACAGCTTGTCTAACATAGGAACTTCCTGCGGAGAGGTGAATAATGAATTCTTTAATGCTCTGAATACCACGTATGCAAGACCAAATCTAGGATGTGCAGCACCACTGACGAGTCCATATCTCCTCAAACACACACACACACACAAACATACACATCAGTGTTGGTACTGATGAGTACCCAAATGAGCCACAGAGACGTTAGAAAGAACTTTTTCAGAGTCAGAGTGGTTAACAAATGGAATGCATTAGGCAGTGATGTAGTGGAGGCTGACTCCATACACAGTTTCAAATGTAGATATGATAGAGCCCATTAGACACAGGAACCTGTATATCAGTTGACTGACAGTTGAGAGGCGGAACCAAAGAGCCAGAGCTCAACCCCCCGCAAGCACAACTAGATGAGTTAAAAAAAAACATTTATGGTGACAACAAATTGGCGAACATTTACATAAACAAGTGAGTTGGTCACTCACACGAGGGGGGGGGGGTGTGAGTACCCAACTCACCCCTTCCCACCCCTCCCCACCCCACATATACCCCTCCCCCCTCTCCCCCATCCCCCCCACCCATCGCAACATACTATATACCCATTCATAAAAGTGCATTTTTTTTCCGCATTATTGTACAAGGGCCAAGAAAGTGCTACACACCCCAAGGAGTGACGGGTGGTAGTAGTAGTAGTAGTTTGGACCTTGTGCCATAGCTGCATACGTGTTAATTTTCCCTTTGGTTTGGTAGTTTGACATTATCAACAAACAGCTCAGATTATCATAATTTTCTTTGTTAATCCAACTTTATACTTATTTTCACTTATACAGAATAAGTAAAAACTTAAAAAACTCAATTATTGGTTTGTATAAATTAATTAATAGACTCGTGTATAGCATATTTACGGCTAATTACTATATTTTTTATAATTTGCATTTATTGATATTATTCCTCATAAGTGACTTTCTTTGTTGATGTCGACAGTGACTCCTGACACGTCGTCGTACGACCCGACACGTCGTCGTACGACCCAACACGTCGTCGTACGACCCGACACGTCGTCGTACGACCCGACACGTCGTCGTACGACCCGACACGTCGTCGTACGACCCGACACGTCGTCGTACGACCCGACACGACGGTGATGAATGACTACGACGACCAATCCAGCCGAGACGACCCCACGACCGTTGACCCACTGACCTAAACACCAATTACAACGACCACCTGCAGATGTAACGGACACGACTACTGCAGGAGCGACGACGCTGTTCAGAGACGACCCTGGAGTGTATTAATTTATAAAAGACTTGAAAGGCTGAAAGTGTCGCGACTTGAATACAGAGGCAAGAAACGACTATAATATTTTTTTTACGAGGGTGAGTATATATGTAGTGCTACAACGACAGCTACCACCACCACCACAACCACTACAAGTACCACCATCACCACAACTACCACCCTTTCTACAAATATTATCACCACAACCACAATTACCTCCACCACTACCATCATCACTCAACCACCACCATGACCACCACAACTACTCAACCACCACAACTACTCAACCACCACTACCATTACCACCGTATCTACCACCACAACTACCACACTACTCACAACTACACACCACCAGCGAATGTTCAGCACGTGTTCACCACGTGTTCAGCACGTGTTCAGCACGCGGGGCATAAGAAGCATGTCTCTGTTTTTGTTCGAAATGTTACCTGGCCTGTTCGGTTTCCTCAGTCTTTTACAGCTGTGTTCATACTGTTCATACTGGTCAGAGTTTGGTAGTCTTTGTTCATCTTTGATAAACTTTTGTTCATTCTTGTTCACGTTTGTCTAAATCTTGTTTAATTCAGCCTTTTCAGACCCATTTGAAAATGTTCACATTCATGTTCATCTTTGTTCAGATCTGTTCACTTTTATTAAGAATGATTTACATTTTTTATTGTGTCAAGTCTTATTAAAATATATTTAAGATATTTTTAATATTGTTGAGTACTAAGGTCCCCCCTCACAGTATCTTCCCCTCACAGTATCTTCCCCTCACAGTATCTTCCCCTCACAGTATCTTCCCCTCACAGTATATTCCCCTCACAGTAGCTTCCCCTCACAGTATCTTCCCCTCACAGTATCTTTCCCTTACAGTATCTTCCCCTCACAGTATATTCCCCTCACAGTATCTTCCCCTCACAGTATCTTCCCCTTACAGCATCTTCCCCTCACAGTATCTTCCCTTCACAGTATCTTCCCCTTCACAGTATCTTCCCCTCACAGTATATTCCCCTCACAGTATCTTCCCCTCACAGTATCTTCCCTTCACAGTATCTTCCCCTTCACAGTATCTTCCCCTTCACAGCATCTTCCCCTCACAGTATCTTCCCCTCACAGTATCTTCCCCTCACAGTATCTTCCCCTCACAGTATATTCCCCTCACAGTATATTCCCTTCACAGTATCTTCCCCTCACAGTATCTTCCCCTCACAGTATCTTCCCCTCACAGTATCGTCCCCTCACAGTATCTTCCCCTCACAGTATCTTCCCCCTCACAGTATCTTCCCCCTCACAGTATCTTCCCCCTCACAGTATATTCCTCTCACAGTATATTCCCCTCACAGTATATTCCCCTCACAGTATATTCCCCTCACAGTATCTTCCCCCTCACAGTATCTTCCCTTCACAGTATCTTCCCTTCACAGTATCTTCCCCTCACAGTATCTTCCCCTCACAGTATCTTCCCCTCACAGTATCTTCCCCTCACAGTATATTCCCCTCACAGTATATTCCCCTCACAGTATATTCCCCTCACAGTATATTCCCCTCACAGTATCTTCCCCCTCACAGTATCTTCCCCTCACAGTATCTTCCCCCTCACAGTATCTTCCCCTCACAGTATCCTCCCCCATCACAGTATCCTCCCCTCACAGTGGCCTATAAGACTAAGCTCCCCCCCCTCTGCCCTAAGTTACAGATAAGTCAAGTACGGGCTCACCATAGCCCGTGCTACTTGGAACGTTTTGTTCCCAGTAGCGAATATTAAACAGAGAACCTCCGCCCTCAGCTGTGACGGGCTGCAGTACGGGTACTACGCCGACGTCGCCAACGGCTGTAGAGTCTTCCATGTGTGTTACCCCTACCTGGACGCTGACCAGTTCCTGCGGACCCGTATGTGGTCCTTCATCTGCGGCCAGGGCGCGGTCTTCAACCAGGTGAGTGAGGGGGGGGGGAGTCTTTACCCAGGTGAGTGAGGGGGGGAAGTCTTTACCCAGGTGAGTGAGGGGGGAAGTCTTTACCCAGGTGAGTGAGGGGGGAAGTCTTTACCCAGGTGAGTGAGGGGGAAAGTCTTTACCCAGGTGAGTGAGGGGGAGAAGGTCTTTACCCAGGTGAGTGAGGGGGGAAGTCTTTACCCAGGTGAGTGAGGGGGGAAAGTCTTTACCCTGGTGAGTGAGGGGAGGAAGTCTTTACCCAGGTGAGTGAGGGGGGGAGTCTTTACCCAGGTGAGTGAGGGGAGGAAGTCTTTACCCAGGTGAGTGAGGGGGGAAGGTCTTTACCCAGGTGAGTGAGGGGGGAAGGTCTTTACCCAGGTGAGTCAGAGGGCTGGGAGTCACGCAGGTTAGTAATATTGCGGTTTTCAACTTAATCAATCATCGAAGAGTGTCCATGTTTGGTGATTGATCCAGGTCAATCAAGAAGTATATCTTGGGAGGTGGTCTTATCACACCTGCATCTTCCTGAGAGAGAGAGAGAGAGAGAGAGAGAGAGAGAGAGAGAGAGACCAACAGGAGAGAGAGAGAGAGAGACCACCAGGAGAGAGAGAGAGAGAGAGACCAACAGGAGAGAGAGAGAGAGAGAGAGACCAACAGGAGAGAGAGAGAGAGAGAGAGACCAACAGGAAAGAGAGAGGGAAAGTGATTGACTGATTAGTTAAGGTTTATGGCGCGGTTGCAGCCGCGTTGCCGTCTAGAAAGTGAAAGGCAGAGATCTACCGGGTAGATCAGTAGATGTGAGGGGGGGGGGAGAGTGAGGTGTGAGAGGGGGTAGTGAGGCGTGAGTGAGGTGGACCTGATGGTCTCTGGCTGGCTAGTCTGACATTCCAGCGTGTCTTGAAGTGTGAGAAAGAGTTCGAACCCAGACCATGTGCAAGGCCCATCCGGTGTGACATCCACAAGAGGCCGGATTATTGATCTTTGTTTATATTCCTGATTAATCAACATCACATTCTTATGTATTCTCCTTTGGACTCATAATAGAATTAATCATTAATCATATTCTTATAATCCAGTATTCAAATATTTACAATATTGATTACAAATTATTAATTGTAATTTATTACAATTACAATTGTTTATTCAAATTGCATTCTTGCGTTTAACTTAGTAACTGAGTAATTAAAAATAATTCTTCGTCATTTAAAATTAGTTTTTCGAATTTTTTTCGTCCCATCAGTCATCCATCTTATACTCACTCACCCCTTATCTTTCACCCTTTATATACATCCACCACCCCCTTCTAATGACCCCTTTTTTAACCCCTTAGTCTCCCCCTCTCCTTCCACAGGTGGCGCTAGTGTGTGACCACACTAAGGACTCCATCCCCTGTGAAGACTCGCCCAAACACTTCGACTCCTCAAACGGCTACTTTGGACTCAAGGATGTCAACTTTAGAGAGTAGATGTGCGCCTTGGTTCTTGATGGTAGTTAATAAGAGATACCAGTAGATGGTTATATGCTAGTAGATCAGATATACTAGTAGATCAGATATACTAGTAGATCAGATATACTAGTAGATCAGATATACTAGTAGATCAGATATACTAGTAGATCAGATATACTAGTAGATCAGATATACTAGTAGATCAGATATACTAGTAGATCAGATATACTAGTAGATCAGATATACTAGTAGATCAGATATACTAGTAAGTCTGATATACTAGTAAATGGTAGTTCAGATGTACAAATAGATGGTGGATCAGAGATAATACTAGATGGCAGATTAGAGATACCAGTAGATAGTAGATTATAGATACTAGTATATGGTAGATCAGAGATAATTACTACTATTTTGAGATAGAAGGAAAGGATTGTAGACAACCACAAATGTAATATTTTTTGTAATAGGTAAGTAAATAAAGATACTGGAAGAACAGAGATGACGAGAGATAAAAAGAAGGATTAAAGTATGCAAATGAAATAAGAGATAATGAGAAATGGATAAAAAAAATAGTAGATGAGAGAGAGAGAGAGAAAGAAAGAATTCAGTAGATTTCCTATTTAGTTGATGCAAAATTGGTATGTGTTGTTCACAGTAAATTGGGTAGTTAATACCGTCTCTATTGACTGTGAGATATTTCTTAATTGTTAGTTGCTCAATTAAGTAGTTAACTGGTTGAAAACTTGGCTATTTCTTCAATTGGTGTCATTTGGTCCGATTAATTTATTAAACGGTTATTGATTGATCCGATTGATGGATTTGATCCGTTAGTTGATCGATTTAAAAATTATCAGACTAATTGACCTGTTTGATTGGCAAATTTATTAAATGATTAATTGATGGGCAAATTGATTCAATAATGGAGTAATTGATTTATTAAACAATTGATTAGTTTGAGTGACTAGGTTATTGGCTAATCAGCTGACTAATTGACTAGTTTGTGTGACTAGGATATTGGTTGATTGACCTGGTTGATTGACCTGGTTGATTGAGGTTGATTGACCTGGTTGAATGACCTGGTTGATTGAGGTTGATTGGCCTGGTTGATTGAAGTTGATTGACCTGGTTGATTGAGGTTGATTGACCTGGTTGAATGACCTGGTTGAATGACCTGGTTGATTGAGGTTGATTGACCTGGTTGATTGAGATTGATTGACCTAATTGATTGGTTATTGAAGCTGATTGACTAGTTATTTGACGCAAAACATTTAGTGACGGGAGATAATAACAAAATATAAGACCTCCCTGGACAAAAGTAGATGTTTTACACCTTAGTTCCGGATGTCTCAGATCGTCTGTCTGTCACCTGCTAGACGAACGCCCGTGGGAGCATGAAGTGTGCCAGTATGAGGTGTGGGCTAAACATGGGGTGTTTTGTAAGAAGAGGGGAGGGAGGGGAGAGATTGATGTCTGTGAGATATGAGTTTTCTCTCATGATACACTGTTATTTGTGGACACGGGTTGTGGTTGTTAGTTTAAGTAGTTTTACAGTGTGTGTGTGTGTGTGTGTGTGTGTGTGTGTGTGTGTGTGTGTGTGTGTGTGTGTGTGTGTGTGTGTGTGTGTGTGTGTGTGTGTGTGCACACGCGGGGTTTTCCTGATCCGGATTCACAATGTAGGGAAGCATCAAAGGGGAATAATATTACTCTGCCATCTTAGCTCTGTCGTCATGACTGGCTCCCATTCTCTAAAAAGCCCAACACCGACAAACTATCCCTTGAGCACTCGCGAGCAGAGCCTCCTTCCACCTCCCTCCCAGCATGTGCCATAATGTGAAAGCAAGACGGGGTTCTCCAGTCGTGTTGACGTTCCTGAGAGGCATCCGGATTCTGCGAGAATGTTTACAGTCGTAGGGAGTGACCACGACAACAGAAAGTCACTTTTAGATACGAATCTGTGTGTGTGTGTGTCTGTTTCTCTCTCTCTCTCTCTCTCTCTCTCTCTCTCTCTCTCTCTCTCTCTCTCTCTCTCTCTCTCTCTCTCTCTCTCTCTCTCTCTCTCTCTCTCTCTTTCTCTTATGCTCTCCCGTCACAGACATATTTCTATGCATTTCTAAACTGCATAGAAATAGCTCGTTTTCTTCAGTCAAGGATATGACCACGGTATACAAAGTTTGTGCTGCTTGCCTAGTGCAGACTCTGTAACTCCACAGTGTGGACATGCACTCTGTAACTCCTCTTCTTTTCGCGTCTAATTCCTTTTATCTCCTTAACACCTTCAAATTAAAAATATAATATACAAAAAAATATCAAATTATATATTTTCATGTATCCAAAGAGTTTTCTAAACTATCACAAAAAACGAAATAAAAATGTCAGTGTATATATATGTGTATATATATATATATATATATATATATATATATATATATATATATATATATATATATATATATATATATATATATATATATATATATACGGCCTGCGTCCATGTAGGTGGTGAAGAACATTGTTACCAATTAATACTGTTTTCAGAGGTGTGAGTATTTGTGCGAGAGCGTCGCCTGGTGGATGTGAAAGAAGGTGGTTTGTGTATGGAACCTTTATGACAGTAGTCCTTATTGACGGTAGTCCTGATTGACGGTAGTCCTGATTGACGGTAGTCCTGATTGACGGTAGTCCTGATTGACGGTAGTCCTGATTGACGGTAGTCCTTATTTTCCCCTTTCTGCTGAAGAAATTTGCATAACTGTTATCCCATGAGCGTATTTGCCAATATTGTTTACATTATTTCGCCTCTGTGATGGCGGCTCTGTGGAGCCTCTGAGGTTGGTAGCCCTGCGTGGCTTCTGGCGTTGGCAGACCTGAATATGTGCTCTCTATTTAGTTGGCAGTCCCGCTTGTTGTTAGTCCTGCGTCACTTCTGATGTTGGCAGCCCTGTCTTGTTGTCTAGTTGGTAGTCCTGCATATTTCCGTAACGTTGGCAGGCTGTCTTCCCTAATGAGATTAGCCCTTACATGGTCCCTTAATGTTGGTAGCCCTGCGTAATCCCCCTATCGTTGGTAGCCCTGTGTGGTGCCTTAATATTGTTAGCCCCTACGGAGTCCCCTAATGTTGGTAGCCCTGCGTGGTCCCCTAACGTTGGTAATCCTGTATAGATGGAACAGTTGGCAGCCTTGCCCGGCCATCACTTGTGATATTCTATATCTTATTTTTATTATAAAGCTGGACATGCTGTTGTATTTGCCTAAATTAAATATAGAAAATGTTGATGAATAAACAAATGACTTTTATTAACCATTTTAGGTCCTCGGTGAATACGAAGAATGATAAGCGTAATAAACATAATATAAGCAATAATAATACATAATAATAAATGACGATCGCGTAAATCATCATTTCATTTATAATGCAACACTAGACGATACCAGCCAACACCAGGTGACACCAGTAGATATCAGGCAACACCAGGTGACACCAGGAGATACCAGGTAGCACCAGGTGACACCAGGAGATACCGGGAGACGCCAAGGAACACCAGGCAAGTGGATGATTACCTAGTTCAGAGAGGCGACTGTGATACGGGTGGTCCAACATGGCGGCCGGGTGATCCAACATGGCGGCCCGGTGATCCAACATGGCGGCCGAGTGATCAAACATGGCGGCCGGGTGATCAAACATGGCGGCCGGGTGATCAAACATGGCGGCCGGGTGATCCAACATGGCGGCCGGGTGATCAAACATGGCGGCCGGGTGAACCAACATGGCGGCCGGGTGATCAAACATGGCGGCCGAGTGATCAAACATGGCGGCCGGGTGATCAAACATGGCGGCCGGGTGATCCAACATGGCGGCCGGGTGATCAAACATGGCGGCCGGGTGATCCAACATGGCGGCCGGGTGAACCAACATGGCGACCGGGAGAACCAAACACATCGGTCGGTTGATCTAACAAGACAACCGGGTAACCAAAATATGAGGGAAAACGTTTCGTATTTTATATATAAATAGGGTATATATACACACCAGGTGTGTGACGTCACTGTGACGTCATAACATTATCCCGGCTCAGGTTTTGAACCCTACTGGACGGAGAAGGTCGCCTGCTCCAACCGTCTCTTTAGCGGGGGAAAAAACAGCGCGGACGCAGACAGGAAATGTGTTGGAAAACAGCCACATACACACCCCCCCCCCCCCCCCCCCCCCCTGTGATAATAGCCAAGGTCCTCCGGTAAGATCAAAGTTCTGCCCACTCGCTAGTGAAGTGAGAGGAGTCGAACCTGTCAATTATTAGTGGTAATAGTAGTAGTAGTAGTAGTAGTAGTAAGAATTTTACTAGTTTAGTTTAATTCATTTATTATGCACCCCATACCCATCTTGTGGGCGGTAGTGGAAAGGGTTACAGAGGCACATAATGGGCTCAGGGACTGAACCCCACAATTCATTTAGCTAAGTAAGTTACAATCTTGATGAGCTAGTTACAAAATTCAATATAAGTCGTCACATCATCAATGGGTTCGAGATCGACCTCTAGTACAGGTTCTAAATTAAGCAACTGACATATGTGGAGAGCTAGTGTCACAATTGATATGTTTGTCCTGCACACCGCCCCCCATCCAGTGGGCAGCGGTGGATAGGTTACAATCACTTAGTTATTACCTACAGTTACCAAACTGGGGATATTTGGCTAAAATTTCTGGTAGCAGATCATTTTGAATGAAATATTTGCACATCTTTGGAACATTTGTTATAGAATTGTCTCTGAATTCACGTATCTTTTCGCACTCCATCACATAGTGACGGAGGGTGTGCGAATAATTTTGTTGACAGTTTACATTTGGTCAGGTCTACATCAGCAGATAATGAGAATTCCCAGAGATACTTGTAACCGAGTCTAAGCCGAGCAGTAGTAATATCTAGAAGTCTGCTGATTTTATTGGATGAACCATGGATGTGTGGCTCAGAAAAAATCCCATTATCGAGATATACCAATGAACAACTCCACAGGAGCCGTGATGAGGATTCGAACCCGGATACGATTCGAATACTCTAGGTATTCCCAGACACACGCTCTAGTCGACTGCGCCACGACAGGGTCAAAAGAATTGCAACCTGGGGAATCCTCGAGGATTCCTGAGGCTCCCACTGAAACCCAACCAGAGTTTCCCCCCCCCCCCCATGCACTCTGACGCCCCGCTTTCAATACACAGAGAATTTTCTGTGCCTCTGTACCACAGGGTCCTCGCGGCACAGGGGTCGTAGTCCTAAGGGCCCGGGTTCAATTCCCGGCCGAGGCGGACACAAACACGAGAAAACGCTTCAGGAATCTACAGAAACATGCATTTCCAGTTATAATATATGACCAGCAGGGCCCCCCCCCCTACCTCAATATGCACAGGATAGACAGAAAAATAATTCTAATGCCACTAAAAGAAATAAATTACATAGGGGGGGGACATGATCCAGATATGCAAAATACACTATATTTAAAACATATTGATGAAACAGACTCTGGGTGCTTTGGTTGAGCAGTGTATCGAGAGGGCAAGCATGGACATGAGCCGGGGCACGAGGTTATCTTGAGATATGTTATCTTGAGATGATTTCAGGGCTTAGCGTCCCCGCGGTCCGGTTCTCGACCCAGGCCTCCTGCATGGTCTGGTCGAGGAGCTGGACCTCGCAGTGAGTGTTAGGTAAGTACTGGTAGGTAAGTATTGGTAGGTAAGTACTGGTAGGTAAGTATTGGTAGGTAAGTACTGGTAGGTAAGTATTGGTAGGTAAGTACTGGTAGGTAAGTATTGGTAGGTAAGTACTGGTAGGTAAGTACACACGCGTTTGGTTTCGTCCACCTGTGAGGTGAAAGGTAGGAAGGTAGGTGTTATGTGTCGGACCCTTCTATCCCCTCGGCCTACCCCTCCCCACACACTAGGGGAGGGAGGAGGAGGGGAGGAAGGAAGGGGACACGGGTAATATGTGAAGGGGGAATTTGAAGTCTACAGGTCTTTGTATGTGAGTCAAGGGTGAACACGTGTGTGTGGGGGTTCTTACCTATTTGTAAGAACACACACCACCACCGCGCCGGTGGCTGTGTGAATATGTGGAATAAATATATACGCTGTGTAATATTGTAGACCAATTACCTGTATCATAAATGCAGCTCTTCTAGTATCCTGTAACATCCGATATTTAAAATTGAATTAGATATTAAAAGATCTACCTCCAGTGTATAATAATATATTATAGATACACAATTGACTTCAGAATGGTCCAGCAGGACGGACCGAAACGTCGTCGTCCCTTCACCTTCTAGTGTGTGTGGTCTGGTCAACATACACAGATGATGCAATGTAAAATGTTTGTTACTAGCTGTCATTATAAGTTGCGCAGGTTATATGTAATTGTTAATGTAAACATTTCCTCTGAGGTCAGATCAAGACCTTTTGTGCCCTCTGAAAAAAACCTTTTTGCGCTACCACTCACAGGATGAGTATGGGGTGCATAATAAAATAGCATAGCTAAAACCTGAGCAAATTTCCACTTGCCTACGTCGTAGCTACTATTTAAGTAAACCCAAACTAACCTAGCTTAACTTAGCTTGGCCTAGCCTAGCTAAAATAAGATATATGTTGTGTTTTATATACATATGGTATACCACATGTATACACACGGGTACCACTCGGGTGGTACCCGCACAAAGGGACACAGGTGGAAACTGAGTACCGACATGAGCCACAGGGACGTTAGAAAGAACTTTTTCAGTGTCAGAGTAGTTAACAGATGGAATGCATTAGGCAGCGATGTGGTGGAGGCAGATTCCATATACAATTTCAAATGTAGGTATGATGAAGCCCATTAGGCTCGGGAATCTGTACACCAGTTGATTGGCAGTTGAGAGGCGGGACCAAAGAGCCAGAGCTCAACCCCCGCAAGCAAAACTAGGCGAGTACAAGGTATGACGTCATAATTTCATCATAGCTCTCCAATAAACTAGCGGCTTCGGCTGCAACACTCAAATGACTATATCTGATCCTAAAATAAAGACAAATTATTGCTCTTTTACACTTTTCATTATTATAAAAATTTATAATATATAAATTATATATTATAATCTATATATCTTATGTATTTAATCATATACAAAAATAAAAAAATGTGGATCCACTGGTGCAGACGCTGACCAAGATGGTGTTTAACGTAAACAAAACAACCCAGCATGGAGGAAGAGGACATTGTCAGCTTTAAGGACCTTGTATGCATTTTTCTAGTGGTTTTGAAGACATTTATGAATAGATTTTGGCGTTAGGACTATGATATTTTACTTTTATCAAAGATATGATGATAGGGTCGCACTGTAGATTAAGTTTCTAGCCATAAACATGCGGCCTAACGCTACAGTTATCTGGTTGGTTGTGTGTGGCGAGGGGGTCCAGTGCTGACCTTCCCGGGATACGCTAGTATTACTTGCTGAAAATAGTTTTCCCTTTAAAAATCAAATTCTTCTCTGACAGTTCCATTCATAACATGGACAATGTCTTTTTTTTTTCCTTATACCTTGATGCTGCTTGATAGGGTTCTGTGAGTTCTTCTACTCCCCAAGCCCTGCCCAAGGTCAGGCTTAACTTATGAGAGATTGGTCCACCAGGCTGTTGCTTGGAGCGGCCCGCAGGCCCACATATCCACCACAGCCTTGTTGGTCCGGCACTCCTTGAAGAAAACTACCTAGTTTTCTCTTGAAGATGTCCACGGTTGTTCCGGCAATATTTCTTATACTGGCTGGGAGGATGTTGAACAACTGTACACCTCTGAAGTTTATACATTTGTGTTAAATTCATTGCTAACCATGTGATTTTATATATACATCAGATCTGTTGTACCAACACAGTTTCTATGTGCTACAGTAATCTCTCTTCTTTCCTATGTGGCAGGGTGTCATCGATGAACTGTGTGAAGCATGCTCTCGACTGGGATGGAAGGCACCAACACCCATCCAGAAAGAAGCAATTCCATTGGCATTGAAAGGTAACTCTTGTTTTCTAAGTCTTTTTCAAGTTTATCATAGTCTTGTTCATTTATTTTCTCATGGACTATTTATACAGTTTTCTGAATCCATAGGGATACAAAATGTTATACAGTGAGCATATATATATAAGTCTTTAGAGACTAAGAATTACAGCAACATTTTCTCTCATCAAAAATTAGTTATCTGATTATTAAATGTCTTTTTTCATTTTTCAATAACCTGTGTGAAATTAAAATCCCATAACAGTACTGATAATATGCTTAAGAAACTGGAATAACTTCCAAATTCTTGATGCACTGCTGTCGACCTGTTCTCCACACTTAATTATTCATGGCTTGGCTGAATAGGTCTAATTGAAAATCAAATGATGTGCAAAATTTGTATTATCAAAATGATATTATCAATTTGTCTATGAGTTTTGTTACTTCCATGTTTATTTTAGTGAAACATAAGTATTTAACACCTTACCTGGAGCATACATGGAGAGGGTTTCGGAGTTCTTCTACTCCCGAGCCCGGCCTGGGGCCAAGCTCGACATTGCTTATAAAATTTCAAAATGGCATAATATTTACTAAGTTTGAACACGAACTTCTCTTGGCTGGCATGGCCTATGCAAAAACTGCAAAGTATTCTAATAACATCTCTCCTATTATGTGGCGAGGTAAATACACTAAGAAATTGAACTGTAATAGCAACAAATTATTAAATAAATACAGTAGTGATTAGCTATGATTAAATATGATTAAAACATAGCTATTGGTAGTTACTGATGTGGATTCATTTTGCTGGATTGTTTGATAATTAATTTGTCTATGTATTTCAATAGGATAATAGAGATGTGAAATATGGAACATTTCAGAGTACAGTACTACTGTAGGTCTGTACACTCGTTTAATAATGACAGTATAATAAAATATTGAAATACTGTAATACATATACTAGTGGTAAAAAATTTTATTAAATGTTTTGTATATTTTTAGATAAAGATGTCATTGGCCTGGCAGAAACTGGCTCTGGGAAAACAGGAGCCTTTGGTATCCCTGTACTTCAGGCCCTAATAGCTCGACCACAACGACTCTTTGCTCTCATTCTGACGCCAACTCGAGAATTGGCGTTCCAGATTAAGGAGCAGTTTGAGGCTCTGGGTGAGTTGCTCTTATATTAATTGGTTGCTAGTATCTGTTGTACTTTGAATCCCATTTTTTATATTTGCCTTAAACAAATGAAGTTCGATAAAGCTGTTTTGCACTAAATATTAAAATTAAAATAACTGCAGTACTTCAGGGGAAGTTTGAACATGAAAGTTCAAGTACTGCAGGGGGGAAGTTGTCTTTAAAGTGGGGAAAGAGTGGACTTTTTAAGATCTGTGGAACCTAATCTAGTGATCGTCTGTAACCTAGCAATGTTATGGTTAAATTTCATTGTTTATTTTATATTACAGTATTTCTTTATTAAATTTGTTTTAATTTATGCTAAAACAGGTAAAGCAGTGGGTGTAACATGTGTAGTTATTGTGGGAGGGTTGGACATGACTCAGCAGGCATTGGAGCTCGGAAAGCGGCCCCACATAATTGTGTCAACACCCGGCCGTCTTGTGGACCACCTCGAAAAAACAAAGGGTTTTAACCTTAAAGCCCTGAAGTACCTGGTAAGAATTTATTAACTTTTCGCCATGCATCATACTCCTCTCCATTTATTCCAAAGCGTAAATCTATAATTAAATGGGTACATTCGTATAATTATAGTAGCTAATACCTTAATAATGGCCCACGGTAGACTGAAATCTGGTGACGTTGCATCCTGTGTTGGTGTCTTTAACTTTATTTAATGGAATGACAGTGAACACCATTCCCTGCTATTTTGCTGTAGAAACAAGCAACTTGACTACATTCTGCTTGTTACTTTTGGGGGGAAGTGGAAAGCAGGGGTTATGGCTTTAGTTATACTCTTTGTACCCAACAAATCTTATTGAAGTTACAGCATGCATTGAAAACATATTGAAAATTACTTAGGATTTTAATGTGCTGACCTGTCAGCAATTTCCCAACCATAAATGTTCCCGGAATCTCAGGGTTCTGCATAAATGTTTATACTCACCTAATGTTTCCACAGTTTTTGAGCTATTACTATAAGTTTGGTGTCAAAATGTTCACAAATAAGTTTGCTAGAAATATAATGTGATTTGATAATAGAATTTGCCTGAAGGCACTGAATGTACAAATTTTTATAAACATTATAACATTTCTCATGTATTTCTCATCATTCCTCATGTACAGTATTATCAACATAAAAATAAAACATATGGAAATGTGAACACATTATCAGTCTACATTACTGAAAAAAGAAAGCGATCATAACTTTCATACTTTTCTGGCAGGTAATTTGCAAAGCATGGTGAAAATTTTTACAAGCAGGCCAGTTGTTGTCTTGAGCGATATAGATAGTTTGCCGAGGTCATCTCCGGTTGGTCTCCTGATACCTTGGTTGGTTCCCTGATAAGCTATGCCTATAATGTGCTAAAAAAATTGTTTGGGGGAATTATAAGATATGTTTTAGTGCAACCTGTCCTCATGGATGGGGGGGGGGGTTACCCTTGAAGTAATCACTTCAAAGCAATATGTAATTACAGTAGTGCCATTATCTACTCTCTATCAATGGTTAGGTTAGGTTATAACAGTGTGTTATTCTCAAATGTGAAATTTGAAAACAATTTGAGCATCCCCCTAGAATTTCATTTACAGAAAACCAAATTCTTCAGACCATTTCAAAGAAAACAAGTGTTGCACATTTATTTATATATACAAGAGCTCTAACATTCATGTAAAGCCACTAGCATGCATAGCATTTCGGGCAGGTCCTTAATCTTAATTTTCCCTGGAATATGACCCATCAAATAGTTTAACAACCAGGTACCCATTCACTGCTGGGTGAACAGAGGCATACAGTTAAAAACTGGCACCTAATCAATCCTCACTGGCTAGGATACAAACTCTGGCCAAATTGGTGATTTAATTTTATCATGCTAAAAGAGGTCTTTACCGTTTTATTTTATAGTGAAATGTTGAATTAGAGTTTACTTCAGCCCAAGCAAATTGTCCTTGTATTAAGTTGTGATGTGTGATGGTGTGCTGCTCTGGGTAGAGCTAAAGCTGTCTTTTTCTGCAGATAATGGATGAAGCAGATCGCATTCTTAACATGGATTTTGAAGAGGAGGTTGACAAGATACTGAAGGTCTTGCCTCGTGAGAGGCGCACAATGCTCTTCTCTGCCACCATGACCAGTAAGGTGAACAGTTGATAGTGTATATAGTTATACTCTTCAGTTGTCATTTTGAAGACATTGAAATTTCCCTAATATGTGGCCTGAATCTGCACACGCATAATTGATCTTTATGCATGTGATCTCGCATCAAACCATATTGATTTTTTTTTTCTTTTAAGTTTATTTTAGTCACTTTTAATTATGATAATTTTTTTTTAACATTTGCTAAAAATATTCTGGATATTTTATTTGTTATAGTCCTTACTTCGGAGCAATTTGTGAATCTTGTTTTATTTAGCACAAATTGTTGGAATTTAGTTTTTATTGCACTCGTCATGTGTGTTCCTGGTAAGGTAACTGTTTATAAATTTTCGGGCTACAAACCGTCTCTAGGAATGGATTAAATTCATAAGCTGAGGTACCGCTGTATACTCACACCCTAATATTTTTCATGTTCTATGGGCTGATTTCAACTTGACATATGAAGGACAACTACCAAGAGAACTTGTCTGGAAGGAAATTTAACTACATTAGCATATTCCCCACTCCCTATGCTTTGAAACACAGTTTTCAAAGGTAAAAGGACCTAAGAATCTAAGGATTTCATTGCACATGCCCCCTTGCCTTTCTTGGTTAAAGGCCTTTAAACATCATCTACAACAATTCTTCTTTACATCACTTGCATCCAAGTTAATTATACTTCATCCATGTTCAGTCTAATGTTTTAGGATCACATTCAAACCCTGAAAAGTACTCTCAATATTTTATTTATAATTGTCTACTTTATTATATTTTCAAGTTTTTAAATGTTAAAAAATCATTTTGATCTTTAGAAGCCAGATTTCCACAATTCTGTTACTTCACTGTCAGATTTCCTTTCATAATTGCCCCTATATATAATTAATTTTTAATGATCTTAACCAGGTTAACAAACTACAGCGAGCACATTTGAAAGATCCTGTGAAAGTGGAGGTGTCATCCAAATACCAGACAGTAACCAAGCTGCAGCAGTATATGCTTTTCATTCCATGCAAACATAAAGTAAGTTTTAAAGACTCAGAGAAATTTATATACGCTTCTGACATTTTGCCCTATATTCAGTAACTTTATTTTGGATGAGAAAATCCACAGGAGCCATGATGAGGATTCGAACCTATGCGTTGGATATTCCCAAATGCACGCTCTAGATGACTACGACACGACATGGTCATGGCCATGTTGTGGCGTAGTCGTCTAGAGCGTGCATCTGCGAATACCCAGCACATAGGTTCAAATCCTCATCACAGCTCCTGTGGATTCTCTCATTGCTATATCACGGTAATGTGATTCCTCAGTGTATTATTTTGGATATTGATGACTTTACATATTTGCAGCACATATACCTGGCGTACATCTTGAATGAGATTGGAAACCAGTCTGTTATCATCTTCTGTGCGACTCAGCTATCAACCCTCAAAACTGCACTAATGCTGCGAAACCTGGGATTCACTGCTATTCCGCTATATGGGAAAATGTCCCAAAACAAACGGCTTGGAGCACTAAATAAGTTCAAAGCAAAAGAAAGATCTATTCTTCTAGCAACAGATGTGGCCTCAAGGTAATAACAAAGCTTATTTGAAAGCTACATGTCACATTTTTCAAAATCAAATAGTTTTTTTTACTTTAAGATAGTAGAAACTACTATATTGATAAATACAGGGAGGGTAAGGAGACAATCAGCTTATTAAATTATATTAAAATTGTTAATATAATATTCAATTGATATTCAATTTCAAATAATGTCCAAGCTTGCACATTGCAAATATATCTGATACACTGATAAAAAGCTAAAGAACTGTTTTGTGTGTGTATGTAAGTGTGTGTGTAAGCAAGCAAGCAAGCAAGTAAATACCTAAGTGTAGTTACAGGATGAGAGCTACACTCGTGGTGTCCCGTCTTCCCAGTACTCTTTGTCGTATAACGCTTTGAAACTACTGATGGTTTTGGCCTCCACCACCTTCTCACTTAGCTTATTCCAACCGTCTACCACTCTGGTTGCCCCAAAAAAACTTTCTTATATTTTTTCGGCACTTTGTTTCCTTAACTTGAATCTGCATCCTTTTGTTCGTGAAGTTGCTGGTTTCAGGAATTACTCTTTGTCAATTTGGTCAAATCCTGTTAATGATTTGTAAGTGGTGATCATATCTCATTTTCTTATGTGTTCAAGTTTTGGCATGTTTAATGCCTCCTGTCTATCCTTGTAAGTCTTGTTTTTCAGTTCTGTAAGCCATTTTGTAGCATGCCATTGCACCTTTTCCAGTTTATTTATGTGCTTCTTGAGATTTGGGCACCATACAGCTGCTACATATGCACAACACAATGCACACAACTGTGTGTATGTGTGTGTTTGCTTGCCCCTGCCAACAAATGACCACTAACTACTTACAACATTTCTCCTTATGGTTGTAACACACATTAAACAGAAATCATTTATAATTTGCAGGCTAATTTATTGCATTAATTACTGATGCATTATAATTTGTAGAATATTTAGCTAAATTAAAAAGTAATAAAACAGCATACTGTATACATTGTAGATCAAGTGGAAGGCAAGCAGGAGTAGTTAGGGAACTGAAGGCAAGGAGGAGTTGTTATGGAATTGAAAGAAGGGAGTAGGAGCTAGGGGAGTGAAAGCAGGCAGGAAAAGTTATGGAAGTGAAAGCAGGCAAGATAATTTAGGCTTAGTAGCCTTTAAACAAATTTATGTTGGGAAACTTATGATGATAAATTGGAGTATTGTCTTATGTTGCTTCATCTTGCAGAGGTTTGGACATTCCTTGTGTGGACTACGTGATAAATTTTGATGTTCCGATGCACAGCAAGGATTACATTCACCGCGTTGGTAGAACTGCTCGTGCCGGCAAGTCTGGCGTTGCCATCACCTTTGTGTCACAGGTATGGTACAGGATGCAGCATTTTGTAAATTTATATAGATTTTATTTTCACTTAGAAATTCACAGAACAGATTTTTTTTAGTACTGTACCATATAAATCATTACTGTAGTAATGATTTATAATGACTAATCCTTTTTTTTATTTAACATCTATTTAAAAATGTGTTATTAACCTAGTTAATTAAATTTTTCTCTGAACTGTTAACTACTGATTAACAGGACTTTAATGAATCAGTGATGTGAACATAGAGGAAGCTGGGTATTAAAGCCCTTGTTCTTCTACAGTTGTTCCTCAGAGGGTTTTTTTTTTGTCTTGTCCTTAAAAAAATAGTCAATAACTAAAATATTTGCCTGATTCTGCAATTATCTGCCACAGGCTGTCCATAGTTTCCGAAGTCTCATGTATTTTTCCTTTACCATGCTGCCATATTTATGTTCTCTGCACGTACTGATCTTTATCCAGGTTAATTCATACAAACTGTTATATTTTGGACCCTTTACCATCTTAAGAAGTACGCCATGTTAAGGGACTTTTATTCTAAACAGCAATCAAGAATATGCCTTTATTACTGTAAAAAAAAAATTGAAGTGCTCCACATCTTATAGATGATGTGTCTGATTTTATGATGCTGATGGATAGGTCTGGGTGACCTTTGTCTCGAATCACTTTCAATCTTCTTTAGCCCATAAATAGTTAAGACGAGTGACAAAAAGCAGTGTTGAAATTTCTTTTGCCATTGCTGCTGGTGACCTACAAGCCCTCATGGTCATTACTTCTGGGTTGACCCATTGCAAAGCCTACATGAACCTTTGAAGATGTCTACCTATGTTCTGGCACAACCTGCAAGGGCTTTGAAAACTCCTATATCTGATACAACACAGCCTGCAGGAGCCTTGTAAAGTTCTCATAATCCATCCTATCATTTTTCTGGCTGACGCAATATTTGCTTGGTTATGCTCCCTAAACGTTAGGTCGTCAGTCATCATTATTCCCAAATCCTTTACATGTTGCTGTCCTACTATTGGCAGATTTAATTATGTTCTGTACCCTGTATTATGTTTAAGGTCCTCATTTTTACCGTACCTAAGTACCAGGAACTTATCACTGTTAAACATCATATTATTTACTGCTGCCCAGTCAAAAACTTTATGAAAATTACAAGCAGATATTAATAATTTTCATACTTGTATTCAACATGATTGAATACATTTTATTATGTGACATTCACTTCAAACTTTTAAGAATTAAGTTTTTGCATGTTGGGAAAGAGAGGCTTATAGTTAGAGAAGAGTGATTAGAGACTGCTTTTATATGTAGGTCTGGGGAAAATTTTACCAATTTACTAACATTAATTACATTTTCAGTATGAAGTGGAAGTGTATCAGAGAATAGAACAGCTCCTTGACACAAAGCTTGATGTGTATCCAACAGTTAAAGAAGAGGCTCTGGTCTTAGAGGAAAGAATAGTGGAAGCAGAGAGATTTGCCAAACTGGTAAGGAACTCTTCAGTGATTTTGATAAGTGGGCAGAAACGTCATGAAATTAGATATAGCCCTTACTGCATTCTCTTGAAGCCTTTTCCTTCTATTTACACACAAATACTGTACCTTCTTGTGCTTCACAGGCATAAATGACTTCTGATACCTTTTAGCAGGCTTAGAGCTTCCTCTTCCCATGGTTCATTGTAAGCCTTACATTACTGTTTTCCCTGGAACTCTACCTGACCAGTTGGTTAACAACTTACTTGGTCTCCACTTACTGCCGTATGAAAGGGAGTAAAGAGTTATGGATTGAGGCCCAATTGACCCTTCTTAGCCAGAGCTTGAATCCATTCAAAATCACTCGTGAAGCACGGGGCAAGTGTGGTACCATTGCACCACTTCTATGTCAAAGCTCATTTCAATTTGTTTGTCACCCCTCACTGCACACAAGTATTTTCATGTATCACTCTGACTCATTTGCTTTTAACTTTTTCCGGTGATGCCTTCCCTCTCCTAGGAAAGACCTATTCTATGCTTTCTTGTATTTGCATGTGATTATTTTATTGTATATTTATACAAACATGTAAGCATAAATAAGCCAGCCAGTTTAATTAATAAAAGATTATCTGAAACCCTGATTATAACCCAGTTTATCCACATTAACACTTGGAGTCTCTGCAGGAGATGTCTCGGCTGGACGAGAAAGGTGGAAGGAAAGGCAAGAAGCGGGACGCCTTTGGCGACGACACTGAAGAAAGCATGGGTGTTCGGAACCGGATGAACAAAAGGAAAAATTTTAAAAAGTAAACACTTATTAAGTTGTGTACTGTACATGTAATGCAGAATGTTTAAAACTTGAAGGGTGCTGTGGATTTCATTTCCTGTGTTGTTAATGAAATGGTGCCAGTTTTTTTTCGACTTGTGTATTTCAGTATACAGTACTGTACTATAAAGTGTTACCTGCAAATTAAAATGTTAAATAAAATACTTTCATCTAATGTTAATGTTATATTAAAACTGTAAAGATAAAATAGTATTATTGTCACTTTGTTCATTATTACCTCTCATTTCATTTCGACTGCTTTACCCTGGTCGGCCATGTAAGCACAAGATGAATGTGTATAACAATGATCATTGTGGTTAATATATAGCAAAATGTGAAAGAGTTTTTACATTTTTGTATAACCAAACATTTGTTGACAATTCTAAGATGCTTCATACTAATTATAGGGTAGAAGGTCCTACCATTACCACATTTGGGTGTTCTCTGGGTAATGCCTAGCAATGGAGGAAACAAATTAATGCACTTACACATGGAACTGGCTAGGTTATCTAGTTCCAATACCTAACCCCAGACCTAAATTCCACCATAACTATTGCTTGTACAGATTTTTTAGGGCTTAAATGTTCCCATTAATTGATGATGATTTTTGTCCTTCGTTGTCAAAGATGGCCATGACTTCAGAATATGGGTTGAGATCATGACTGGCGCTTGACTTCAATTTAAGTGAGGGAGAGTTGCGCAAATCACCAGCCTCACTCTCTTATCCTGGCCTATTTCTGTCCAGCAACAAGACAAGTCGAGATAGCAGGAGATAATAGGTAGCCTTAACTCACCGAGGGCCCTCAAACCTTCGGCTACCTTCACCTGGTTGCACCTGCCAGTCGAAGTAGTTTACTGGGGCGTGGCCGCTGTTGCATCCAAACCGCTACTAGGAGCCGCAGGTGAGAGTTGAGTGCTGGTGGGTACTAAAGCAGGCGAAACCACCCAAAGGTGCGACTGTTCCCTGTCAGAGGTACTACCCCTCACTGACACCCCAGATAATAATCTGGGGTGTCAAAACTTTGATTATAGTGCACATGCAAGAACTTTCCCATTTATTAATAGTTCAGGAAATAGGTCAAATAACTGTGCATTATGCTACAATTGAGACACGTCTAGAAACTTGTCAAGTAGGAGAGAGAAGTTTTATTTTCCTCCACATATTTAATGAAAAGTACAGAATAGCTAAATTCATATAACTGAAGGTGAATTTTATTATCTCCCTTGTTAATGGCATACTCTGGCAGTGACTGGTTATGAGAGTCACTGCCAGAGTATGTATATAAAGATGGGACTTTTTATATTCTGTAATTAAGAAATGCTGAAAAACTGTGGTGTACAGTGCATCCTCCAATATCTGGACCTCCCTCTAAACAAGGGACCAAATTTGCACACCGGATTTACCCTCCAAAAATTATTAATAAGGATTTCGTAGGGAATGTAGTGAAAACTTGAATCATTTCGTCACCGTAATTTTCTTCAAATCGCATTTTTTCATATTTTCCTACTCTTGCATTTTCATTTGTAAGTCTTGTTCAAAATAATGCATTTTTATTTTACAAATGACTTACTGAGCTTGTAATATGTTATAAATTGCACAAAAAGTCTTGTGAGAATTTTTAGTTACATTTAAAGTCATGCTGAGTGCATGTATGGGTCACTCGTAGTGTGACCTCTCATTACTCGAGCAGTTTCACAGCATTGTTGGATTATAGTTATCGGGAATATGAAACCAAGTCATCCACCTAGAGTGGCAAGGGTAAAAGAAATTTTATGACTGTGGATTCAAAGAAAAAAATCTGGTAAATGATTCACAGAGAAGTGTGGTATTAACATTAGTAGTGTTTCCAATATTAAACAACAAGGGAGTTTATTAATATGGGGTTTTTTAATAAGAGGGAGAGCAGAAGCAAGCATGTAAATATGATCAGCTAGATGATGCAGTTTCTGCGGCCTATGCAGCATTGTGTGTATTTACGGCATGATGCGAAAAGGCATAGTATTTCACTGCACTAGGTTTGAGAAGCCCAGCCTGTTTTCTAGAAAGGTAAGTAAAAATTTTGCTCTGTAAATTTATTCGTTACAAATAATATACCGCACCAAAATACCGGTAATTGTTTATATGTATAAATATGCATAAACATGTATTGCTTGCTGTTATATAAAGGTCCCAAATTTGACCATTAACCCTGGAAAAGTAACAAAAAGTGGTGGTAAATAACCCAAGAAAGGGGCAACTTTTTGGAAATCCAAAACTGTAGACTTTGGAGGTGGCATTGTACCTTAAAATATAGCACGGTCGGCTACCAATAAAGTGGTGGGGTAACGAAGCAAGACAACAGATAAGCATCTGTTCTGATTCAAAACAAAATTATTACTATCGTGATCACAAATATGATCATAGTACACATACGACAACTTTCAAATGCACTTCATCTATTAATTGTATTCTTAAGGTATATTTTCTTAACTTTTAAAATAAAAGAATACTGGTAATAAATTTTACAAATAAAAGGTAGAAATATTAATTTGGACGTGTATTCAATCTTACCAGAATTAATTATTTAGGCTTCAATGGGTTCTCACCTCTAAAGAAATTTGTTTGCAGAAAATCCAATCTGCCTAGTTTCAGTTGAAAGAGAAGGCAAGATTTTTGACCTTTAATATTGACCTTTTTTTGCAAAAACAGCTTTTGGCATCACTGCTGTCGAGGTATCTCTCCCATTGTGTCTTGTTACCGTCCTTGTGCTTGTATTGATTTAAGGATTGTGCTATGGTTTCAAAATCAGACTTTGAATATGTTGTATTTACAAGCACCTGGAATATCTGGACTCCACTCTGGCTTCCATTACTTTTTTCAGGTGGTTGCGGCTAGTTGGCTATTTTAGTCGTTACATGAAATGAACCTTTATGAGGTCATTCGTTCTTTATAAAGGAATTATTTTGCTCTTGTGAACAACAATTTGATATGCGAATTACATAATCAACTTGTGAATGACGCCTTGAGTCTTAGTGTACAATAGTGTGATCCTATGTGCTAGATAGCTTGAGCCGGTTGATATATTCTAAACATGAATATAGAATATTCATAATATAGAATGTTCAGAATATAGAACTTTAACATTCAGAATATGAACGATAACGATGCAACAAATTTGCTTAATGGAAATAGCGTTTTTGAATTGCCGGTTCAATTGAGACTGCCACTTAAACAAGGCTATTAGGATCATTAAAGCATATGTGGATAAGCCAATGGCGTTGCACAGTGAATGAAGCGAGCACCAATCAGGGTTAAGTCGGTATAGTTGGTTGGTGGCCGGTCCAGCCAGTCGCCCTTGGCCATAGGCACCTCGGTGAACCTAAGTAATAGGTTTCCTGTACCCAAGAATGGTGAACTGTATCTTCAGACGAAGATATAGGCAGGTGAGCCATCAAAATTGGTTATAAATTCAGTTTAGATGCCTACATAGTGAGAGGCAGATGGCCAGTTAAACAAGTCGGTCGTGCAGGTGAGTTAATGGCTTTTCATTGGTGCTCTGAGATTGGTAGAGGCTGGGCAGGGTGGGGAAGTTGGCGGGCTGTGGGTATCCAGACGAGTATCTACCTACATTCGGCTGGGTATCTACCTACATTTGGCTCGCTCTTCACATAACGTAACCCAACAGGCAAAAATATTGCCCGATTAACTTTTGGATGCTGATTTATTTAACTGAATCAATATTTGCCCAACTTTGCTTAGATGGAAGGGGGGGGGGATAATAAACTAAATGCAGTGAGGAGTCGTTTTATCATTTTAGTCATGCTCCGAGACGGTTACGTGACAAATACCAACGTTTATGTGAATTTTTTAAGTCATTTGACCCTTCACGTCTCTAGTTAACTGAAATCCAACTCTGGCTGGCTATTTTTAGTTGATAAAGCAGTCGAGCTCTGCTTGGTTTCCAGTCGTACTGGTGTTACAAACTCTGACAGCTTGGCGGGCGACGCAACTCTGAAAAAAAAGTGTTCATTCCTGTCACATCTCCCTGTCCTTCATAACCATGGGAGATAGTGTTAGGTATTGCGAATAACAAATCGCAAACTATTAAATGTGAACTATTCGCGTGGCCTTTCTCTGACCGCCGCATCAACAGGAAGTGATGGGGCGGGAGGATACAAGTAGGCTACGTGTCCTTCACACACTATAATCAAGTATTCCAGGCATGGTAATTGTCTAGAGAATTTTTACGGGCTCGCCATAGCCCGTGTTACATGGACATTTCGTTCTGAGTAGCTAAATCTAAAACAACAACATCTAGAGAAAGCTCTATATTCCAGTACGTGCATATCGATATAATTTTTTTTATAGCATAATGGGTTCAATTGGTGGTAACAGGATGGATTTTGAACATGCATTAAATGAAGTAAACTGCCTTGATAGAAATCTTGACCGCTCATTATTTACAGTTATTCATGCTTTGCTAGTATACACGTTTACGCATTGATAATTTACAACTAACGCATTTAGTATACATTTACCTACTTTTCTTTTACGTTTCAGTATTTACTGAATATGTATGACTGTATCAAGTATGTTTATTGAGACAAGAAAATGCATCTCGAAGGTATAGAGTAGCTTAGGCTATTTCTACCCTCCCCCCCCGCCCCCCTCCCCTTATGACCGTATCTGGGAGTCGTCGTCTATACCTGAGGACAAGCTAGAGGCGGTTAGTCTTCCTATTCGGAAACCAGGTTCTCTAGGGTTATCCCCTCCGGACTTCCGCCCCTTCGCCCTCACAGAGTTTCGTCTGCAAACTTTGAAACGTATGGTCAATGTCAGTCTGATGTGGTTCTTGGAACACTATCACCACCTCTCCCCTTCTCAATTTGGCTTTCACAAGTGTCGTAGCACGACCGATGTCTTGGTGAACTTGGAGGTCTATATTCGTACTGCCTTTGTTGCGAAGACCTCCGTTGTTGCTGCTGCCCTTTTTTGACTTGGAAAAGGCGTATGACACCACCTGGAGATACCATATTCTGTCCCAACTCCGTTCTTTTGGCCCTCGTGGTAATCTCTCTCTCTCTCTCGGTGAACTGCTCGGTGAAAAGTTCTAGGTGTACTGCTGCTCTCAGATTGCTCATTGACAATCCAAGGTTACACTCAACGTCTCCTTTAAAGACAGATTCTTTGGCTAAGAAGCTCTATCATGCATTCGGAGGCCAACATGAGATGGAGACCACATGAAATGGACTCTGTTACCATCTTTAATAATTTTGTTATATTTGTGTCTATCTTCGGACACGAGCATGTTACAGTTATGTCTTAAAGAGTGTCTGTTTAACTCATGGGCACTTAATGGAACGCCGCCCTGCGCCTCATTGTCCAAACTGCATTGCCCCTCTTAAAGTCGTTTAAATTCTTGTAGAATGTCCGGACTTCCAAGACATGTGTGCGTCTTGCTTCCCGATCGTCCCTCGCGGCCACTTGTCTCTGGAAAAGAATCCTGGGTGAATCATATACCTTTGATATCGTTCGCCTTATGCGCTTTTGTTCCCGTATTGGCGTCCTTAATGATATTTGGCGCCTTCTGAATATCCCGCACATTTGATGGTGCTACATCGTCTCCCAGGTTTGGTGCCTTCTTATGGCAATTACTTACTTGGTTACATTTTCACTATAGTTTACACGTTCCTATATTTTGTGACCTCGCACCCATTTCTATCACACGAGGCGGATATCCTTGGGGATACCGGTCGAGATATCCGCGCCCAGATGACAGGGTCCCGATACGTTATCATTGTTATGGAGAAGAAATGTATATGTTTTATCACTCGGAATGTTCGGTAATATATCTCGTAAATCTTAGTTTGTGATATATATATATATATATATATATATATATATATATATATATATATATATATATATATATATATATATATATATATATATATATATATATATATATATATATATATATATATATAATATATAATATATGTGTGTGTATATCACGAAAATAAACACGTGATTAAAAATGTGACAGTGTCAGACCACGGAGGAAAATTGAAACAGGAATTTCCTTAAGTACTTTCGTATATTAATACATCTTCAAAAGGAGTCAATTATTGTCAATTTGACAATAATTGACTCCTGAAAGAAACTAATTATTGCCAATTTGTTTGTTTCTCCCGTAATGACCAAGCTTATGTCTGGCTGTAGTTTGCTGACTACGGCCTCTGGGAGACCGAAAGTCAAAGAGTGGGTGAGTTAAGTTAACAAGTTAGCTAAGTTAACTTATATCGACGAATGGTTCCCCTTACACGTATGATTTCCCGGACTCCAGGAAAGTATAATGGTTTGACAATGTTGTATATCGATACCTGTATAATGTTTGTATTAGTTATTATATTATATTGTATGTACTAGCATTGTACACTAGCATTGTGTGTACTAGCTCTATAAATCTATCAATTTTTGTATAACCTGTTGTATGTATGTACTTTACCTGAATAAACATTTGAATTTTTTTTTTGAATTTTATCTGTATGAGAGTTGCCAAAGAGCGCTAGAGCAAATAAAACAACGTATATAGCATCGTGGAACATTTATTAATAATTTTATATCAACAGGAAATCTAGAAATATATATTTTTCGTGAATAAATAATTAAATAATTTTCTCTTATGATATTGCCTTAATGCAGATGCTGGCACCTTGGGGCTGGAAATGATCCATATCCCAAGTTCAAGTTCAAGTATGTTTATTGAGATAAGCAATAAATACATCTCAAAGGGATAGAGTAGCTTAGGCTATTTCTAACCCCCTTCGGGATCCATATCCCGAATTCGATTCCCGCGCAAGACGAGACGTTTGAGTACGTTTCCTTTCACCCACCTGATACCTCTGTTCACCTAGCAGCAAATGGGTACCTGGGAGTTAGGCAACTGTTATGGGTTGTATCCTGGGTGAGGTCAGTCGTTGGTCAAAGTCCTATAAGTGGACTCGATAAGCCTAACAGGCTTCAGACAATTGTAAACAATATCTTAAATAATTTGAAAAGTAAACTTTGATACTGTTTAAGCACAGTATAGCGAAAATATATTAATTACATCTTGAGATATACACTTAAGATGTAATTAAACTTAGGTTATACCCGAGACGCTGCACGTACACGCTACATGAAGTATACTCACACACAGCTGGACCTGCTAAGTAACCCCTGTAATCTGATCCTCTGTATTATTATACATGAATTAGTATTGAAATGAGTTTCCTGTTCGTTGCAAAAGTAATGCAGTTTACTTTCATAATAATAAAAGTTTTGTCGACCAGACCACACACTAGAAGGTGAAGGGACGACGACGTTTCGGTCCCTTCGGTCCGACGACCGAAACGTCGTCGTCCCTTCATCTTCTAGTGTGTGGTCTGGTGAACTTACTTTAGTCACGTTATTGTGACTCATCGCCTGCACATTTTTGTGTCGGTCGGGAAGTTTCTATATATTATATACTGTAGGCATGTATCGAGGTCCACTCAAAGGTGGAGCTATTGCCCTCCCCAGGATGAAACTCCCCCCCCCCCCCAAAAAAAAAAATAGCCCAGCTCCTGGATACCTATAGTTACTGCTGGGTGAACAAAGGCATTAGATGAAAGGAAACTTGCCCAACCATTTCTCGCCCGCCCTGAAATTGGATCCGGGTATCAGATCTCCAGTATCAGCTATTGATACAGATAATGGCTCCAAAGAGCCTCCACTTACGGGTTCACCATAGCCCGTGCTACTTTTTGTAGCTGAATCTAAAACAACAATATTAACACAGTAGAATTTGTCTTTGAAAATGTGAGGAGAGACCTTACGAAACGCATCACTAGGCGTCAGACCTAAATAAAAAGTAAAAATTAACTTTGGAGAGTTAATTTTTCAACTTCCTGTTTCAGTGAAGAAAAAGATAAGGAATATCGAGAAGATTCGTGCCAGAATCATAAATCTAAAACTTTGTCGTTTTCAACAAAATATGTAATAAATAATGGTCACTTAAGTGACCATTATTAGGAAAACAAATATTTCAATGTGGATTTTTTTTCTAAAACCGTTCAATACAAAGTTATGTGAAGTGTCCAAAAGACACATCAGCAGTAATATTTCTAAGAACGTTGAGTTAAATACTCCTTTGTCGGTGATGTATTTGTTGATAGTACAGATACTACCAGGAGGCCACTGAGGAGACCTGGTCAGAGACCAGGCACCCTGACCCCCGGAATCGCCGCAAGGTAAGCACTGGTGAAGGAGGACCTCACTGTGCTGCGAGTCTGACGGTGAGCGCTAGTGCCTTCGTGCCGAGGACGAAGGCCACCGCCACCCCAGCCAGCACTAGTACTACCCACACTCTGTTGAGCCTCAGAGTGGTACACGCCACCGAGGAGGGAGGCACCGTGGTGCTGGACGGGGGTAGGTTCCTCGTGGACGGCGGTAACGGCTTCCCAGGGGAGGCCTCCATCACTCCTGGGGGAGGGTTGTGTGTGGGGGTGATGGCGCAGCTCTCAGACTGCTTCCAAGTGTCATTCTTGAAGTATTCGTTTCTCCCACAGTTAAGGGACCCCATGGATACTTTCTTCGTTCTCAGCCGAAACCTGAGGAATGAAACATTGCAGTTTTTGAAGACTTTTTTGCTGGTGAAGAAGCAGGAGTCTGGGCCTTCTCTCACGCGAATGCAACCCCCATGGAACTCTTTTTCTATGTAATAAATGGACACCTCGTTCCACACTTCAGCCTTTAAGTTCAAATTTTCTTGGGTAACGACTTCCATATCTAAATTTTCCTCTTTGAAAACACAATTTTTAATCACTACGGAAAGGTTTAGCTGGAAATGGTCTTGGGGTAGCATGAAAAGCGTGTTGTTCTTGCCGTTTAAGTACACAATGGAATTATCTTGCATCACTTGTTGACCAATGCAGCGTCGGGGACATTCCCAGACCAGCCGGGCCGTTGTGAGCTGGTACACGAGCACCTCGAACTGCCTACACCCCTCCCTCACGCCAGAGCTGATAGTGTAACTATGGTTCTGGTGACTGGTGGTAGCCTCCAGGACGCTCTCATTCGTCAACCTAAGGTCAATATCAGTCCAATTAGCAACAGAAAAAACTTCGGCGGGCCAAGAGTTCGATTTAATTAACTTTTCGCCTGTGTGCAGTGTGACCATTAGTTTGTTCTTGTTCTTGTAGTCAAGTCGAAGACCCAAACGCCATTCAGAGTTAGGACCTTTGATGATGAAATCAGCGGACCAGTCCTGACGTGTGATGCTGACGCCGAAGGTGGTAGGCAGCAGTGTCTTGAACACATTGTTGACCTGGTGATGAGCGTAAGGCACACAAGGCTGCCAAGAACGCGAGGTCAACACCTCTGACAGCAGTGCTAGACTCAACATGAAGGTGGCAGCCAAGAGTGCCATGTCGTTCAGGATGCGACAAAGGGAGCGTACTTCCACTCTCCGTCATGTCTCGTAGGCGACTGGTGATGCGTGCTTTGATTTGGTAAGTAAACTCGAGCGCATGCACACAGAGGGCACCTCTTGGTGCGTATATGACGACAGGTGCGAACATCATGACTTTTCTCTCTGATGTAACATCTCTCGAGAGTAAACTTCGTATTGCTTCATAGATTGCTTTTACGTGTAGTTACAAGTTTCATTTCCTGAACACAGACATGTTTAAGCGCTTGGTGTGGGGGAAAAAAAGCACAATTTGGGTTTTCGTATTAGGCTCTTCTAAACACAAGGTCATACATGGCTCTGGTGGGTTCCCTTGGCTTCGCGGAGGTAGAGGGTGAGCCGACGACCAGAGGCGTCGACCAGAGCCGTCGACCAGAGGGTCGACGGCTCACAAAGTGGCCAGGATCTTCTGGCTGCACGCTGAAGTTGCCTGACCGCGGGGGGAGAATCCATTCTCTCTGGAGTCAGAGGAAACCGATACGAGTCGTGTTGTATTTAATCAGGACTGTCCAACTTGGGCTTTTTTTTCATTCATTTTGATCATCGGAGATTCGAACTCGGACCTTAAAAGTACAAGATTTTTGTCCTACTGACTAGGCCATGGACGATCCAAGTGAATGAAACATTATTACCCACGTAGGATGGGCACAGGAATTTGCACACCAGTTGATAGACAGTTGAGAAGTGGAACCAGAGCTGAAGCTCGACCTCCGCAAGCAAAATTAGGCGAAATCAGAACTAACACCAGACATGAAAAGCTGATTTCATCCTTAGTTTTAAAATACTGAACAAATTTAAAAATGTTATTCCAGATAATTTTAAAAGGTCAAATGCATACAAGCCCGGGTAACAGCTCCAAGCTCGTAGATGAAATTGTTTATGTAATAATCCATTGAGGTCTGATAAAAACCTTTTTGTGCCGTCTGCAATGCTTCTTTGCGCTACCGCTCGCAGGACGAGTATGGGGTGCACAATAAACTAGCCGCCTCCAGCGGCAACAATCAAAAGCTCGACAAGCTTCCTTTTAGGACAGAATTTTTACTGGTACTGCGGGACCCTTTTGACATCACTCGTCTTGTCAACATATCGAATGATATAAAAGACTTAACCGTTCTGCGCCAGAGACGGGGTTAAATATTATTGCAGGCTAAGTGCCTTCTTTTGATAACTGTTTACTTAGGCAAAGGTAAGGCAGGGTTCGAATTCATCTTGGCGCTTGGATTATTTGCTTGCTTCTGGATAAGTGATTTTGGAGAGAAGAGCTGAAGAAGGTTCTCAGGTTGTGGAGTGTATTGGTTCTGGACAACGGGGATCTAAAACGTGTGATTGTACCAAAATAAAAACGATAGGTATGAATGCTAAAATTTTATTCAAAATATTTACACAGGTAAAGTTGCCGCTTGTTCAGTGTACCTCATCTATCCCGTCCTCAATGGACGGGGAGGAGAGAGAGAGAGAGAGAGAGAGAGAGGGAGAGGGAGAGGGAGAGGGGGGGGGAGGCGAGGTAAGGGAAGAGGGAGGGTGTGCACTCACTGGAATACTATGAGCAGAAGTGACCAACCAGGCCGCCATTAGACCAGGGGACCGCCCTGAAGGAAGGTTGTGGCCTTACTCTAGTAGACCGGAGTAATCGTGGTAAAAAAGTCGGCGAAGGAGACGGGACACTGGGAGTAGATGGAGTGACAGGACCCGTGGTGGCGACCATAATGCTCAGCCGCAGCGTACTCGTTGTCTAGGTCGCTCTCCACCTCGTTGAGCGCTGCGGCGCTTATCCTGGAAAACGAAATCACAATCAAAACATAAGCCTTAGTTCCCGCACTTTAAAAGGAGCAAGATGTGGCGGCCTTGCTTGAAACGGAACAAAACTAAAGTAAAATTTCCTCCGTAGACTTTCCTCTGGAGAGCTCGTCATTACTTTCTAGAATTCTCAGTGTGCAAAGAAAATTAAACATGATGTAATTGATTTTTAAACTATACAAGGACACTGAACCAGCGAGCATGGGACTTGCAACACCGGACACCACATGCAGGTACACGAGCCGGCCGTGTTCGGGACACCCTTCAGGCACACTGCAGGTACCGTAGGACCAGGCTCACACGGGGAGCTCCGGGACCTTCCACTGGTCGCTGATTCACATCCCCGAAATGTTCCTTACTCTCACAGTGTTACATTCAATCTTAAGCCAATTTAAACGGTAATATAATTAATTTTCAGCTTAAGAATTCTATAAATAAGCAGAGAATAAGCTATGGAATATTCTAAGAGTTCTTAAGCAAATTTTTCATAATGGAAAGTACAATCAGAATAGAAGCACCAAGTAAAAATCCACATTTATCTTTAAGAACACAGAGCTGAAAGAGACACCAAAAGTGGCAGGTCGTAGAGAGGCAAGAGAGAGAGGCCAAAGTACCTCACTGACGGTCGAAGTGACGACTAAGTTACACGTAAACGTTGCATTGGTACTCACGATAAAATTAAGTTGGCGACCTCCCCGAGGAGCCCGTGCTGGAAGGGCAGGTCAGCGACCTCGCAGATGGTCCTGAGCGTGCATTCGTGACCGTTGTAGCCCAGGCTGGTCAGGTCAACGCGGAGGAGAGGTTACATGTGGGTACAACTACCGTCTCAGGGTAATCAAGTATAGTATATGAGAGTATACCTGACAGTTAATATTGTGGTAACAAATGAAAGCACCAAGCCGAAACAAAAATAATCTAACAGTTCGGATTTATTATCAGTAATAGTAATGATTATAATAATAATAATTCCAGGGAACATAGGATTAAGGATTTGCCCGAAACGCTACGCGTACTAGTGCTTGTACAAGAATGTAACCACTCTTGTATATATAAAAAAAAATTATTTATAATAAAATTTTAAAGATACGCATGCTCGCACCCCCTCCCCCCCCCCCCCTTCCCCTACCTGTCAAGAAGCATTTCAATTTCACGGTAGAAGTCAAAGCGCTGCTCCAAAGCCTGCAACGATCGTCCAAAACTGATGGTGGTGGAGTTGTTGAGGTTAAAGAGCATTGAGCTCTGGAGTGCCAGGTTGCTGAGGTACCCGACTCCGGGCAGAGGCAGTCGGAGATTAGTTTGTACCTGTGGAGGAAGTAGTGATCAAGAGAAGACACCAAGCCCGGGGGGACTAGGTAACACCAGTGAAGGATGATACGCTACACAGTCTAAGAGGAACTCGCTGAGAAATTACTACAAGCTCTTCCCGCCGGACGTCTTTTGACGTCTCGCCGAGAAGGAAATTTTAAGACCGAACTCGCGTCACTAGACTTCCCAGACACGTGCACCACCGAATGGACCATGAGAAGGTGCGTGTGCCTTGGGGGAGTCCAGGAAGGAGGGTTCGATCCCATTGAATGACCTCATTATTGTGAATAAATCCACAAGAGCCGTGAAGAAGGTTCGAGTTTGTGTCTCGGAGAGACTGCGGGATCCGTGTGAGAGCAGTAGCAATCCCGGTTGCAATTCTTTTGACCATGTCGTGACTCAGTCGATTAAGACACGTCCGGGATCATCCTGGACGTAAGTTCGAACTCTCATCACGGCTCTTGTGAATTTATTCATTTGATATATCACGCTATTGTAATTTCTGCGTGGACTTCAATACTGTATCACTGGTTCACTACGTTCTCGCGATGTCACTGCACGGGGGCACATTGATTGGTTTAGGCCATTATCGGTAACTAGGAGTATTGTCACTATAATTCTATATTACTTTGAAGGGAGACGAAGACAGTAAGAGCTGGGATACGAGGATGAAAGGGAACTATCAGGAGAAAGCGCCAAGCCATTACGACTATATAGCGCTGGGAAGGGGTCAGGATAAGGATTCGGGGGGGGGGGGGAAGGAATGGTGCCCAACCACTTGTGGCGACCTCCCCGAGGAGACCGTGCTGGAAGGGCAGGTCAGCGACCTCGCAGATGGTCGCTGACCATCTCGGGGTCAGGGGATTGAACACGATGGACAGTCGGGGATTGAACGCCAACCTGCATGGCGCGAGACCGTCGCTCTACCGCCCAGCCCAAGTTGTTGGGATGGAGTGAAGGAATGCTGCTCAACCACTTGGGCAATCGGGAATCGAATGCCGACCTTACACACGAAGCAGTGCAGTCACTGTACCCACCAGCAGCGGGTACAGTGTACCCTCTGTGGGCGCCTCACAGCTGAGTAGACAGCGCTTCGGATTCGTATTCCAGAGGTTCCGGGTTCGATCCCCGGTGGAGACGGAGACAAATGGGCAAAAATGTTTCTTTCACCCTGATGTCCCTGTTACCTAGCAGTAAATAGGTACCCGGGAGTTAGACAGCTGCTACGGGCTGCTTCCTGGGAGGTAACAAAAAGGACCGAGGACCGGGCCGCAGGGACGCTATGCCCCGAAATCATCTCAAGGTAAGCTCAACATAACCAATCGAAGTGGACGGGGCTTGATATAAAGAATATGTTGTTTTCCTATCCAAATTTACAAATACTTTAAATTTAATCCTTTTAATTTGTAAAGTTGTTTTTCTCTCATGGTTATTATAGTTGTACTTAGTAGTAAACGAGAATGGCAATCATTTCTTCGGTGTAAATAATGGACAAGATGGTGGCGACAACGGCTTACCCCGAGTAAACTTCCCAATGGGAAGATAAGGAAGCGTCTCTTGCGATATTTAGCGACCTTACTTCCCTCGGGGACATTCTGCAGCCACTCTGGCGTATCCAACTGGTCGCCCTCGGGCAACGCGGCCAGCGCCGCCATCACCACGCTCATACTCGACGTCACCAGCACAGCCTGCAGAAGCTTGACCATAGTAGTGAACTCTCTTGACGTGTGCGGGGCAGGAAGTCACTTTCTTGACGTCTGCGGGGGTGAAATTAAGACACTGTCTTGACGCGTGTGGAGGGGGCCTTGATGTTTGCAGGGAAAGGGAGCCTTGTTGCGTTTGCGTTCGTAGTTAGCACAATGTTGCCCTCGTGTGCGGCGGTCCTTGCACCCATCCGTCCGTAGCACTCTCCCAGTAACACAAGATCCCCCCAGAAATGGGCACAAGATCCCCCCAGAAGCTCTACGGACATGAGCTGGACGGACACTACAGGAGGACACCGGCCACAGTCCCTTCATATACTCCAATCTTCTCTCGTTACCGGATAATTATTTAATGGCTCCGTCCCGCAATGACATACAATTAGCGTTCCGTCATTGTCAAAGATCTGGAGAAGAGATCTCCAGGTAGCGTCCTCCCAAGGGGAACACACAACAGTGTCTAGGTGAGTACACAAGCCTCCAGGTAACGGAGGCTACCTGGAGGACGGAGGCTGACGCCATACACGGTTTCAAATGTAGATATGATAAGAGCCCAGTAGGCTCAGGAATCTGTACACCAGTTGACTGACAGTTGATAATCTCAAACATGCAATGGCCAGTTACCCGAGGGCTTGCTAACTGCATAATCCCTCGACAACAATGGAAACAATCACTTAAACGTTCGCACAGTCCAGACAGGTCCGTTATCGACGGAATTTTATTTAGGCTGTACTCGAAGTTCCATGTTTTGCTAAGGTGTTCTGACCCATCCCGTGGGCGGTAGTAGGCCCCACACCCATCCCGTGGGCGGTAGTGGGCCCCACACCCATCCCGTGGGCGGTAGTGGCCCCCGCAAGGTATCAGATTCACCAAGGATTCTATCGAGGGTCAGGTAACCGCGAGGGTCAGTCGGGAAGCAAGACGCATGCACGTCCTGGAAGTCCGGACATTCAACAAGAATTCTGCACGACCTTAAGAGGGGAAATGCGGTTTGGACAACAAGGAGCGGTGCTTCATTAAGTGCCCGTGAGTTAAACGCGTATGGCCAGTAACCTAGCCAGAGCCGTTTCCCACCGCCGGTAACGGTGGTGGAGACACACTACCCTTAGGAACACACAGTTTGTTACCAGTAACACAAGACCAACGACCCTGCCAACGGGCAAAGATTGAGGAATGAATAACTGGGTAGAAGTCGGAATAAGGAACACCTCTGAGGGAAATGGGATAAGTACCTATAGTCTCCTTAGCGACAACATCCGCACGCCCATTTAAGGAAATGCCAATATGGCTGGTAACCTAGCAAAACTCCACCTGCTTAATTCTGATAGAGAGGAGAAACAACCAATATTGGATTTCTACCACAGGATGTATTGGGTTAAATGACTCCAAAGCCACGAGAGCACTTCGAGAGTCAATCACGATGACCATGGATCGCTGACGACATAAACACAATCGACAAAGGACATACAAGATAGCTTACAGTTCAGCTGTGTGAAGACGCTAGCCAGGGGAGGTAGGCGGCACTTGTAGGGTTGGTCTAGAAAGATAGAATAGCCAACACCGTCGGAAAACTTCGACCCTTCCCAGTACGAAGAACAATTGTCAAGGGTAAAGACGTTTCAGAACAAGAGGAGAGGGGTAGCGGCCATTATCACATGGGTCAAAGAGGTGCACCATAAACCACTGCTCACAGGACGAGTATGGTATACAGTAAACCACAGCTCAAGACGAGTATGGTATACAGTAAACTACCGCTCACAGGACAGTACCAGGTCGACGATAACACAGCCGCCACCAACAGTAAAACCCGCGTGTACATACCCGTTATGTGAATGAATGCCAACTATTGTGACCGTAAGGCAAGGCGACATTACCCGGTCGTTAGACACGGCTGGCGGGTTGTACGTCATGCCTGTGCGTCCGGTGATCGCCCCCCACCCCCCTAGTTCTCCATTGATCCCCTCTCCCCAGCCTAGTTCTCCATTGATCACCCCCAACCCCCTAGTTCTCAGCACTCGTGGTCAGCACTATATGCCTAATTGCCACTTCGTACAAAAAAAATACAATTGTTTTGCCTAACCAAAAAGCTATAAGCCCGGGTAACCCACTTAACGTTATCGAGATCTATTCGTAGAAAACAAAAACGTCAAAATTACGGTAATATATATATTATTGTTAATACGTTGCATTTTTTACGGTTTGGGCCGCTTCCGTAAAAAAAAATATGGGACGTAATAAGCGAGAGAACGGGTAACTCCGGTCTTGCAAGTCATTATCTCATCGTACGGGAGATTATCTGGACAATCTGAAGAATGTTGTGTAGGTCAACAAATGACTATCTCGTGGAGACTGCATCACCGTGCAGTCTGTTGCAGTCGGTCACCGGTGGGAGCCGGTCGGCCGAGCGGACAGCACGCTGGGCTTGTGATCCTGTGGTCCTGGGTTCGATCGCCAGGCGCCGGCGAGAAACAATGGGCAGAGTTTCTTTCACCCTATGCCCCTGTTACCTAGCAGTAAAATAGGTACCTGGGTGTTAGTCAGCTGTCACGGGCTGCTTCCTGGGGGGTGGAGGCCTGGTCGAGGACCGGGCCGCAGGGACACTAAAGCCCCGAACTCATCTCAAGATAACCTCAAGAAGATACCTCTGATATTATAATATTTATGTTTCTCTGTGGTAATACTTTGTCTTATATCTGCTCTCTGATCTCTTCTCTTGCTTCAGTGGTGGTTCTTTATCATTATGTCCCATCTGGAGTTTGACTTGGAGTCGGTCTGCTCTCTTAATTGTGCACCTCATTTGATTCCCGGGCAAAATTTTCACCACTAAATAAACTGAACCCAACCTGTCTTATCCTAACCAGCAGATAAAATATGGTATTTACACATGGTATGCAAAAGGCGTGTGATGACACTATAACATAGCATTGTTCAGGCTCAGATTTTAGACTACCGAGTGGGACAGAAATGACTGGGTACATTTCCTTGCATCTGATGTGACTGTTCACCTAGCAGTAAATAGGTACCTAGGAGTCGACAACTTTTATCAGTTGCATCCTCGGGAAGGAAGGTAGCTCGACCTAAAGGAGACCTTGATACAGGCTTCCTGTCCCTGACACCAGATATGGAAATTATAATGTTGAATAGTATCAAGTTCTTTTTCTACAAATTTACAATTACTGTACTGAGTTGAGAATTTTTTTTCACCAGAAATTAATAGTAGTGATACTACAACCTAATTCTGACTATTACTATGCTACACTTCTTGGTGGATGCTTTGTGTTAGGGAGGGTAGAAATAGCCTAAGCTACTCTATCCCTTTGAGATGTATGTTTTCTTGTCTCGATAAACATACTTGAACTTGTGCTCTGTCCATAGTCATGTTCTTAACACATTACAGCTTTACATACCAGACATTTTCTGCCATTTAGGTGTTTGTGGTTTTGTTGAGACAAGGTTTTTGAAATGGTGTGGTTCAACAAAGACTACGATATCCAGGTCAGGTATATTATATGAGGAAAGTGATAAAGCAGTATGACTATACAGCACATGAAAGGGATATAAGGACAAGCTGGGATAGGTACAATTTCATATATTACATGCAGCTTGAGCCGACTTACCTGTTATGATTAATACCAGAGACAGTATGCATACAAGAAAATTCTGACTGCACAGCAATTATATATATATATAATTATAACCAGCAATTATAACCACCATATTCCTATTATGTAAGTTGGATTTTCAAGTCCTTGAATGATGAAAAAAAAAAAAGTCCTATAATTTCAGTGCATTAGAATAGTCTGTGTCCACCTTTTGTTTCTATATAATTACACAGTGTTACAACATAAGTTGACAGTAAAACACAGAGCCATCTGTGTAAGCATAAATCCTTATGTGGCCATAATTCATTTACAAGTGTTACAAGCTGGTGCTTTAAAGTATCAGTTTTCATCACAATGTTGAAATAATGGCTGTGTATGACGTATGTATTACAGGGGGGGGGGGGGGGGGGGGGGAAGGGGGGAAATAGTGCCATATCCAATGTGGTTGTCAGCACCTTTGCTCAGCCCCTTCATAAAGAGTCTGCACATTCCAACACTGGCAGTAAGTACTTTCTGGCCTACTAAGAGTACTGCCAGTTATTAGGTATTATTCAGTATGTCAATACAAGACACGAAGAAATAACAAGAGATGTTACTTTATCAAGAGACAACTCAAAGGAACAGTGGGAGCTTAAGAAATAGGTCCTGCAGGGAATGGGCAAACTTTATGCCATTTTGTCTACATTTCTTTGTTAAAATTTACCTAACTAGACAGAAGAGTAAAATAAATTGGATAAAAATTGGGGTCTAAAAAAAAAATCAGAATACTTTACAGTACAAATACAGACTACAAAACTTTAGTCTACCTTTGCTGATGAATAAGGTATGAAAGAATACATGCTGAATACTTTCTTTATTAATGTATTTAACAATTTTACAAAAATATGTAACAAATTCATGTATATTCCCCAAAATTTAAAATACTGTATACTCAAAACTACATTTATGGAACCACAATTTCTAGATATACAGTATAACTAAAAAATATTACACAACAAATTTCATGTGGCCAGGAACAGGTTAACTCTTCCCCCTAACCCATCCTTCACACTTCAATTAATAACAAACCCATCCCAGTTGCCAAAATATAAATCACACTTTACCTATTGGCAAGATGAGCAACAAGACAGCCCTTATAAGCAAGATGAGCAACAATACACAGCATCATATAAGCTGCTAGGCAACGTACACAGCCTCTTCTAACCAATTATGGTCACAAAGCACTTAGGGGAAAAATATTGCAAAATTCTTTAAAATAACCCTTGTACCAATTCCTTCTCCAAGTCGAGGTCGATATCATAAATGCAGGGACGCGTGGGCAAACCTGGCATTGTACTCATCTGAGGATTGAAATGTCAAACGTTAAAACTTAACATCTGAAATTGCAGAGCTCTACCATGCCAATTGATCTACTTTGTTTATTGTGCATGGTGTGTGCAAGTGAGAGCTCGCATGCATTTTATTTAAGTATAGAAACATTACTATTGATTATTAAAAAAATAAAAGTCACAAATTAAAGAATTTTACTGTACAATTCCTAAAATTTTATGCAAATATTCAGATATACTAGTATATCAACTCTACCAATGATTGTATCAAATCTTTAGGCAATTAATTTATCTAAATAGTGATTTGTGCCGAAGCACAAATACACCAAGTTAACTAGCCCCCTACCTAGTGAAAATATTTACTGCACCATACTAACCTTTACCAAAGAAATCAGAATAAATTAAAATTACCACTGAAGCAAATTTAAATCATTCATTCATGCATGGGAAATAAAGTAAATGAATGGACAGCCATTATAAATACATTTCATGCACATGCAAGGCTAATGCCAATAGCATAAGCTCAATTTATTTTAGTCAAGGCCCCCTTGGTCATTAGGAGATCGCAGCCTGCATTGTTCCACAAATTCTGCCGGCAGCATCTAATGACTCATTTACTAATCTAGACAGTTTGAAAATTTATTTTGGAAAATAATAAATAAATTTAACCTGTGCAAGTTAAGCAAGTTGGTCTCTCGGTGATAGCTGAAGTTAGACTCGCTACATCTTCCTTTCTCCAACTACAAGATTCTCACACACACACACGTTCATTTAATTTCATTTAATGAGTGCACTTCATTTCCCTCAATGCCCTACTTTCATTATTTGAAAAGCTAGCAAATACAGGGAATGACATTTAAAATTTCAATATATATACTTTAGATAAGCATTGTGTACAGTTACACAATCAATGATATTCAAATGAGAGTAATAACCATCTACATACCAGAATGAGCTACCACCCTCAAGGTGTGCAAATCTGAAAGGTGAAAATTAAGGAAACAAGATACTTACCTGAACTTTATGTTGCTGCAAGTTTGTTTGTTTTTTCCCCCACCAGTTTTGAGCTTTAGGTACACCAAGTAAATTTTCCATTGTGATTTTTGTGTTTATGCACCAGCATGCGCAAGATAACAAAATAAGCAGAGAAGAATGACACTTTAAAATAAAGAAAAAGAAGCAAATAAACTAAACAAAGGTGAATAATAATGGTGCTGTCAAAGATCTCTCTACATAAAGTGCTCAAGACATAAGGAAATGATACGATGGCTAAAATAACCTTTAAACAGTTATTTATACCTCCAAGAGTATTAAAACAGCTAAAACTGATCACCTAATTGTTTTTATAAACACATACCACTGACAAGCTTTAATGCAATACCTACATGCCAACTTTGAGCCAACAGCTTCAAGAAAATCAAATGTGCACAAGACTGTATAGAAATGTTGGCTGCTGACCAACGTGCGCAAAGTGAAAATTACTGCAGATTACCGATGGAGCATTATACGAATGAACAACTGCAACAATGAAAGGGCAAGAATGCTAGCTGTAAGCAACAAATGGAAGCCTATCCACTTGGAATGGATACAGGAGTTAGCAAAGCAATGGACTAAAACAATGGAAGGCTAAAGTAAACTGCATAGACGGACGGTGTAAAATCAAATTTACGAGTGGCCGTAAAACTGACTTGACTCTTTCATTGCGGCACCCACCAGGGATGGGGGGGGGTTTGTTCTCCGTTAAGGGGTAGAAAACCATAAATATTTGTTTTGGATTTTTAAAGCATTTATACTTAAAAGATCTGCTTATTCCATCTACACAATTATAAATACTGGAAAAAATAATTTAGGATTTTCTATTAAAATATGATGTAACCAACTCTATAACAAGTCAAACAATAAGATGGAATATATATAAATGCTAAGGCAATGCTCCTTCTAGATACAATGAAAGAATATTAAGTGTTTTCAAAGCTAAAATTCATTAATTTTTGTTGGTTATTATAAATTATAAAATTGGTTCATTGTCACTTAATATCTAGCTATGGGCATTACCAATTTTTAATGTACTGTATTAAATACAAATTCCTATTTTGACTGCTAGGGGCTCTGGACAAACTTTATAGGACTTTGAAACTTTTTTCTAGATACTGTAGGGCAAGTATAGATACTGTCTTGATACTGTTTCTAGACCTAGGGGAAATTTTGCAAAATTGGCCATAATCTGCCAAACAGCTGCACATGTTTTCCCACGGCAAAAGGGTTAAATGGACAACATTAAACCAAGACTAAACAGAATGGATTATAAAAGCACCAGATACAGCATTCAGGTTCCTTTGATGCAAAAATAGATGCACAAAATTAAATGGCTTAAAATATTTTAGAAATGCAGATTTGTTCAAGTTATATTTAACTATAAAGTGTATGAGGAACTTATTTCACTAGATTTCCAAATTTGTATGACCAGTCATTTGTTTCAGTATTTTTATTTTTGTGCCCCCTGAACCTTTGATTTACCCTATATAAGCAGTAGTAGTTATGATTAATTTAATTAAAAACTCTTGTGCCAATACTTAATTGCTTATTTAATTAGCATCCACAACAGTGCTTGTAATTAGCACTTTTATTCAGAAATCAAAACTCACCTCACATCTCAACTTGGGCCTCACTTTGGTGTGAGGCGTCGCAGCCAGTGTAAGCCACGAGCCAGCGAAGGTGGACGCGGGACTTGACCTGACTCCTTCTACGAGGTAACAATCATGCTTAAAACTGACAAAACCTAATCTAAAAATAACTACAAGAAATTACAAAATATACAATCAAGCCTGCTACTTAAAGTAACCATGTATATACCCATTATGTAATTCATCAGTTAATTAAGAAAATAAAGTGAACTAAATTAATTGGAAGAATTAGCAACCATTCAAGCATCTTTCACCATGCATTAATGGTCACAAAAACTCATATATACCAAAAGACTCTACTTTAAACTAAATAAGTTGAAATAACTAAATTTCATTACCATAGGAAAGTATAGCAACTTAAGATTAAGAGTTGCACATTATGAACGATGTAATGATGCACATTACATATGGTATCTCTTGGAAGACTAACTGGCAATACCCCACTTCTTAAAAGCATCATTTTCATCATACAGTATAATCAAAACGCCTTTATCTCTAACATGTCCTCATACTCGTTTCTTATTATCCACTCTCCAGCCCACACTTCATCCTCAATAAAGCTATCTAATTCTCTCATTTATTTAGTACTCTACAAATACAGTATTTTGTTTTAATGGAACATAGTTTTGTCAACTATACCGAGTATTATACTAACCTAAAAAAAAATCTTCAGGATCACAGGGCATTAACCACTGTGCTGCGCCGCTATTAAACCACCCCACTTCACAGTCACAAGCCCACCCTCCACGCCCTGGCCAGCCAGCCTCCCCACTCCTCAGCACCTGCCTAGCTGGATGGTGGGAAACCCCCACCCTACAGCTCTCACATACATTCACTGTCTTTGGTTAAATATGACAAGTCCACTGTGTGCAGAAAAAGTTAGTCCTACAATTTTTTTTATTCTAATATTGTTAACATGCTTTCTCTGATCATGGAAATTAAACAAATATGTTGTAACATGCTTTGGTCATGAAGGGGGCCATGAAGGGGGAAGAAAGTCTGGCAATATTCATATATTGAGAGAGCGGTTGCCAATGGTGGTGTGCGCTTCAGCCCAGCAGTGTGGCGGGGGTTATCGCAAACACATTTTGATATAATTATTTCATTGGTTTTATACATAGTTTTTACTGTAATATTATTCCATTGTGTGTAATTTTAGGCATTTATGTAGTTAAATGTGTGTAACATCGCTATGCTAAAAAATATGGTCCTCATATCTAGTGTATATTATGCTGTTAGATCAATAAACTGTTTTAGCCGTTATTACACTATACACACATTATATATACAGGTATATATTTATAATTTTACAAACTATAACAAACCACTAATTAATTCTGGTGTGTGGGGTAATGAAATCTTAACACAGTATAGAGCTACATGCTATGACTAGCCGATTACTTCGAGTGACGGAACAAATTACCTAGACATATGCTACACACATCGCTATTATTACTACAACACTGCTATTATCAGATTCCTGTCATTAAATCATGAATATGAATTGTTTTCTACAAGATTATTTTCTAAAGGAACATGAGGCCACCTTTTTTCAAGATGGCATCTGTTTATTCGAGTTCTGAGGAACAAGATACAAGCCCCACATACCTGCAGGAGTTTTGAATTTTACGATATATGTACTGCACTAACAAACACTGTATGTTCGGCGGCACACCACCTTTACCCCCAATATCACAATTTGCAAAGTACAATGGTTAATACTCTATTCTACCAAGACATTAATAAAATAAATAAATAAAAATAATAATGCCCATGTACTGGTTACGTTTCAGTCCTTTGGCCTAACCAGTTATGTTTCCTCCCCTTTCATTTATTTTGTTAATAGTAAGCATAGCTTGTTCTATGAACATTTCAACAGTTTAGTCAAAGTCAATGTCTATATTGCACGTTAACTCCAGGGCCATGACATTTTAATATTACTTTGAGCAAAAAATATTATGCCAATTCTTTCATTCCTTCAATTTAATTTTTTTGAAGAACAATAATGAAAAGTATTGAAAATTTGTAACCCTGATAAATGAATAAATATTTCAGGTAAAGCAATTCAAAATCATTAATGCAATATTTCATGATTATATCAGCAAACCATATTAACAGCCTGCCCAGTGTACTAATCAAATACAAGACAAGTACATAATAAGCAACAATGCAAACTTAAAATGTTTAAGTAAAACTTTAGGCATACTTGCACAGGTAAGGTTCTATATTCTGGCATGTAATGGCATACGAGGTAAAGGCTGAATGTATTATCAAAGATACCCCGAGTATTTAGTAGACTTAACAAAGCATGCAGTAACAAATATAATCAGCTTGCACAACCTACACTGCAATAACCATCCAATGTTCCAACAAAACTTAACAGATTACAAAGGATTGTTTTAACCATGGTTCTTCATGGTCATGCAACTCATTACAGTGTTAATTAACAAAGACAAAATAGGTTTTCCTTACCGTTCCCACAAGAGGGTAAATAAAGCCAGCTCCAACTGAAGCTCGAACATCCCTTACAGGAATGGTGAAGCCTGTAGGTGCTCCCTTCTTACTTGGATCAGAGGTTAACGACAAGTGAGTCTTGGCCATGCATATAGGAAGGTCATTGAAACCCTGAAATGCAGGTACACAGTTTAAAGTCAAATAAAATATGGAAGTTTCATCTATGACTTTTGCAATGGTGACTTAAATTCTTTATCTAAGCTGTCATAAATAGAGCAAAACAGTACAGTGCATATTTAAAGTATTATTGTATTAGTATATCTGCAAACTTTAACAATGATGTATTCAAAAGCTAGTACAGTATATATGTAGAAACAGTGTGGGGAAACATGTTACTGGATTCTAAAATACTGTAACAATTTTCACAAGATCGAGGTTCACTTGCAGGAAACTAAGACGGATTAAATAGTGTATATATGGTGTCACACTGACCTGTTTTTTGTATCTGTTTATCTGCTCTTGTGCCTCGGGTTGGATTTCTATATCATCAGCTCCATATATCTTTTGGGCAATGGTACGTATTTTATCTTCAATGGATGAAGTCAAATTATACAGAAACCTGAACAAATAAAAACAGGAGTATCAATTATTTCAAAGTTAATTTGAACAATACATTGAGCATATACAAAAGCTTAAAAATAAAATTGCAAATGTTTTCAATTACTATAGATTAAAAATTATCATCTATCAGTTCATCATTTCTTCCAACATTGAGAACCAGCACCACTGAAAATAATAAATTGTCTACAGCAGCACTCACTCTTCTTTTACCTTGATAAGTAACTATTTCAATATTTTATCAACGTTATTCCACATTACTCGGCAAATTGGCTTTTATTTCATGTTCATTTAATTAAATTTTATTAGACATGTGGTCTCATGTATTCACTGTCACGCAGAATCTTACTACAATTTCCATTTTCATACTATTAGACATTATTACAAGATTTAAAGAATGAAATCTTTGTGCACAATAAAATGGTCACAAATGCCCACAAGATTAATTCAAATTATACTAAAAAAGCTGCAGATGATAAAGAACTAAAGCACATAAAGAGCTTTTTGCATAGTTCTCAAGAGTGTTTGCTAATGGGTCATTTCTTTACAACATAAAAATAACAAAATGCACATATAGTATCAGAAATGCCACTTTAAATCATTCTTTTAGTTTCTGATAAACCTCAAATGCACTCAATCTTGCAAATCAAAGTTCCTACTTGAAATCTGAAGGCTGGTTTGAAGCAGCAACAACAGCTTCAGCCAGCCTGACAGCTCCAGCTCCTCCCTTGGCCCAATGGTTGCAAATGACAGCATCAACAGCACCCGCACCAATTGCAAGCTCCTTCACAAGATTTAATTCAGCTTCTGTGTCAGTCCTGTGCATTAGGAAATCTTTAAATTATAATTCTTCTTCTCCAGGAAAATAAGAGATTTTAAATGCACCCGGCCATTTCAAATACAATGTATGAGAAAATACTGAGGCTGTATGATGGGACCGAACCCTGCATCCTTGGACATGCCAGGCACATGCACTAGCATGGGGGCATCCAGGGATGCAAGTTCAATCCCACTGTATGGCCTCAATATTTTCCCAGACATATTCTTGTTATTTCATTGTACAGTGTATCATTTCAATTATGAAATGTTTCAAGAACTACAGCACCTTTGTCCTTCACCAATACAAAAATAATATTGGTACTCATATACTCACACAAAGGAATTTATAGCAACCACAACTGGAACACCAAATATTTTGCCATTCTCAATCTGTTTCTTCAAGTTGCTAAAACCACCTTCAACCAAACTTAGGTTTTCCTGTAGATGACAAAAACACAAGGGGGAAACAAATTACTCACTTTTGAAAAAGTATAAGAAAGGGTAATAATAAATACTTCCCTAGACCTTTGAATGATAATTAACATTTTAATATTACCAAGTCAAAATAATTTGATTTATTAGATATATGAAAACAAAAATGGCAACAATTATGGGCATGCTGAAAGAAATTTAGCATTCTTGATACACTATTCATTTATATTTTGGGTACTTTATTTACAGTACAGTATATTCAAGATGAGGCGGGAAACAACCTTCATATATACTAGTATGGGATCCCAGTTATACTACACGTTTCCACATCTGGAACAGAAGTAGGATGGGAGCAGTTTGCAAAAGGTTTAAGTTCATTTCGGTGGCCTACTTAATTGGCAAATTACTGGTAGGGAAATGTTGATCCTTACTAAAGGATCATATTCTTGTATTTTTAGAATCTCATTGATCCTGTACAGTACATGGGCAATGGAGTGTATCTTTACTCCCTCTCTAAAATTATTTTAAAAGCTTAGTCTACATAACAGGACTTACTTCAGTGTAATCAGATGGAAGAGGAACACCAGGTACAACAGCGCGCCCACCACCATGCATCTTGAGAGCACGAACTGTGGCCACCAGAACCACTGCATTAGGCACCAAGCCAGAGTATCGGCACTTAATGTTGAAGAATTTTTCCATTCCAATATCAGCGCCAAATCCAGCTTCTGTCACCACAAATCCTTCTTCACCAACCAACTGTTATGATTAAAGTGATCAACTATGTTAGACATTATAGTATTTACACCAGAAGAACAATAGTTATTATAATTATTTAGCATATACATCATAAAACAATCTCATTAATGACCCACAAAATTACCTTGAGGGCAATTTTATCAGCCAAGATGGAGGAATTTCCATGAGCAATGTTGGCAAATGGTCCAGCATGTACAAAGACTGGTGTGCCCTCCAAGGTCTGCATCAGGTTTGGCTCAATGGCATCTTTCATGAGTACAGTCAGTGCACCACTTGCCCCCTAGAAAGAAAAACCCTTGATAGTGAAAAAATATGAATTAAAAAGCAAAATACAAAATATCAAAATGTGTACTAAAAAGCAGAGCATACTACAGTACTACAATGCATATACCATATATTTTTTTTTAAGACAATACTGTATCACAATTTTACTAAAAGACAATCATGTGTGGCTACTCACTAGATCCTCGGCAGTAACAGGATTGCCAGACTTATCCGAGGCAACCACCATTTTTCCCAATCGTTCCCTCATGTCTGCCAAAGAGGTTGTCAAAGCCAAGATAGCCATGATCTCACTTGCCACTGTAAGGTCAAATTGGCATTCTCTGGTTTGGCCCTTTTCTGTGGGGCTCTGGCCAATAGTTATCTTTCGTAGGAATCGGTCGTTTGTATCCATAACTTGAATGCATCAATTTCAAAATTTATTAGCATTATATTCCTAATATTTCTGAAATTGGTTAATTACCTTCCAAATACAACAGCCATAAACATGACAATTTAAGAACAATCTTAATTTAAGACATGCAGAGTACTAAATTAGAAAACTCATAGAATACTTATTAAGCAATACAGCCTCAAACAATTTTAAACTAACCTCGTTGCCAAGTGATGGTAGATGGATCAATATTTAAACGAACAAACTTGCTAATCTCCTCTTCACTCAACTTGTCAGGATCTGATTCCACAATGCCTAGTTTCTTCAAGCGATTCAACTGTTATTTGAAAGTTTAAATTATTTATTAATAGAAAGCACATAAAATCCACATTCACAGATAATCTTATTATAACCATTCCCCTCAAATGAGAGCGCAACAAACCTGGATGGGCGAGAACTGACGAACACCTTTAATTGTTGGAACCAGTCTGCTATACAAGCCTTGATCACTTTGGGTAGACTCGTGGAACATTCTGGCATCAATCTGGGCAGCTAATAGGTTGTGCGCTGCTGTGATGGCATGGATGTCCCCAGTAAGGTGTAGGTTAAACTCATCCATGGGGATTACCTGTGAATATCCTCCACCTGCTGCACCACCTGTTTAGGAGCCAACATTTATATCAATTCTTAGATATTCCTTAAGAATTAACTCATTTGCATTCAGAGTTTACACATTACCCAGGTCATTCACAATGCATGAAGGCTATGGGAAGATTAAGCCAAGGAAATAAGAATGGTGTAAAGCTAGTGTAATTACCTAAGTGCCGTTACAGGATGAACTAACCTCATGGTGTCCTGTCTTCCAAATACTGTCATTTGAAGTTTTGAAACTACAGGTTTCAAAACACAAAACATTAACAGTTTTGACATCCACCACCTTCTCATTTAACTTGTTCCAAATGTCTACTACTCTGCCAAATAAAACTCTTATGTTTTTTCAGCAGCTTTGTTTCCTTAGCTTGTGTCTATGACCTCTTGTTCTTGAAGATGCAAAAATTCCTGTCAATTTTGTTAATTGCTGTTACTATTTTCTATGTAGTGATCCTATCACCTCTCTTTCTTCTTTCTTCTAGCTCTGATATATTTAGCATCTTTAACTTCAATCCATAGCTCTTGTTTTTCAGTTCCAGAAGCCATTTAGTTGCAAGTCTTTACACATTTTCCAGTTTTCAGATGTGCTTCTTGTGATACGGGCACCATACAACCGCTGCATATTCCAATTTTGATCTTATGAAGGTCACGGTAAAATATTTATGTAAAAAAAATTAGAATTTTATTTGTTAGAGAACTAATCAAAGTGAGTGGACAAAATTAAAGTATAGTAATGGGGGAGAAGGAAATTCTATAGTACAAAATTAATGTAAATTGTGATGTGCTAGAAGTGGTTGATCAATTTAATGCTTGGGAAAATTGTTGAAGTTATAATTGAGGCACAAAAGACAGAGCAAGATAAATTTAAGAAGCAGTAATAATGCCAATGCTTGTGTCCCTATGTGTGTGCACAGGATCAGTATGGTATGACCATGAAAAGCAATTGTAGCGTTTGGGAGAATAGAACAATAAAATACAGTATAGTAACAATACACTGCACAAGTTATTAAAATAATGAACATGTCCAGATGGTTCAAATATACTGAGCAAAGGAGGGATGGTAGACCTTCAAATGTGTTAGGCAAGTGTGAATTAAGAAGCAAGAGAAGAGAGGCCAGTATGAGGGTGGCCAACATGGTGAGCAAGTAATTGTGATAGTGTGAATAATACATGGATTATTAATGGGACCAAGCAGGGTACAAGCAATTATCAAGGCAGGATTACATTTGTGTATTTTTATTGTGCATGACAACTCGTGAGAAGCACAATACGTAATGAAGTTCACGTGAAATGAAAGAGAGCCGAGTGCATGGTGGTGCTTGTTTACCCGTGATGTTCTAGTGTAGTGTGCGTGATGAGATGCAGAGTCAAATGTTTGTAATATGTATTTTCATTGTCATTTTCCTTCACCAGGTTGATGCTTCCCCACTCTAGGAAAGTAGAACGCATGATAATGATTTAAGCAAGTCTACATGTCGCTAATGAATTTAGTATGGTCCAACCTTGGCAAAAATTATGAACTGTACTGCATTCGTGCATAGCTAAAAGCTTTATATTTACATGAAATACTGGTATAAGAACCAATATTTACATAGCTGACAAGTTTTGACACTGTAGAAGCCACATTTCAGCCACATGAAACTTCAGTAAATATTTTTATAAAGATTAATTATTAGCAAAAATATTACTTCAAGTGAGGAGGAGTTGCAAATACTGTATTAGTATAGTACTGATGAGTGAAACTGTTTTATAAGTCTTTAAGAAAATAAGCATTACCAATGCAAAATTTGTAAATATAGTAAGTATTATTTAGTCAAGAAATAGAAAGAACAGTAAAAGTTAATAATGGTTACTTCTTGTAAGAAATACAAAATTAAATATTTAAAGCAAGGTATTTCCCAAAAGACAATCAACTGGTGACGAAGCATGCAGAAATCCCAAAAACATGTTTACGAATCAGTTTACTGACCCTTTATGCCAAATGTAGGCCCTTGTGATGGTTGTCGTACACAAGCAAATACATTTCTCTTCAGATGGGCCCCTAGTGCTTGTGACAAACCCACAGTGGTAGTGCTTTTCCCTTCACCCAATGGAGTTGGGGTTATTCTAGGGGCCAAGTGAAAAATGTAAAAACAAAATGTTTTTATTGCATGTACTGTACAGTATACTATTCACTTGTGATCAAAATATGATATGCTGGGTTCAACACAAACACAATCCTCTAATCTCTCATGAACACTTACCCAGCCACTACAACGTATCTTCCATCTTTCTGAGATGCAAGGCGTTGTAAAACTGACAATGACACCTTGGCTTTCTTTTTTCCATAAAGATTTACTTCTGAACTTAGTAGTCCAATTTCCTCGGCAAGTTCTGCAACATCCTTAGGTGTCTGAGCTCGAGCCACTTCAATGTCGCTGGAAAATAAAATTACAACTTGAGTACAGAAATTAACTTGCATCCTTTAATGTAATAAAAGATACAAGCACTTGTTACAGAAATGGAATTTTATGATTTTAGTGAGACACATTGTTTAACCACCGTGCTGCGTCGAGTTTATTGTGAAATTCCCCGTGCGCATGAAATAAAAGTGTTCCCAAAAAATTCTTTTTTCTTTGTAAAATGATAAATTCCCTTCCCTGAACATGTCTGTGAATCGCCCATACATGGTCGCGCAGGCCATTCAAGCACCGGGTGTTGCCACAAATATATTTTCAATTATTTGTTCTATGTATTTCCAATGCGGTTTTATTTTTTTTTATCATATGTGATGCATATTTGTGTCCTTTACAATATGTATACAGTAGAACATTCATAATGTTCCATGGAACTGTGATACATGTGTCAGTAATGTGTTCACAATAAATGTTTATTGTTGCAATATTACTTGTATGTACTAACCTTGGAACTTTTTCAAGGATTTCCAGTGGTAAATATTCAATCTTCCACTTGGACGCTTGCATCTGAGAAGCTGCCTTCTGAGCTGAGATAACAGTGTTTTGCATCAGCATAGCTACAGTCATAGGGCCCACACCTCCAGGCACTGGTGTGATTACTGATGCCACCTACAAATAATCAAGAGCTTCACATTAACATCTTCGGTAGATAGAAAATTTCAAAAGAGCCAACCATTTTTTGTACCTGTATACTTAAAAGTGTGAAAATAGGCAAAATAATATTTAAACATTTTATCATTTCAAAAGCTTCAAGGGCTGCCAAAGAGCTTGGTAATCTTATAGAAAAAAAATCATGTGGGAAAACACTAATAAAATTACAGACTGAGAAGAGCATATGCAAATGATTGTATTTGGGTTGAAAAAATGAAATTTTTGCAGCAAAGACATTACCTTCATAGCTTCTTCATATGCCACATCTCCAACTAGTCGAGATCCAGACTTCTTAGTTGAATCTGAATAAAAGTTTATTACCTTATTATCTTAATCTTGATAATTAAAAAATACTATGGTTTCCATGTAACAATTTGACAGTAACATACGTATTCAAGTGTTACAAAGGAATAACATTAAAATATAATGACTAACTGCTATAAACTTACCAGGAATAGAATTAATTCCACAGTCAATCACCACAGCTCCAGGCTTTATCCAAGATCCTTTCACAAATTCTGGTCGACCAATTCCCACCACCAAAATATCAGCAGTCGCTGTCTAAAAGAAATTGTGCCATTATAGAACCAGAATTTTGAGCTCCATAATTTCACAAAAAGTGCTTGTGTAATTTCAGAATAAACCATAAACATTTCACTGAAACTAGAGTATACAGCAGCAAATGCCTCCAAAAATCTGCCATGGTATTTGTAACAAAAACTAACAGTTCTGTTTGACTAAAGTTATAAATTAAAAAACTGTACTGTCTAGTCATCATAGACCAAATTTGTCAAGTGCAGGTACTGTTGAGCAATGACTTCACAAGACATTTATATCCATTTATATGCTATCATGCTATCCATTTATAGCATGGTTGTTTTTCAAGAATCTAGCATATTTTCTATGGACCTTATTAAATAGAACTCATTACATTTACAACGTTTTGGTTTATTACTTTATTATATTTGGTACACTGTACTGTACCTACAACTCTGTCTACTTTTGGTTCCATGTGGAAGGATTTAATACTTCACTCCTATACAGTCTAGGTAGTGGTTCAAGAAGGCTGGGAGGTTATCTTGAGATGATTTCAGGGCTTAGCGTCCCTACGACCCAGTCCTCGACTAGGCCTCCTTTTTGTTATATACCCCCAGGAAGCAGCCCGTAGCAGCTGTCCAACTTCCAAATACCTATTTACTGCTAGGTGAACAGGGGCATCAGGGGTGAAAGAAACTCTGCCCATTTGTTCCGCCTCCACCAGGGATCAAACCTGGAACCTTAAGACTACGAATCCCAGGCACTGTCCACTTAGCTGTCAGGCCCCTGTCAGGCAGGCTGCAGATAGTGGGTTGGGCAGGGAGTAGACTGCAAGTTAGGTGGGGTAGGAATAGACAGGGGGTAGGAATAGACAGGTGGTAGGTAAAGATAGCATACTGTTTTGAAGTCATTGACAATGACAAAAATATCATGAGGACGGGTGCCACTAGTCAATCATAGCAAAATTAGGCACCGTTTTAACCAAGATTAGTGAACACAGGACCATTTTACCTTTCAAATAGACTGTTTGCTGTAGGTTATTAAAGTACAATACAGTATTCTTATAATGTCTTCCAGGCATTCAACAATATGTGCACTGCTCCAAAAAGCCAAATAAGACAGTGTCAGATGATGAGAAGGTAGTGGCAAGGTCAAGCAAAATTGTACTGTATATGAATTTCTAAGGTCAAAATCAAATACAAAGCACATGTCAAGGGACTGGTAAAATTGCTATATACATGCTCTGCCCAATATCACCTAAAAGTTTCCTCTTGCTTTTACATGACAAAAAACACTCCAACTGCATTTAGATATCCACGAACTTACAATACTCGCTAATTCAACTGTGCTAAAATTAACCGTTACTAATGTGCTGATAATCCAAAATTTTAGATTGAGAATAATTAATGAACACACTTCAAGATGCCATATGACAGGACACTAACCACAGCAGGAAGGTCAGCAGTACGGGAGTGGCAGGTAGTGACAGTCGCATGGTGCCATTTTAACAGCTCTGCCATTGGTGTACCAACAATTTTACTGCGGCCCAATACAACTGCAGTTGCTCCTTGTATCTTGGCTCCTGATCTGTTTAATGAAGGTTTTAAAACAATATTTAAACATTCCAAAAATTTACTTCTCACTTTTGCTTATCCCATTCAAGCATTAACTAATATTATCCTTTGATGCCAACTAAGCACCATAATACCATTGCACTGCAAAGTATTTATGCTTCAACCTTTAAGTTTATCTTAAATATCATCATTGTCTTGAAAGTAAAAATTTCACTCTTTTTACATCTGTCTTACATTTGGAAACTATTACCACAATACAGGCAAAAAATATATATATCAACAGTAATAGTTTCATAAAAAAAAAAAAAATGTAATTTTGCCCCGAGGGGCGAGTTTATTGGGCAGCGCCACTCATCCTGTGAGTGGACACACACCATAGCAGCATGTACAACACTCCCCAATAGGAAGAAAATCCGATGGGTTGTTTCATGTACAGTAGTTGATTACAGCAAGTATTACTAGCAAAATCTGCCAACATTAAAAATTATATTATAAACTGCATTTAATAGTTCATTACAATACATATTGTGTACTACCATTGTTAATTTTGCTCTGCCTTAATTTATGTGCAAAAAGCAGAGCAAAACTAAGTCTCTGCAGAGCTGACAAACTTTATATATTATACCAACCCAACAGAATTTTAATACTTTTAGAGAGATGGGGAAACATGAATGCATAATCAAAGTAAATATGGAAATTACGGTAAATTATGACTCGCCTGCGGATGAGTTCCATGCATCCATTTGGAGTGCAAGGCATGAAGCCACTGTTGAGCATCCCATGGGACAGACGTCCTGCACTTGCCGTTGTCAGTCTAGAAATAAAAAGTTGCTAAATGTCTACTAGTATGATCTTTATTCCTTACACTTAAATACCACTTAGTAATTTTGTAAATACTGTAGTGACAAATAGTAAGATATTTGGAGAATTGCAAACAGATTAATGAATGATGGGAAAGCAAAACTAGACTATGTTAATGACCTCATGGTTCCCATACTTCTGTAATTATACAAGCTGCTTCTAGCATTGTATACTACAAAATTGAACATTCAAAGATGCAAGATACTATAACATTGTTAAAAAGAATATTCTTATTAAACCTGTGCATGTGCAAAATTTATTTGTACCGTACAATACTGTACAGTAATCATTTAAATAACTTAAAACTATTTTTAGTTATTTAAATGATAAATAAATGATAAGTATTCTCTGTTAGTTACAGAGACTAACTTCAAATAAAGTTATGATACACTTCACAATACAGTTGTCACATTTACTTTTAATATTCTGTAAAATTATAAAATAATCTATATTAAAAAAAATAACCAAGAAACCTTTGAACAATATGTTTTAATGTTCCAGTGCAAATTCTCAATTAAGGGACTTTGGCAGCAACTGTATTACTACTCTCTTCCCATTTAGTTTTTGTTAAATCTCAGTTTTTGGTAAATTTGCTACACTCAGACTAGATACAGCTGCATTAAATGTCAACATCAGATACTTATCAATGATGCAGCAGCTTGCAGACAAAAATAAACATTGCAAACAAAAATAAAATAAACTAATCTCATCCAATCTCGATTCATCATTTAACAGTTTAAAACTACTAAACGGCCATAGAAAATGCTTTCCTTACCCATCGACATCTTTGTCTGGCGAGACGGTGTCCAGCACCAAATCTGAATCTATATCCTTTTCAGAGTCCAACGGCATTTGGACAATTATTCCATGGATAGTGGGATCATTGTTAAGCTTCTTCACCTCTTGAACAAGCTGAATGAACAAAAGCAACATTTATGAATTGCCTGTAAACAATGTTAGGTTATAAGAAAGGAAACTGCAGGCTAATTGGTTTATATTAGGCAGCTATTTATTCAAAACTAAACTCATTCATATACATCCCCCCCCCATTGGTATACAGAACTTCAATAATGTACCCCTTTACTCTTTGCTTCTATAGAGAATATAAATTTAAGTTTTCTTAATCTCTCTTCATGATAGGTTTCTTATCTTCTATATACTTGTACCAGTGAATGTATATACAATTCTAACTAATTAGGTCCTTATTTTCATTTACCAAATCCTCAGTGATTTTATAATACCAAACTGTCACACCAAACTACCAGTATGTAAATTACTCCAATGAATTAACTAGTGAACAGAGGCCAATATGGGATAGGATCCATAAGAGACAAATTCAGACAGGAGTCAAGAGTCTGTTACCTATGAATCCCATCCCATATTGGCCTCTGAATGCTTGACAGAACTAATGAGCTAGCCAAATGTGATCTTTAAAAAAGTTAATAACCATCTTGGATTGCCTTTGAGTTGTATAAGTGCAGTAATATACTGAATAATACTATATATAGCATGTTCTGTATAATGTATAGCTTGAAGGAAATGTTGCTGATGTAACCTCAATTTATGGCTTTAATAGCAAACGAGTTAAACTATTGGGGGGTATAAATGACACTAGGTACAATAGCTATGATGCAAGGCTATTGAGCCACACTAGATCTTACTCCCTGTATAAACAGGAAAGCACAGTTAAAGCTACTTGTGTATGTAAGCATTATACTCAATGTTCTCATTATAATCAATTACCATAGCCTTATTAAACTAACTTGTTAGTGAACGCTAAGCATCCAGCATTAAATTATCGGAGGTCATTGATAAACTCCAATCTTTGTAGGCATCAACAATTTGCAATGCTTTCCTTCCATATAGCAACCATGACAGAGGTCCTCACCTGTGACTGGGTAATAGTACGGGGAAATTTGATGTGCTGTGCTTTTATTCCAATTTCTTCAGCAGCCTTTACTTTCATCCGGATATAGACATTACTGTCTTCACGACCCCCAACCTGGAATAATACACAATAATAACTTCTGTAACTACAGTTACATGTAATTATGCTCATTGAATGACCAATACTCATTAAATGATAATGAGATAAACCACAATATTGCAAACACTTTTCTCACATTTCATTACACATCTAGTATCAGCACCCAGGTGAGTACAATGCAAAACTAGGCCCACTTTATTTAGGAAAAACATTGTACAATATTTCTTTAACTGATTGGGCCCTTCGCCCTTTCCTAATACTGTAGTAACATTTACTAACACTGTAGTACCATTTAAAGTACTATTTACATTGTGTATTTATGAATACCTTACCATGTTTTAAATGAATTCTGGATAAATTAATATTATTACTGTATTATTATTATTCTTATACCAGTAATAGATCTGATACAGTCGTATACTTTAAAAAACATGCAACTAATTTATATTTATATACCATAGCTTTGCTACACAATACTGCACCAAACTACAGTCACCTATTTTTTTAACTGCTAGTCTATTTGATCCAGTTAGCCTGTCCAGCACAAAATATCTCCAACAACACAGTCCCAATTACAGGTACTACTAATTGCACAGGGGAAGGAGAGTAGAAGATAGAATATGAGGCACTCTCACTTTGTATGACAAGAAGACTAGGCCATTAACTAGGCCATCAAAACAGTTGGTTCAAGAACTGACTGCCTTTTAATGAAACGCCAAAAGAATTGAAGTAAGTTATCTAAATTCTTTAAATATTATGCATATTATTGAGGATATTAATTAACAAAAGCCTAAATACCCACCTGCACAATTGCCAATCCAGGAGCAAACCCTGGAAGCTCTTGTCGGAGAGTCTCCACTTGCTGTTTTAACTTGTTCCGGACATCCCTGTGTGGAAGGCATGTAATTTAGAAGCCGAGATGGGCATTAGAGGGATCAGGCTTTTGAACCCATTATATATACGTACAGTACGTGTGTGTGTCTGTGTGACCAGCCTGTCCAATAATTTAGGTGGTACAGGTAGTTATGGCTCCAATATAAAATAAACTAATTTAACTAAATTTGGTGATAAGGCCAGATAAACACTATGAACAAAATACATTTATGACAATGCAACAACCCATCCTCCTGAAATTATAGCACTTTTGCAACTATGTGGTCAATTGTATCAATATGTATATATGGAGCCCCAATATACCACTTTTTGTACTATTTTTTATAATCTAGATAAAATAAGTCTAAACCAAAGTTAAATATTACTAGACCTAGTATAGCACATATATACACTACAATAGGCCTCATAGAGAGCATGTGTCAAGCCTAGCTAGGATGGCAAGGCCAGGTCTTATAAGCAACAAATAAAATATTATAGGTTTGTCCAAATATACAGTAACACAGAAATACAAAATACTGTACTACTATTCGGGTGGTCCATCACGACATATTTGTACTTTGGACCACAAAGTTAATATAAATACTTTAATTTTAGGAGGACGGGCTGGAACGCCGCTGACCTGGCACTATCATTAACAACCTGGACCAGGAGAAACAACAACGGCACATTTACGTACCTTTGGGAGATCAACCCGGCTACAAGTTATAATCCCTCGGAATGAGAAAATAATATATGTCAATGTAATTTACAACAATATTCGAGAAGTAAAGAGGAACTTACTGAGCCACCTCCTTCCCAGACAACACAGTTGCTCCAGCGTCTTCAGCCATTCTGTTAAAACGAATTTACATTAATTGACAAACTAATATGTATAAGAGCTTAGCATAAAAATATACTTGGCAACCTCTATATACCTCAACCAGTTACGATATGCCAAGTACAACCCTCCACACACACCAATAGGTGAGTACATAGCTAGCAGCAGCAGCTCTAACACAGCAACATGGTGAGTGATCACTGAGGCATGTCACACGGTCTGTGTCTCGGGGCACCTTACCTAACACACACAGGTGCCTCACCTCATCAGCAGCACAGAAACAAGGGCGTGACGAGGGCGTGACAAGAAACCGTGGCAGGAGCCGGGTGCTGGACTTCACAAACCGCTCGGGGCACAGCTGCTACGCTCTCCTCATTCGTACACCACCCTCTGCCTCTCCTCGTTTCGTACTATCAACAAACATCTTTTAAATATATCTCATTTTGTAACTCCTTTACACGCATAGTTTGCTACGTGATTTTAAAATATTTAATATATATTATGGGGGTACTTTATGCTGGGGTAGATTTTGTTTTTTAAAATCCTTAGGTAAACTGTCTACTATACGAGTCATCTGTATCCATGCCCGCCGGGTACGAATCCTCAAAACATGATTTTATTTTCCAATATTGCTAAAAGGAAAATACCAAGGATGGGAAATTTGTCTAATATACCAAGTTATATTATAAATATATTAAAGGTTATCTCTTGGATGAGTTATATATATATATATATATTTTAAAGTTAGCAAATTAAAATAATGATACAATAACAGTTGTCTGTGATCGACAAGCCTAATGGAGGTGCCACTTTTCTGACTGGTCATATTAATTATTGACAATATGCATACTACACCATAATTTTTTGATCACAAATAAAGTTATGCATTAGATATTTGACAACAATCTGCTAAACAAACAAATTCTAAAGTCAGTATGAGCGTATAAATATGTGTAAATAGAGCGGTGTGTATGTGTGGAGGCATGAGAGTGGCGGGTGACCTTGAAACAGGTCGGTTTTTGTCAACTGTTGCTATTAGCGCCTCGCTCGCTGCTCCCTCTTTCTCCTAGTCTGACTCCAGTAGTCGGGGTTCCCTTTCACTACACTATCCTCGTGCCTCGCATTATAAATAAAACAAGTGATTTTGTTGTTTTATATAAAATAAAATACATATTGTGGAAATTTCCGCGAGAGTGTGGTTATTTATTTATTTATTTATTTATTTATTTATGCATATACAAGAATGTACATAAAAAATGTGAGGATACAAATATGGTAATTACAGTCTTGTAAAGCCACTAGCACGCGCAGCGTTTCGGGCAGGTCCTTAATCTAAGAAACTTAATCTAAGTTATATAATATATATATATATATATATATATATATATATATATATATATATATATATATATATATATATATATATATATATATATATATTGTGACGATAATCTCTTTCAAGAGAGATTGAGCCTGCTCTTCCCTACATAGTTACGTCTTTCAAGTACAAGATACTATATTGAAGATACGTCCACCAGTATCGCCAAACGTTTTGCCCAGGAAGCAAAGCTTACCAAGCACAACCCGACACACTGGCTACCCCCCGCCGTCAAGTATAATTTGAATAATTTGATTTCTGCAAATGAAATTTATCTTAGGGGTAACTGACATATATTGGTCTCGACGAAGAAAGGATTAGTAGAAATTCTAGGAGAGAATTAAATAGTTTCCGACTTTCATATTATTTCACCTGTCAGCAAATGATATTAGGTGAACATGCTTGTGCTTTAATTTTATTTAGTAGCCCCTCATATATAATATGGTATTAGTAGTAGAAGTAGTACATTGTACTACCTAAGCTTTTAATCAAAACAAAATGCATAAATTTCACTATACAATTGAGGTTCTTATTTGCGTCTTATTTCATTGTAAAAGGAGTTAATTTCCAAACAGGGTTGTATAAATAAATCTTATCTTATCTTTGCATTCAATTTTGTACGATAATTTTTCAAACTTAAAATGTAAATAGCTATATATATATACCCCCTCTGAATGAAAAATGGCCTAATTTAACATATATGCTAAAAATATTAACATAAATAATTCGTTTGTTAGATAACAAGATATTCATAGCAATAAGGTTTCTTGGAATGGCCTCTAATGCACGCAAATACTAGTTTACGCACTTTTCGGGTAGTACGCCTGGAATTTCAAAATGGCGTTCAAACGGCGGTTGGTCGTTGAACGCTCAGGCGCTCAGTACTGTCGATGCCGCCAACGCGACAACATGTATCGCTGATTTCCGACATCAGCAACATTGCTCCAGGTAAGAGTGATAATTCTTTTTGACATATTTATATCTTATATATACCCATTATATAGAATTATATAATATAATGGGGTTTCGCGTTATGAAGTTTGCTTCGAACAATGCCTAACAATGTTTTTTTTTTTTTTTTTTGAGATATATACAAGAGTTGTTACATTCTTGTACAGCCACTAGTACGCGTAGCGTTTCGGGCAGGTCCCTGGAATACGATCCCCTGCCGCGAAGAATCGTTTTTTCATCCACGTACACATTTTACTGTTGCGTTAAACAGAGGCTACAGTTAAGGAATTGCGCCCAGTAAATCCTCCCCGGCCAGGATACGAACCCATGACATAGCGCTCGCGGAACGCCAGGCGAGTGTCTTACCACTACACCACGGAGACTGCTTAATGTTAGTTTAGTTCGTTTATTATGCACCCCATACCCATCTTGTGGGCTACCTTGGAGGTGCTTCCGGGGTTTAGCGTCCCCGCGGCCCGGTCGTCGACCAGGCCTCCTGGTTGCTGGACTGATCAACCAGGCTGCTCGTAGCCTGACGTACGAGTCACAGCCTGGTTGATCAGGTATCATTTTGAGGCGCTTATCCATTTCTCTCTTGAACACTGAGGGGATTGCCAATTATGCCCCTTATGTGTAGTGGAAGCGTGTTGAACAGTCTCGGACCTCTGATATGTTGATGGAGTTCTCTGAGTACCTGTTGCACCTCTGCTGGACGGTAGTGGAAAGGGTTACAGAGGCACATAATGGGCTCAGGGACTGAACCCCACAATTCATTAGCTAAGCAAGTTACAATTTTGATGAGCTAGTTACAAAATTCAATATAAGTCGTCACATCAACAATGGGTTCGAGATCGACCACAAGTACAGGTTCTAAATTAAGCACCTGACATATGTGGAGAGCTAGTGTCACAATTTGTTTGTCCTGCACACCGCCCCCCATCCAGTGGGCAGCGGTGAATAGGTTACAATCACTCAGTTACTACCTACAGTTAGCAGACTGGGGATATTTGGCTAAAATTTCTGGTAGCAGATCAGGTCCCCCATTTGTTCTGATTTTTTTTCAAATTGGATTTTACAATTCGTGTTATGTTATTTACTGCTTTAGCAGATAGGCGGTTCCATGGGTTTATAACCCTGTGGGTGAAAATATAGCTTATGTTTTCAGTCCTACACTGCGGCTTGTTGGACTTGAAACCGTTGTTCCTTGTTTGTGTTCCATCTGACCTTTTGAAGTTGTTCTCTGGATCCATATCTTCGAAACTGTTCAATATTTTAATAGGCAGGCGATGAGTCACAATAACGTGGCTGAAGTATGTTGACCAGACCACACACTAGAAGTTGAAGGGACGACGAATTTCGGTCCGTCCTGGACCATTCTCAAGTCGATTCAAGTCGATATTTTAATAGTTTCGGTGAGATCCATCCTGGCATGCCTAGTTTGCAGTGTTTACTAGTAGTGTTTTTGCGGGGGTTGAGCTTTGCTCTTTCGGCCCGCCTCTCAACTGTCAATCAACTGTTTACTAACTACTTTTTTTTTCCCCCACACCACACACAGTGCAGTGTTGTTAGCCCGCTGACCCTCAACCATTCATGGTATGAAACTAGACTTCATTCTGCAATTATTTTTGTCGCCTGGTGTTCAATTTTCTCCATGAAAGGTTGGCGCGGGGTGGGTTCTCTGTCGGGCTCCAAGTGGGTTCTCTGTCGGGCTCCAAGTGGGTTCTCTGTCGGGCCCCAAGTGGGTTCTCTGTCGGGCCCCAAGTGGGTTCTCTGTCGGGCCCCAAGTGGGTTCTCTGTCGGGCCCCAAGTGGGTTCTCTGTCGGGCCCCAAGTGGGTTCTCTGTCGGGCCCCAAGTGGGTTCTCTGTCGGGCCCCAAGTGGGTTCTCTGTCGGGCCCCAAGTGGGTTCTCTGTCGGGGCTCCGGGGTGGGTTGTCGGTCGGGGCTCCGGGGTGGGTTGTCGGTCGGGGCTCCGGGGTGGGTTGTCGGTCGGGGCTCCGGGGTGGGTTGTCGGTCGGGGCTCCGGGGTGGGTTGTCGGTCGGGGCTCCGGGGTGGGTTGTCGGTCGGGGCTCCGGGGTGGGTTGTCGGTCGGGGCTCCGGGGTGGGTTGTCGGTCGGGGCTCCGGGGTGGGTTGTCGGTCGGGGCTCCGGGGTGGGTTGTCGGTCGGGGCTCCGGGGTGGGTTGTCGGTCGGGGCTCCGGGGTGGGTTGTCGGTCGGGGCTCCGGGGTGGGTTGTCGGTCGGGGCTCCGGGGTGGGTTGTCGGTCGGGGCTCCGGGGTGGGTTGTCGGTCGGGGCTCCGGGGTGGGTTGTCGGTCGGGGCTCCGGGGTGGGTTGTCGGTCGGGGCTCCGGGGTGGGTTGTCGGTCGGGGCTCCGGGGTGGGTTGTCGGTCGGGGCTCCGGACAGGCTTTAGGTACTCAACTGGCGGGCTCTGGGTGGGTGACTGTTCGGGCTCCAGGTGGGTGTCTGTCCGGCTTCGGGTGGGTTCTTGGTAGGGCTTGGGGGGTGTGGGTTCTTGGTAGGGCTTGGGGGGTGTGGGTTCTTGGTAGGGCTTGGGGGGGTGTGGGTACTTGGTAGGGCTTGGGGGGGTGTGGGTTCTTGGTAGGGCTTGGGGGGGTGTGGGTTCTTGGTAGGGCTTGGGGGGTGTGGGTTCTTGGTAGGACTTGGGGGGGGGGGGTGTGGGTTCTTGGTAGGACTTGGGGGGGGGGGGGGTGTGGGTTCTTGGTAGGGCTTGGGGGGGGGTGTGGGTTCTTGGTAGGGCTTGGGGGGGGGTGTGGGTTCTTGGTAGGGCTTGGGGGGGTGTGGGTTCTTGGTAGGGCTTGGGGGGGTGTGGGTATTTGGTAGGGCTTGGGGGGGGGGTGTGGGTATTTGGTAGGGCTTGGGGGGGTGTGGGTTCTTGGTAGGGCTCGGGGGGTGTGGGTTCTTGGTAGGGCTCGGGGGGGTGTGGGTTCTTGGTAGGGCTCGGGGGGGTGTGGGTTCTTGGTAGGGCTCGGGGGGGTGTGGGTTCTTGGTAGGGCTCGGGGGGGTGTGGGTTCTTGGTAGGGCTCGGGGAGGTGTGGGTTCTTGGTAGGGCTCGGGGGGGGGGGGGGGGTGTGGGTTCTTGGTAGGGCTCGGGGGGTGTGGGTTCTTGGTAGGGCTCGGGGGGTGTGTGGGTTCTTGGTAGGGCTCGGGGGGGGGGGGGGTGTGGGTTCTTGGTAGGGCTCGGGGGGGTGTGGGTTCTTGGTAGGGCTCGGGGGGGGGGGGGTTGGGTTCTCTGTAGGGCTCGGGGTGGGTTCTCGGTAGGGCTCGGGGCGGGCTCCAGGTACTCAACTGACGGGTTCCAGTTCACTCAACTGGCGGGCTCCGGTTCACTCAACTGGCGGGCTCCGGTTTATTAAACTGGCGGGCTCCGGGTGTTTGACTGGTCGGGCTCCGGGTGGGTGACTGTTCGGGCTCCAGGTGGGTGTCTGTCCGGCTTCGGGTATGTTCTTGGTAGGGCTTCGGGGTTGGTTCTTGGTAGGGCTTAGGGTTGGCTCCCGGTCAGGCTCAGGGTGGGCTCTTTCGGGTTCGGGATGGGCTCTCGGGCTTGGGGTACCTCTGTAGGGCTCGGGGTAGGTTCTTGGTCGGGCCCAGGGTGGGTTCTCTGTAGGGCTCAGGGTGTTTTCATGGTAGGACTAGGGGTGGGTTCTCTGTAGGGATCAGGGTGGGTTCTCGGTAGGGCTCTGGGTGGGTTCTCGGTAGGGCTCGGGGCGGGCTCCAGGTACTCAACTGACGGGTTCCAGTTCACTCAACTGGCGGGCTCCGGTTCACTCAACTGGCGGGCTCCGGTTTACTAAACTGGCGGGCTCCGGGTGTTTGACTGGTCGGGCTCCGGGTGGGTGACTGTTCGGGCTCCAGGTGGGTGTCTGTCCAGCTTCGGGTGGGTTCTTGGTAGGGCTTGGGGTGGGTTCTTGGTAGGGCTTGGGGGGTGGGTTCTCGGTAGGGCTTGGGGGGTGGGTTCTCGGTAGGGCTTGGGGGTGGGTTCTCGGTAGGGCTCGGGGTGGGCTCTTTCGGGATCGGGATAGGCTCTCAGGCTTGGGGAACCTCTGTAGGGCTCGGGGTAGGTTCTTGGTCGGGCTCAGGGTGGGTTCTCGGTAGGGCTCGGGGCGGGCTCCAGGTACTCAACTGACGGGTTCCAGTTCACTCAACTGGCGGGCTCCGGTTCACTCAACTGGCGGGCTCCGGTTTACTAAACTGGCGGGCTCCGGGTGTTTGACTGGTCGGGCTCCGGGTGGGTGACTGTTCGGGCTCCAGGTGGGTGTCTGTCCAGCTTCGGGTGGGTTCTTGGTAGGGCTTTGGGTGGGTTCTCGGTAGGTATTAGGGCTGGGTTCTTGGTAGGGCTTGGGGGTGGGTTCTTGATAGAGCTTGGGGGTGGGTTCTTGGTAGGGTTTGGGGTTGGCTCCCGGTCAGGCTCGGGGTGGGCTCTTTCGGGATCGGGATAGGCTCTCGGGCTTGGGGAACTTCTGTAGGGCTCGGGGTAGGTTCTTGGTCGGGCTCAGGGTGGGTTCTCGGTAGGGCTCGGGGCGGGCTCCAGGTACTCAACTGACGGGTTCCAGTTCACTCAACTGGCGGGCTCCGGTTCACTCAACTGGCGGGCTCCGGTTTACTAAACTGGCGGGCTCCGGGTGTTTGACTGGTCGGGCTCCGGGTGGGTGACTGTTCGGGCTCCAGGTGGGTGTCTGTCCAGCTTCGGGTGGGTTCTTGGTAGCGCTTGGGGTGGGTTCTTGGTAGGTATTAGGGCTGGGTTCTCGGTAGGGCTTGGGGGGTGGGTTCTCGGTAGGGCTTGGGGGGTGGGTTCTCGGTAGGGCTTGGGGGGTGGGTTCTCGGTAGGGCTCGAGGTGGGCTCTTTCGGGATCGGGATAGGCTCTCGGGCTTGGGGAACCTCTGTAGGGCTCGGGGTAGGTTCTTGGTCGGGCTCAGGGTGGGTTCTCGGTAGGGCTCGGGGCGGGCTCCAGGTACTCAACTGACGGGTTCCAGTTCACTCAACTGGCGGGCTCCGGTTCACTCAACTGGCGGGCTCCGGTTTACTAAACTGGCGGGCTCCGGGTGTTTGACTGGTCGGGCTCCGGGTGGGTGACTGTTCGGGCTCCAGGTGGGTGTCTGTCCAGCTTCGGGTGGGTTCTTGGTAGGGCTTGGGGTGGGTTCTTGGTAGGTATTAGGGCTGGGTTCTTGGTAGGGCTTGGGGGTGGGTTCTTGGTAGGGCTTGGGGGTGGGTTCTTGGTAGGGCTTGGGGGTGGGTTCTTGGTAGGGCTTGGGGGTGGGTTCTTGGTAGGGCTTGGGGGTGGGTTCTCGGTAGGGCTTGGGAAGGTGGGTTCTCGGTAGGGCTTGGGGGGGGTGGGTTCTCGGTAGGGCTTGGGGGGGTGGGTTCTCGGTAGGGCTTGGGGGGGGTTCTCGGTAGGGCTTGGGAAGGTGGGTTCTCGGTAGGGCTTGGGGGGGTGGGGGGTTCTCGGTAGGGCTTGGGGGGGTGGGTTCTTGGTAGGGCTTGGGGGGGTGGGTTCTCGGTAGGGCTTGGGGGGGGTGGGTTCTCGGTAGGGCTTGGGGGGGTTGGGTTCTCGGTAGGGCTTGGGGGGGTGGGTTCTCGGTAGGGCTTGGGGGTGTGGGTTCTCGGTAGGGCTTGGGGGTGTGGGTTCTCGGTAGGGCTTGGGGGGGGGGTTCTCGGTAGGGCTTGGGGGGGTGGGTTCTCGGTAGGGCTTGGGGGGTGGGTTCTCGGTAGGGCTTGGGGGGTGGGTTCTCGGTAGGGGTCGGGGTGGGCTCTTTCGGGATTGGGATAGGCTCTCGGGCTTGGGGAACCTCTGTAGGGCTCGGGGTAGGTTCTTGGTCGGGCTCAGGGTGGGTTCTCTATAGGGCTCGGGGCGGGTTCTCTGTAGGGATCGGGGTGGGTACTCGGTAGGGCTCGGGGCGGGCTCCAGGTACTCAACTGACGGGTTCCAGTTCACTCAACTGGCGGGCTCCGGTTCACTCAACTGGCGGGCTCCGGTTTACTAAACTGGCGGGCTCCGGGTGTTTGACTGGTCGGGCTCCGGGTGGGTGACTGTTCGGGCTCCAGGTGGGTGTCTGTCCGGCTTCGGGTGGGTTCTTGGGGTGGGTTCTTGGTAGGTATTAGGGCTGGGTTCTTGGTAGGGCTTGGGGGGTGGGTTCTCGGTAGGGCTTGGGGGGTGGGTTCTCGGTAGGGCTTGGGGGGTGGGTTCTCGGTAGGGCTTGGGGGGTGGGTTCTCGGTAGGGCTTGGGGGGTGGGTTCTCGGTAGGGCTTGGGTGGTGGGTTCTCGGTAGGGCTTGGGGGGTGGGTTCTCGGTGGGGCTTGGGGGGTGGGTTCTCGGTGGGGCTTGGGGGGTGGGTTCTCGGTGGGGCTTGGGGGGTGGGTTCTCAGTAGGGCTTCGGGGGGTGGGTTCTCGGTAGGGCTCGGCGTGGGCTCTTTCGGGATCGGGATAGGCTCTCGGGCTTGGGGAACCTCTGTAGGGCTCGGGGTAGGTTCTTGGTCGGGCTCAGGGTGGGTTCTCGGTAGGGCTCGGGGCAGGCTCCAGGTACTCAACTGACGGGTTCCAGTTCACTCAACTGGCGGGCTCCGGTTCACTCAACTGGCGGGCTCCGGTTTACTAAACTGGCGGGCTCCGGGTGTTTGACTGGTCGGGCTCCGGGTGGGTGACTGTTCGGGCTCCAGGTGGGTGTCTGTCCAGCTTCGGGTGGGTTCTTGGTAGGGCTTGGGGTGGGTTCTTGGTAGGTATTAGGGCTGGGTTCTTGGTAGGGCTTGGGGGTAGGTTCTTGGTAGGGCTTGGGGGTGGGTTCTTGGTAGGGTTTGGGGTTGGCTCCCGGTCAGGCTCGGGGTGGGCTCTTTCGGGATCGGGATAGGCTCTCGGGCTTGGGGAACTTCTGTAGGGCTCGGGGTAGGTTCTTGGTCGGGCTCAGGGTGGGTTCTCGGTAGGGCTCGGGGCGGGCTCCAGGTACTCAACTGACGGGTTCCAGTTCACTCAACTGGCGGGCTCCGGTTCACTCAACTGGCGGGCTCCGGTTTACTAAACTGGCGGGCTCCGGGTGTTTGACTGGTCGGGCTCCGGGTGGGTGACTGTTCGGGCTCCAGGTGGGTGTCTGTCCAGCTTCGGGTGGGTTCTTGGTAGGGCTTGGGGTGGGTTCTTGGTAGGTATTAGGGCTGGGTTCTCGGTAGGGCTTGGGGGGTGGGTTCTCGGTAGGGCTTGGGGGGTGGGTTCTCGGTAGGGCTTGGGGGGTGGGTTCTCGGTAGGACTTGGGGGTGGGTTCTCGGTAGGGCTCGGGGTGGGCTCTTTCGGGATCGGGATAGGCTCTCGGGCTTGGGGAACCTCTGAAGGGCTCGGGGTAGGTTCTTGGTTGGGCTCAGGGTGGGTTCTCGGTAGGGCTCGGGGCGGGCTCCAGGTACTCAACTGACGGGTTCCAGTTCACTCAACTGGCGGGCTCCGGTTCATTCAACTGGCGGGCTCCGGTTTACTAAACTGGCGGGCTCCGGGTGTTTGACTGGTCGGGCTCCGGGTGGGTGACTGTTCGGGCTCCAGGTGGGTGTCTGTCCAGCTTCGGGTGGGTTCTTGGTAGGGCTTGGGGTGGGTTCTCGGTAGGGCTTGGGGGTGGGTTCTCAGTAGGGCTTGGGGGGTGGGTTCTCGGTAGGGCGGGTTCTCGGTAGGGCTTGGGGGGTGGGTTCTCGGTAGGGCTTGGGGGTGGGTTCTCGGTAGGGCTCGGGGTGGGCTCTTTCGGGATCGGGATAGGCTCTCGGGCTTGGGGAACCTCTGTAGGGCTCGGGGTAGGTTCTTGGTCGGGCTCAGGGTGGGTTCTCGGTAGGGCTCGGGGCGGGCTCCAGGTACTCAACTGACGGGTTCCAGTTCACTCAACTGGCGGGCTCCGGTTCATTCAACTGGCGGGCTCCGGTTTACTAAACTGGCGGGCTCCGGGTGTTTGACTGGTCGGGCTCCGGGTGGGTGACTGTTCGGGCTCCAGGTGGGTGTCTGTCCAGCTTCGGGTGGGTTCTTGGTAGGGCTTGGGGTGGGTACTTGGTAGGGCTTGGGGGGTGGGTTCTCGGTAGGGCTTGGGGGGTGGGTTCTCGGTAGGGCTTGGGGGGTGGGTTCTCGGTAGGGCTTGGGGGGTGGGTTCTCGGTAGGGCTTGGGGGGTGGGTTCTCGGTAGGGCTCGGGGTGGGCTCTTTCGGGATCGGGATAGGCTCTAGGGCTTGGGGAATCTCTGTAGGGCTCGGGGTAGGTTCTTGGTCGGGCTCAGGGTGGGTTCTCGGTAGGGCTCGGGGCGGGCTCCAGGTACTCAACTGACGGGTTCCAGTTCACTCAACTGGAGGGCTCCGGTTCACTCAACTGGCGGGCTCCGGTTTACTAAACTGGCGGGCTCCGGGTGTTTGACTGGTCGGGCTCCGGGTGGGTGACTGTTCGGGCTCCAGGTGGGTGTCTGTCCAGCTTCGGGTGGGTTCTTGGTAGGGCTTGGGGTGGGTTCTTGGTAGGTATTAGGGCTGGTTCTTGGTAGGGCTTGGGGGTGGGATCTTGGTAGGGCTTGGGGGTGGGTTCTTGGTAGGGCTTGGGGGTGGGTTCTTGGTAGGGCTTGGGAAGGTGGGTTCTCGGTAGGGCTTGGGGGGGGGGTTCTCGGTAGGGCTTGGGGGGGTGGGTTCTCGGTAGGGCTTGGGGGGGTGGGTTCTCGGTAGGGCTTGGGAAGGTGGGTTCTCGGTAGGGCTTGGGGGGGTGGGGGGTTCTCGGTAGGGCTTGGGGGGGTGGGGGGTTCTCGGTAGGGCTTGGGGGGGTGGGGGGTTCTCGGTAGGGCTTGGGGGGGTGGGGGGTTCTCGGTAGGGCTTGGGGGGGTGGGTTCTCGGTAGGGCTTGGGGGGTGGGTTCTCGGTAGGGCTTGGGGGGGTGGGTTCTCGGTAGGGGTCGGGGTGGGCTCTTTCGGGATTGGGATAGGCTCTCGGGCTTGGGGAACCTCTGTAGGTCTCGGGGTAGGTTCTTGGTCGGGCTCAGGGTGGGTTCTCTATAGGGCTCGGGGCGGGTTCTCTGTAGGGATCGGGGTGGGTACTCGGTAGGGCTCGGGGCGGGCTCCAGGTACTCAACTGACGGGTTCCAGTTCACTCAACTGGCGGGCTCCGGTTCACTCAACTGGCGGGCTCCGGTTTACTAAACTGGCGGGCTCCGGGTGTTTGACTGGTCGGGCTCCGGGTGGGTGACTGTTCGGGCTCCAGGTGGGTGTCTGTCCGGCTTCGGGTGGGTTCTTGGGGTGGGTTCTTGGTAGGTATTAGGGCTGGGTTCTTGGTAGGGCTTGGGGGGTGGGTTCTCGGTAGGGCTTGGGGGGTGGGTTCTTGGTAGGTATTAGGGCTGGGTTCTTGGTAGGGCTTGGGGGGTGGGTTCTCGGTAGGGCTTGGGGGGTGGGTTCTTGGTAGGGCTTGGGGGGTGGGTTCTCGGTAGGGCTTGGGGGGTGGGTTCTCGGTAGGGCTTGGGGGGTGGGTTCTCGGTAGGGCTTGGGGGGTGGGTTCTCGGTAGGGCTTGGGTGGTGGGTTCTCGGTAGGGCTTGGGGGGTGGGTTCTCGGTAGGGCTTGGGGGGTGGGTTCTCGGTAGGGCTTGGGGAGTGGGTTCTCGGTAGGGCTTCGGGGGGTGGGTTCTCGGTAGGGCTCGGGGTGGGATCTTTCGGGATCGGGATAGGCTCTCGGGCTTGGGGAACCTCTGTAGGGCTCGGGGTAGGTTCTTGGTTGGGCTCAGGGTGGGTTCTCGGTAGGGCTCGGGGCGGGCTCCAGGTACTCAACTGACGGGTTCCAGTTCACTCAACTGGCGGGCTCCGGTTCATTCAACTGGCGGGCTCCGGTTTACTAAACTGGCGGGCTCCGGGTGTTTGACTGGTCGGGCTCCGGGTGGGTGACTGTTCGGGCTCCAGGTGGGTGTCTGTCCAGCTTCGGGTGGGTTCTTGGTAGGGCTTGGGGTGGGTTCTTGGTAGGTATTAGGGCTGGGTTCTTGGTAGGGCTTGGGGGTAGGTTCTTGGTAGGGCTTGGGGGTGGGTTCTTGGTAGGGTTTGGGGTTGGCTCCCGGTCAGGCTCGTGGTGGGCTCTTTCGGGATCGGGATAGGCTCTCAGGCTTGGGGAACTTCTGTAGGGCTCGGGGTAGGTTCTTGGTCGGGCTCAGGGTGGGTTCTCGGTAGGGCTCGGGGCGGGCTCCAGGTACTCAACTGACGGGTTCCAGTTCACTCAACTGGCGGGCTCCGGTTCACTCAACTGGCGGGCTCCGGTTTACTAAACTGGCGGGCTCCGGGTGTTTGACTGGTCGGGCTCCGGGTGGGTGACTGTTCGGGCTCCAGGTGGGTGTCTGTCCAGCTTCGGGTGGGTTCTTGGTAGGGCTTGGGGTGGGTTCTTGGTAGGTATTAGGGCTGGGTTCTCGGTAGGGCTTGGGGGGTGGGTTCTCGGTAGGGCTTGGGGGGTGGGTTCTCGGTAGGGCTTGGGGGGTGGGTTCTCGGTAGGGCTTGGGGGTGGGTTCTCGGTAGGGCTCGGGGTGGGCTCTTTCGGGATCGGGATAGGCTCTCGGGCTTGGGGAACCTCTGTAGGGCTCGGGGTAGGTTCTTGGTCGGGCTCAGGGTGGGTTCTCGGTAGGGCTCGGGGCGGGCTCCAGGTACTCAACTGACGGGTTCCAGTTCACTCAACTGGCGGGCTCCGGTTCATTCAACTGGCGGGCTCCGGTTTACTAAACTGGCGGGCTCCGGGTGTTTGACTGGTCGGGCTCCGGGTGGGTGACTGTTCGGGCTCCAGGTGGGTGTCTGTCCAGCTTCGGGTGGGTTCTTGGTAGGGCTTGGGGTGGGTTCTTGGTAGGGCTTGGGGGTGGGTTCTTGGTAGGGCTTGGGGGTGGGTTCTTGGTAGGGCTTGGGGGTGGGTTCTTGGTAGGGCTTGGGGGTGGGTTCTTGGTAGGGTTTGGGGTTGGCTCCCGGTCAGGCTCGGGGTGGGCTCTTTCGGGATCGGGATAGGCTCTCGGGCTTGGGGAACTTCTGTAGGGCTCGGGGTAGGTTCTTGGTCGGGCTCAGGGTGGGTTCTCGGTAGGGCTCGGGGCGGGCTCCAGGTACTCAACTGACGGGTTCCAGTTCACTCAACTGGCGGGCTCCGGTTCACTCAACTGGCGGGCTCCGGTTTACTAAACTGGCGGGCTCCGGGTGTTTGACTGGTCGGGCTCCGGGTGGGTGACTGTAAGGGCTCCAGGTGGGTGTCTGTCCGGCTTCGGGTGGGTTCTTGGTAGGGCTTGGGGTGGGTTCTTGGTAGGTATTGGGGCTGGGTTCTCGGTAGGGCTTTGGGCTGGGTTCTCGGTAGGGCTTTGGGCTGGGTTCTCGGTAGGGCTTGGGGCTGGGTTCTCGGTAGGGCTTGGGGCTGGGTTCTCGGTAGGGCTTGGGGGGTGGGTTCTCGGTAGGGCTTGGGGGGTGGGTTCTCGGTAGGGCTTGGGGGGGTGGGTTCTCGGTAGGGCTTGGAGGGGGTGGGTTCTCGGTAGGGCTTGGGGGGGGGTTCTCGGTAGGGCTTGGGGGGGGGTTCTCGGTAGGGCTTGGGGGGGGGGGGTTCTCGGTAGGGCTTGGGGGTGTGGGTTCTCGGTAGGGCTTGGGGGGGGGTGGGTTCTCGGTAGAGCTTGGGGGGTGGGTTCTCGGTAGGGCTTGGGGGGGTGGGTTCTCGGTAGGGCTTGGGGGTGGGTTCTCGGTAGGGCTCGGGGTGGGCTCTTTCGGGATCGGGATAGGCTCTCGGGCTTGGGGAACCTCTGTAGGGCTCGGGGTAGGTTCTTGGTCGGGCTCAGGGTGGGTTCTCTGTAGGGCTCGGGGTGGGTTCTTGGTAGGGCTCGGGGCGGGTTCTCTGTAGGGCTCTGGGTGGGTTCTCGGTCGGGCTCGGGGCAGGCTCCAGGTACTCAACTGACGGGTTCCAGTTCACACAACTGGCGGGCTCCGGTTCACTCAACTGGCGGGCTCCGGTTTACTAAACTGGCGGGCTCCGGGTGTTTGACTGGTCGGGCTCCGGGTGGGTGACTGTTCGGGCTCCAGGAGGGTGTCTGTCCGGCTTCGGGTGGGTTCTTGGTAGGGCTTGGGGGTGGGTTCTTGGTAGGGCTTGGGGGTGGATTCTTGGTAGGGCTTGGGGGTGGGTTCTTGGTAGGGCTTGGGGGTGGGTTCTTGGTAGGGCTTGGGGGTGGGTTCTTGTTAGGGCTTGGGGGTGGGTTCTTGTTAGGGCTTGGGGGTGGGTTCTTGGTAGGGCTTGGGGGTGGGGTCTTGGTAGGGCTTGGGGGTGGGGTCTTGGTAGGGCTTGGGGGTGGGGTCTTGGTAGAACTTGGGGGTGGGGTCTTGGTAGGGCTTGGGGGTGGGGTCTTGGTATGGCTTGGGGGTGGGGTCTTGGTAGGGCTTGGGGGTGGGGTCTTGGTATGGCTTGGGGGTGGGGTCTTGGTAGGGCTTGGGGGTGGGGTCTTGGTAGGGCTTGGGGGTGGGTTCTTGGTAGGGCTTGGGGTTGGCTCTCGGTTGTCAAGCTCGGGGTGGGCTCTCGGGCTTGGGGTACCTCTGTAGGGCTCGGGGTAGGTTCTTGGTCGGGCTCAGGGTGGGTTCTCTGTAGGGCTTGGGGTGGGTTCTCTGTAGGGATCGGGGTGGGTTCTCGGTAGGGCTCTGGGTGGGTTCTTGGTTGGGCTCGGGGCAGGCTCCAGGTACTCAACTGATGGGTTCCAGTTCATTCAACTGGCGGGCCCCGGTTCACTCAGCTGGCGGGCTCCAGGTGGGTGTCTGTCCGGCTTCGGGTGGGTTCTTGATAGGGCATAGGGTTGGCTGCCCAGACAAGTACAAGGGGAATGTTGTCTACGCTTATGTCGACCGTGCTCTAAGCCACAGCTCAGGATGGAAGCAAGTCGATGAAGAACTCTGTAGGGTAAGGCAGGTCCTAGTCAACAATGGCTTCTCCAATGGTTTCGTTGAAGACATCATAAAAAGGAAAGTGAAACACCATTCAACCTCTGAAGAGTCAACTAACACAACACCTGTACCCCCTATTAGACTATTTTACAGGAACTTCTTTTCCACAGCTCATAAAACGGAGGAAAGGGTCCTGAAAGATATTGTTAATAGGAACGTTATCCCTACAGACAAAAATCAGAAGATACAATTGACAATTTACTATAAAACCAAAAAAACAGCCAACCTACTCATGAAAAACTCTCCTGACACAAAGCAGAACGCCTTAAAGGAGACTAACGTCGTCTATGCCTTCGAATGCCCACTTGGGGACTGTAAGCCTCAAAGAACTCAGTATATAGGCAAGACAACAACATCTCTTTCCAGGTGATTAACAATGCATAAGCAACAGGGCTCCATTAAGAAACATCTCTTCCCACAATCAGGCCATCACCAGAGAAGTCTTAACAAACAGCACAGAAATCATCGATAGATACAGCGATAGCAGGCAGCTTGACATCTGTGAGGCACTACACATCAAGAAGTCAACACCAGCAATCAACAGCCAATTGATGCACAACTATATTCTACCCACTTCAAGACTCCGTACCAATATAGAAGCATCAAGAGGAAGTATGGGTCAATAGGCCCTTTGCAGTTACTTCCATTCTTCCCTCTCATTTATCCAATTTATACCCATTGTTCCGTGTTCTGTGTTGGTCAAAAGTTTGTTCACCTCATCCAAAACTGTTGCAACACATCACCTCACCCAAATGCGAGTATATAAGACAATCTGTTTAATGTTAGCATAAGTAAAACTCTGTTTAGTGTTCTCAGGTTACAGTTGTGTGTGTATAAACTAAAGTCTCTGAAAATGTAACAAGTTATTACGAAACGCGTTCAAGCCTCGCGTCAGACTAGAAATAAAAAAGAATTTTGGAGAATTGATTTTTCAATTACCATCCACAGTAAAAATAAACATAAATATTGAGAAAATTCGTTGTAGAATTATTAATCTTACTTTTTCGGTCATATTTAACAATATATACATTATATATAATATATATAATATATATATATATATTACTCTTATTACAAATTCGCTATTTTCCGCAGTTTGGATCTGGCAACCGTGGTCCCCGTGGCCCGGAACCTTCGGCCTCCACCAGCACTGTTGGGGACCAGCAGACGACATACAGGAGCAGCTCGCTAGCAACATTCCCACCCAAAATGCAGACGTCAAACAACAGCTCTGACCCACGGAGAGTGGATAAGATTGTTAGGTAAGTGAATGTAGGGGGGGGATATTATAGTATAAGATGTTGTTATTGTGTAATGATGAGGATCTGTGTGTGTGGGGGTGGGGGAGAGGAAGTTAGGTCATCATATGGACAATTCGTTCTTATATAGGCATGGGTTTTCTTGTCTGTACAATGCTTTGGTGTGTTCTTTAAAGAATTACTTGTCTGTACACCTATATGGGTGGGATTTAGGGTATTATGGTTCGGTATTTTTGCTTTAGGGGGTATAGGTCATTACGTATACAAGATGCTTAGTTAGCAGACTTAAAACGATAATGATTAATGATAAAACAACCTAATCCATATGACATAACCAAGTCTAACTTAGTAGTACATTTTTATCAGAAAACTAGCTTTGTTGAAATGATTTTTTTACTCCCATTTTGTTTGGAGTTTGAAAAGAAATGGTGAGGGGTTAAACAAAGCTCATTTATTTATTTATATACAAGAAGGTATACAAGATTTTTACTTAATTTTTAGTTTTGACAGATAAGACCATATTAAATCAGATAAGTCATACCACATACACGATGATTTGCAAACAAATGTTAAAACCTATCTAACCTAGGGTTTCCGGGTTCGATCCCCGGTGAAGGCAGAGACAAATGGGCAAAATGTTTTTCACCCTGATGCCCCTGTTACCTAGCAGTAAATAGGTACCTGGGAGTTACAGCTGCTTCCTGGTGGGGGTGTAACAAAAAGGAGGCCTGATCAAGGACCAGGCCGCGGGGACGCTAAGCCCCGAAATCATCTCTAGATAACCTCTCAAGATAACCTAGCTCAACCCAACCTAAACTAACCAAACCAAAAAACAACCTAACGCAAACCAATGGAGTCCAGTACAGCTTAACCTAAGCTAAAACATCTACCATAACAATATAGTGTATACGGTTTTAACAAACGGGAAAACAAGCATCGTCGAATTATTTCATGTCCAAAAAGTACCATCCATAAAGATTGATACGTTAGGATGTATTAGCCAAGATTAGGCTGTGTTTGGCTTGGTTGGTTTGAGTTAGCCTGGGTAAAGTTAGGTAAATTTTCCAATCCATTGGTGAACAGTCATGTGTACAGGGTGACACTTTATTACAGACCGTATTACTTGTGGAAAAAAAGCAATGTAGGACTAACACAACTATTGGAAAACAACAGTTGTGTTATCAGTGTATAGTAGTAATTAATAATTTTATACAAAGTTTGCATAAAAATGTTAGGTATTTCAAGTAACTCACTAGGTTCTGGTAGACCTTTCATGACCTGTATAAAGGCCAGGCTGTGTATGAAGAACTGTTAAAACCATCAACAGGTAATCTACAGAAATGTTTATTGAACTAAATGCAGCTGGCCGAAGCAACCATTGACATGAAACTGTTAGCGGCCAGTTTCATGTTGGTTACGTATTTATGGAAACTCTCCATCAGCGACCACATAACCAGATTTTAAAATGCACTAATAATCTTAATTTAAATATATTATGTTACAGTACTGTATCTGGTTTTCTTCACAAAGTACAGTATTTATATCTTCCTGCTCACAACAGTTGTCTAATTTCCGAGTACCTGTTTACTGCTAGGTGAACAGAGGCATTAGGTGAAAGGAAATGTGCCCAGCCATATCTGTCCTGACTGGGAATCGAACCCAGGATCCCCAATTGGGAGTCAAGGGGGAAGGCAACCGATTTTTACCTGACTTTACCTGAGGGCCACTAACGTATTAGTGGCCTCGACAAGAACAGAAAAGCTTGTCCAAAGTCCCCTCATTTGCCTCGATTTTTTTTTTCCAGTTGGATTTTAAAATGTAAGAGTTTGGGCAATTATGTTTGGCAGGTAGGCAGTTCCATGGGTTTATAACCGTATGGGGGTAAAAGGCATCTCTTGTTTTCAGTCCTATGTTGTGGTTTGTTGAGCTTTTATAAGACATTGTCTGGATCAACTTCCTCCAAATTGTTCAGTATTTTAAAATTTCAATGAGGTCTGCTAAGTCATGTCTGGTTTGAAGTGTTGTTAGTGCTGTGGCCCTCAACTGTTCCTGGTATGAGAGTTGATTACACTGTGATACCCTCAACTATAATAAATTCTGTTTTCAGACAACATACAGCCTCTTTGCTCAAACCCCTGGACATACTAAACATTTAATCCGTACTCTTCATTCTCTTCACATTATAAGAATAATAATAATAATAATTTTTATTTAGGTAAAGGTACATACATAGAGATTTTACAAAGTTTGTTGGCTTTATAGATAGAGCTAGTACATACAATGCCTAAAGGCACTATTATGCAAAGCGTTTCGGGCAGGAAAAAACACTGACTAAAGCTTAAAACTAATGGGTAAAAAGAATAAAATGTGTTGAGTACAAATAAAAATAGAGGTAAAAGAGGGGGAAACATTGTTGAAAAAGCAGCACAAATACAATTACAAATTATTACAGAAAATTACATTCAAACAGCGTTGAATTGAAACAAAAAAAAAAAAAAACATACATGGGTTGACAACAGAGGGGTAAGGTAGGTTACAGGGAATTTATTAGGTATAGCTTCGTTTTTAACTTAAACTGGTTGAGAGAGGTACAGTCTTTAACATGGTTGGGAAGGTCATTCCACATTCTGGGCCCCTTGATTTGTAGAGCATTTCTGGTTTGATTAAGTCGTACTCTAGGAATATCAAAACTGTATTTATTTCTGGTGTGGTGCTCATGGGTTCTGTTACAACCTTCTATGAAGCTTTTGAGATCAGGATTGGCATTATAGTTTAGCGTTTTATATATGTATAATACACATGAGAGAATGTGCAGTGACTTAATGTACAATAAGAGTACAATAATATTGTACTTTCTTATTTAGGGTTTTAATCTTATAATATTTATATTGAGGAATGTGTTTTCTACTCAATTTATGAATTTTAATCCTCCAAATACTGTATTATTTAAACTATGATTATAGAAATTTTAGACATTGTTGTTATAAATGATACTCTATAGTGAACTCATTATTTTTTACTTGCAGCTGAAGTGGTGTGCTTGGGTTGCGCTATACTGCTCCTGCATCAGCTTTGCCAACTCGAGAGTCAATGACGATACGAAACAAATGCTCAGCAGCTTCATGTAAGGTTTATCTTATTTTCTTCTGAAATTTGTATTACTAAACCCATAAAGGTACAACCTGTCCTCATAGCACATCACATTTTAACATTTACTTTACCCAAGGCCAAAACCTGGTGTACTAAGGCAAATAAACATTGCTGCAGGGTAAATACCCTAACTGTGCAACCTGTCCTCTTACAAATTACGTCTGAATTTGGTCGTTTGCCCATATGGCCGAAAATGGACGTAATTTAAAAATAAAAAAAAAAAATAAATTTTAGATTTTGTTTCAAAACAGTAAGTAAAGGGTCCTCTCGTAGGTTAGGAGGGCAGGAAATTGTCCTCAAGTTTCAAAAGCTATGAAAAACGTTAATTGAAAGTTTCCTCTCCTAACCTTTCAGAGTAAGCCAGAGGACTTGCAGAAAACGCAACAGTAAGTCACTTTCGTGAGCCAATTTCATTTCAAATTACGTCCATTTTTGGCCATAGCACGCATTCGAACGAAAAGCGTTATTTTCAAGAGGACAGGTTGAACCATGATGTGCCTGACCACCATCATATGGTGGGTCAGGTCACCTAAAGTCCCAGCTAGCCTGCCATCCCCACTCGTTGAGCCAAATGGAACATCCCAAAATGTTCCCAGCTGGTTGTGTTGTCTTCAAAGATTGCCTTGATAGCATTGCTCTAGTTGTTTGAGCTGCTGCTGTGGGATGTGGTTGCATATTTACACTATATGTGGTTGCATATTTACACTATATGTGTATCTCTATACTGTATACAGTACCCGAATATTCTATAGGGAAGAGAACAGGACTGGGAGGTGAGCTATTGACTACATGCCTGAAAAAGGCATTTCATTACCTGGATCTGGATTTATACCTGGATAAGGGGGTTCTGGGATTTCTTTTCTCCAATCCTGGCCTGGGCCAGGCATGACGTGCAAGATCTTGGTCCAGTAGACTGTTGCTTGGAGTGGCCTGCAGGCCCACATACCCACTTACAATCTGGTTAGTCCAGCACTTCTTGCAGGAAACTCTAATTTTTTCTTGAAGAAATCTTTTGTTCCAGCCATACTTATTTTATTTGCTGGGAGGATATTAAGCAGCCGTGGTCCTTTGATATTCATACAGTGTTCTATGATTCTTGAGGTTATCTTGAGATGATTTCGGGGCTTTAGTGTCCCCGCGGCCCGGTCCTCGACCAGGCCTCCACCCCCAGGAAGCAGCCCGTGACAGCTGACTAACACCCAGGTACCTATTTTACTGCTAGGTAACAGGAGCATAGGGTGAAAGAAACTCGGCCCATTGTTTCTCGCCGGCACCTGGGATCGAACCCAGGACCACAGGATCACAAGTCCAGCGTGCTGTCCGCTCGGCCGACCGACTCCCGATTGTTCCGATTGGCACCGATTGTTCCTGTGGCACCTTTATTCTTCACTTGCGCTGTTCTGCATTTTCTACCATATTGTTCGCTCCACAATGTTATAATATTGTGCAAATTTTGGACCTGGCGTTCAGTTATTTTCCATGTATACAGTACATGATACCTCTCTTGTCTCCTTTCCAGAGAGTACATTTTGGGAGCTTCAAATGGTCCCAATAATTTATGTACTTTATTGTGTTCGTGTGCTGAGTATGTTCTCTGTATTCCCTGTATTTCAACAATCTCTCTTGATCTGATTTGTTATTTTTGGGAGAGCCCTGTCAGTAGTTTTCTGAGCTTACTTGTCAGTCACTCTAATACTGACTTCATGATTTTCTTAAGGGTGACAACAATTGCATAATTGTCTTTTGTTATTAAATGTAATTTAAATTACATTAATCCAACCCATTGTTACTGGCTAATAGTTCTGATTTTCAAAGTAAATTATCATAATTAAACAAATATACATTTATTTGCTTGTCACAAATAATTTACTAATTATATTAACATTTCAGGTTGTCCATTTCTGCAGTTGTGATGTCCTACCTTCAAAACCCACAGCCAATGACACCTCCATGGTCCAATATATAAACAGTTCTATATTATCGATTGTTTTTGGTTGAATGGAAATGTATAATTGCCTCACCATACTTGTATTAAAATTGTACTGCTGAATGACAGTGACAATTTTAGTTTTAATAAGCTAGCTAATGGTGCCAGGTTTGTATTATGATGTGCAATATGGAACAGTGCCAACATTTGATGATGTGCATGAGTTACAAAATGGCTTGGTTTGTTAATCTTTTAATTTGTGTAGCCTGCACTATATAATTCTTGTATTATACTTCCCATCCAAAAGTTTCTTGTAAGCAGCTTGTCTTTTTTTTTTTTCTTTAACAAATGGACAAATTTGTATTGTCCCATAACATTATCATGTCATTCATGCCAGTGTAAAAGGCAATAGCATGAAGGTCAAAGCTTAAAATATCCTGGAATATGAAGTACCATACGAGTTGATCCTCGAGTGACAACCACATTAGTACAGTAGATAGCCTCCATATTAGACATAAAAGGAAGACTTGATCACCACGTTAGAAATAGAAGAGTGAAAGGGAATTGGGAGTGGAATGGTAGGCAGTCAGTATGGGGGAAGGGAGACTTTTGGAGTACAGTACAGTACTGTCCATTCAGTAGAGCCAGGCTGTCACCTGATCGGATGACAGGCAAAGTTATCAGTCACTAGCACTGATTTTATAGTTTTCTTCGAGGTGACATCAACTGCATAATATCTTTTTGATCATGAAATTACATTAACTCCAACCAGTTACTGCTGGCTAATAATTCTTAGACATAAAGGAAAGAGGACAAATCAGAAGAGCATGTTAAGATAGGGCTACCTGAATAGGTTTCAGTTGTGGTTACTCCATCAGAGGGGCGTTCATGGGGATAAAGACAGATTCTACAGTAAATTGTTAATTCCTCTTTTAGGACTGCCTCCTCTTCCATTTTGCTTAGTTATGCAAAGTTGTTGTTTTATGGTTACAAAGGAAACATATCATTCCTTAATTTCTTATTTTAACTATCAGAATTTAGAATTTCTAAAATATAGTTACAGGTTGTAAGTACAGTATGTATAACAGTTTATACAGTACTATACTTAGTGTATAAAATATATATTAATGCAGGCCATATGTATTATTGTTAAATATGTACTTTTGTATTTCATAGTAAACCTTTTACCATAATATATAATTATCTTCTCCTTTCAATAGTGCATTTGTCATGTTGAATTATATGGTACATCAGGATTTTATCGGTACTACCTCGTTGACTGCGTGTTCCTCCCGTTACTATACTGTATACAGTATCTCTCCTTCCCATTACAGTATTACGCTGAGATGCATCAGTAAGGTGGTTGGGCTCACTGGCTCAAGCAAAGAATATTCACTATACAATACTATATTGAATATAAATTCAGTGGATTTTGCACTACATGGGAACCTGGTCCAAGATAGTGATTTTAATCTAGCCAGTGACCTGTACAAGGAATTTGGCATCTAGATAATACAGAATTCCTCCAAGACTGATAATTTTAAATTAATATTACTAAAAAATTCAAACAGTGCTTTTTCCATTGGATTTCTGCATCAAATTATGCACAAATGTATGCCCTATCATGTGCACAAATAAAGGGTGAATGCTGTGTATCTTGTTGTCCATTAAAATCTGTACAATAAAGCTTTCAGTCACATGCCATCCCTAAGGTGTGGCGTTGTTTACAATTTCCCATTTAGAATCCTTTCATTAGAAAGTATTTACACCACAGTATTGTATGTCGAACATAAAAAATATTAAATGTATAAAGATATTGTACACAATGTGATAAATCAATGATATAATCTTTAGAGCAGGACAGCACGATCGAACCAATGTTGTGGATAACCACAGATGTGCACCTTAACCCATGGACTAAAAGTGTGCTAAAAGTTATACGACCTGGACCTGGAGTCCACCTGAACTCGCTGCTAATTTGGAGGCGCCAATCTGGTTCTCGGTCCAATTTTTACACATAGCTCGCATACACTGGTGAAGGTAATGGTGTTCTCGACCATACTTTATTATTAACAAAGCGGCAGAAGTTTTTGTCAATAGGAGATACTTTTTCAGTGATGGTAAAGCAATGGATTCATCTACCCATTTAAGCTGTAAAAACCAAGATAGATTCAGTTCAAAATGTAAAAAATTATAATGAAGAACGGGTGATGGGGGGGATCTTACACAAGCTACCACTGGGTACATCAACACCAGTACATTTTCTAAACTAGGTGTGCATGTCAGAATCTGAGCATAATCACCTCAGTTGTGAAAGTAGCCACCAAATAAGCACACACTAAGAATAAATGAAATGTTAAGATGCAACTTTCTAACAGAATTCCGATTAATTAATGTGATGAGATTTGAATCCTTTGGCTTCTAAAAGCTGTAACCAGACATTGTCAGCATCCCGTGCACTATTAAGACATTTAATATTAGAAAATAACTACAGTATAGCCATAGCACCAGAGGTTGTAACTCTTGTAGTATTGCCATAATTGGTGTAGGAATGTGGGGCTACCATTACGCACCAGTGTTGCAATCAACCTTACATCCCCTGCATTATAGGGTTGGGTTGGATTGGGCTAGGGACCCAGCTTCCCAAAATTTATTCACACTTGCCCAGACCCACGAAAGCAAAGTTAAATTGATAGTAACATGGAACGTGTGGAGAATGAATATGGAACAAGTTGGACGTTTAAAGGAAAGCTAAATTTGCCAAGTTAATGGTAGGCTATGATAAAAGTAAATTATGTGAAGAGCAGAATTTGAGTAAATGTTATAAAACAGGATAACAAAAATTAAAGTGGGTAGGGATCAAGGATGCTTGTGGAGGTGCACAAACTGGCAGAAGACAGAATCCTGGTTGGGAAGGACCGACTAGACACCAATCCTTAACTGTACGCCTCTGATCACCGAGCAGTGATTGGGTACACAATTGTTAAACGCTTAGTAGGTTGTATTCCGGGGACAACTTGTGGGTAAGGCTTTCCGTGAGCTATAGGAAGGGAAAGCTCTCGGAAGGTTAACAGAAGTACAACAAAAATGTTTAGTGTGATGAAGTGGCAAATGCAGTTGATAAAATAATCATAAATTTATCTTTTGGACGTAAAGTTAACGAGTGAGAAGTCGAGATAACGATAGGGAAAAGGAAGGGCACGTAAGTAAGTAATTATCAAATGAAGGCACCAAACCGGGAACGCTATGTAGCAAGGGGAGGGGCAAGAAAAGGAGAGTATAATGAGAGAGAAACGTATGTGAAAAGGTAGTTTAAGAAGAAATAAACAGGAAGCAAATAGAGATAGGAGAATAATAATAAAAAAATAATGTAAATTTTCTAAGAAGCTAGGCAACTGTTGGTTACTTTTTGGGACAGGTCAGTACAGTAGCTGGCCAAGTAGCAGGGGGATCTCGAAGCCTAACATCAGGCTTCCTGTTTCAGTGACTATAGAAAACCACACCGCCATACACAGGATGAGTACGGAATACATTAATAAATTACTGCTCGCCAAGTAAGTACGACTGCGCCACGGGACCACATTTTAATAATAATAATAATAATAATAATAATTTTATTTGCAGGAAGGTAGAATGGGTTGGTGAGATTACAAAAGATTGGTAATTCATGCAAAGCCACTAACTAACACGCATAGCGTTTCAAGCAGGGTATTTGGGTATAATACCGCCTGCTACAGAGTGCATATAATTTAATGAATAAAACAAAGTAATGTAAATAATAGTGTTATGCACAATAAATCCTGTATGTGGTGTAGTTCTGCTGAACGAATTTGGCTCAACTGAAAGGTCTATACATTAAATTCCCGCGGCAAGATAGAAACGTTTAGGCACGTTTCCTTTCATGTCACACTGATCTTAGTTTAGTTCATTTATTATGCACCCCATACCCATCCTGTGGGTATAAGAAAAAAATGGTTATGTTGGCACATAATGGACTCAGGGACTGAACCACAAAATTCAATTAGCTAAGCAAGTTACTGTCTTGATGAGCTAGTTACAAAATTCAGTGATGATCACGACATCTCCCATGCCAGCCAAGTATGTTGCATCCAGCTGCTGCTGTTGTTTTAGATCCAGCTACTCAGAACAAAAAGTTCCAAGCAGCACGGGCTATGGCGAGCCCGTAAGTGAAGGCTCTTTGGCGCTATTATCTGTAGCTGATACGGGAGATCGCATCCACTGGGTGCCTTGGGTAAATGTGCACTTAAGTTCCTAAAGGAGGTGGGTGAGGAACTCATTAGGCAAACTAGAGACTCAAGAAACTAATGAGATGATCTGACACCACTGTAGAAACTAATGCGATGATCTGACACCACTGTAGAAACTAATGCGATGATCTGACACCACTGTAGAAACTAATGCGATGATCTGGCACCACTGTAGAAACTAATGCGATGATCTGGCACCACTGTAGAAACTAATGCGATAATCTAGCACTACTGTAGAAACTAATGCGATCTGTTTCTGCCCGAAACGCTGTGCGTACTATATAGTGACTACAAGAACGTAAACGGGGACTGATCAAATCGTCTACTGCAGTTTCGGATACAAACACCATGCTATGTACCCTCACAAACTCAATGTACCTCCTCGTATATATATAAATAAATAAATAAATAAATAAATAAATCTGGCACCACGGTACGAACTGACAATAAATAACCTGGCATCACTGTAGCAAATGACAAGAGATAATCTGGCACCAGTGTAGGAGTTAACTTGATATGATCTGGCATATCTGTAGGAGCTAACCAGAGAGGATGTGGCACCACTGTAAGCATGTAAACAAAGCTTGTGTGCATTCGTCGTCCTCCTCCTCCTCGGTCGCTTCGACCAAGGTATTTCATTTACTAACCTGTGATTAAACAGATTGCAACGTGGAATTTACCCTGAGGTGTATGACAGTTGTCATTGTGTATTTTATGGAGGGAGGTGCTGTCGGGCTAGCCTCATCACGGCTCTTGTGGATATGTTCATGAGGCTCCCATGTTTTCTTGCTTTGCAATATGTAAAATTCCTGGATTAGTATTAGGATTTGGTGGAATGTTAGGCTCTTGGCATAATTGTTTCTGTTGTAAAATCCTGCGCTTGGCATATAGTTCCCAGCTGTTTGGGACAAGAAGTTTGCTAACAGTATATGGTGCTACATAGCCTTCCCGGTTTGGTGCCTTCTTTTGATAATTACTTACTTGCTAACAGTATCAAGGTTTCCCTAAGCCAAAGTGTGACCCGGTCCGTCTAATTACTGCAAGCTACCACAAGCTTCACTAAGCTTCCTGGTAATATGTTAGTAATGAATAAATATGATATATTTACTCATTATAATGTTGGTGCTGAATGTACAACACGAAAAAACATAATTTTAATCTGAAAAAGTATCTTTTTATAAAGAAATTAGACGAAAATAAAGAGCTGGTGACGCCAAATCAAGTCAGCGATCCAAGCGTCAGTTAGGTTAGGTTAGGTTAGGTCAACCTAACGTAACATATCATATTTATTCATTACTAACGTATTGCCAGGAAGCTTTGTGAAGCTTGTGGTAATTAGACGGACCCATGTGACCATCCTCAGGATGCAACCCACAATAGTTACCTAACTGTCTGGTAAACAAAGGCCTCAAATATAAGGAAATGTGCCAAAATGCCTCATCCTGTCTGAGAATCAAAATCTGGTAGAATCTGTCATGTGCTATTATGTATAATAGCATTTACTTTTCTATTGCAATTTATATTAAAATCTGTCAGATTGTATTCCTTTCCCCAGTTTTTCAGATTTAAAATTATAACTGTCATTAAAAATATTGATCATAAAGAAGGGTAAAATACAATCAATATCTTATTGAAACTGGTACAATTGAGGGATATCAATCTTGCGTCACAATTCATTCACACCTACAAATTCAGGAATGTTTATAACGAACACAGTACAAGACCTGGTTATGTAACCTAAATTCTTATCTTATCTTATTACTTTATCACTTCTTATGCTATCTCTTTATTGTGCTTGCCATCTGGTGGTGGTCTTGGATGATAGCTCGGCAGGTCAACTAGCAATGAGCGGTGTGATGCTTGAATGTCTCTCTAAGGCTGAGTATCACTTGGAGAAGATTTTCAATATAGATAAATGAACCTGGATTGAGTTTTTCTCCAGTGTTTCACTTCCTCCGCTATAACACAGGGAATGTTCGTTTGAAATTATCCACATTGTGCTGAGGAGTATATAATTATTGACATGACCTGGCTGTTGTCTTGTCCTGTCCTTAGAAAGAGTAGGACATTACCTAAGAAACCAAGTGGCCTGCTCAGAAAGAAGCTTTTAATTTACACTCAAAGACTTATCTTTTTTGTATTATTAATATATGTTTTACAAAGGTGAATACAGTATTTATATAGTGCATATAAGAACATAAGTAGGCATCACCACAGCAGACCCCTATTGGCATATTCTGGAACATTGCCAACCCCTCTTTCCCATGTATTTATTGATCCTTTTTAAAGCTAGTTACACCATTTCTCTTCATGAAATTGGTTGACACTGTTTTCTACTTCCCCTACCATCCTGTTACCAAACCAGTACAGTACTTCCCCAGTAAAGCGGACTGCATTATTTTTCTATACAAAATTAGTGCTTGTGTTACTTTAAATACATAATTTTTTCAGGTTAAATAGAATGCTGGCAAAGCAGTGGAACTTTGATCAAGCATTTTTCTGCAAGTGATAAAAATATGGCTGAACAATTATCCAAACGATTATGCCAAGATCCCACTCAACTGTATGAAGAACAAGCTCAAGTTATAAATCCCAATGAAATCAGAAAAGCTATCCTTCATGATTTAACAGAGCCTTTAGTGTTTCGAGGTTACCTTTCAACTTTTAAATGTGAGGATGAGCATGTCTCCCAGTGGAAATGTATGCAGTGGGATGCCTCAGATTGGGTTAAACTTTTTGAAGAAAAGGTACTTAAGTTTCGTGTAGGCATGAGATTAAAGGATAAGACAGTGCTTTCTGCTCCGCAGTGGGAAACTGCTTGCTATAAGGCAAATATGACATATTCTGAGTTTCTTCAGTGGTCACAAGGGAAGAGAAGTTGCACAACTTTTTGTAACCAAGAAGTGAATTGTAATGATCACTGGGCTTATTTTGATTATTTTTATATGAAGGACATTGAGAATGTTAACCAGGTGGAAGGTGCTTTGGATTGGGGTTTATTTGGCTTTCCTGACAGAGGAGTTCAAGACAGTACTCTTTGGATAGGAACGACTGGAGCAAACACCCCATGTCATATAGATACATATGGCTGCAACCTTGTGGCACAGTTAATTGGTAGAAAAAGATGGGTACTCTTTCCCAGAACCCAGTCTGAGTACCTATCACCAACACGTATTCCATATGAAGAATCTAGTATATATAGTGAAGTAGGCTTTCCTCATCCTAGTGTGGCCTCCCATCCCAAATTAATCTCTAGTACTCCATATGTATTCACACTTGAGCCAGGGGATGTTTTGTTTGTTCCAAAGCAATGGTGGCACTTTGTAGAGAATTTAGACTTTGCAGTGAGTATAAACACCTGGTTAGAACTTCCTTCTGATCATGAGGAGCGGGTTAAAGAGTCACTAGTGATGTATCAGGTTGCCAGTTTGTGTCAGGGATTAGAGTCTTTGGACCTTATTAGTTCTGTGTTTAATCCTAATATGATGGATGTTGCTACTATGACATCATCTGAACTTTTAAAACTTTTGACTAAGCGTGTGTTTAAAAATTCAGTTCCGAGAGAAACTACTGCTGCTAAAAGTAACTGTGAAGAGGTAATCAGGGAGAAACCAATGAGAAAACAGTCTTTGATAACAAAAGATTGCAATCTTTTGTTAGACAGAAAATGTACTGATTTTAACTGGAAAGATGAAAAGTGGTGTGCAAATCACAACATTGAAAAGGTTTGCAGTATGTCATTTTTGGATTACATGCATTTAGTTTTTGGACCTGGTTCAGGAAATTGTTGCATGGAGACTGAGGTATCTATGAAAAAGAGAGATTCTCTCACCAAGGCTCAAGATGCCAATTCTAGAGACGATGATGATGATGATATAAATTTTTCACAGATTAAGCTTTTGGTTGATTCCTTTACTGATCAAAGGGTTATAAGCATTTTGAAAATGGTTATAGATGAAAAATTAGCAGAAAATTGACATATGGTGTAAGTCATGTTTTTATGACAAAATAATATATATATATATATACTGTATATATATAATATATATATACATACATACATATACACTGTATAATGACCCAATTCAGGTATTTTTGAGAGATTAGGTCCCGATCATAAGTGCTATAAAAAAAGATTGACTGAATTTTATACCAAATAAATAATTAGACTGTTCAGTCTAAAAAGAAGTTGATGTATGCAGTATATGAGTATAGTGTCAAATATACATGAAAGAGTGTCAAATATACCATGAAAGATGAATAGACTTTCAATATTAAGTTGTAAATATACATGAAATTGACAAAAATCCTTTACTGCATATAATGTATCACTAACTAAAAGCTATCTTAAGTAAGTACTAAATGGGTTGAACTATCCAAAAATCGTCAACTCTTTGTAGCCTTGGATAGATCAACTGGTTAGTACATTAAATAGGCCTTTAGTTTAATGATACGTATAGAATTTTTGAAACTGTCCTTTGTATTTATAGCTTATAGCAATTCTTTATTCCAAAGGCACACTATGCATCAATAAGAGTCTCCCAAGAATATGAATTTTCCATTATAATACGCTGCAGACAGTTTCAGTCACATGGCTTGTGAGTGATACAAGTGTTCACACATTCTCATGTGTTAACTATACTTTCTATTTTGGGCGGGGGGAAGGGGGAGCTTTAGTGATAGTTGGTGTTGCAAATTGAGGTAAATATTGTATATAACCCATTCATGGTACAGTATATTAAAAGAAAAATTAATAACAAGTCAATTGATAAAGAATTTAATGCGACCCGTAATGAAATATCACAGAAAATAAATATTTTATGCAATTATTTTTTATTTTTACCTTGTGATAGAACAATTATTTAAGAATATATATATACATGTAAAGAATGACCTACAACATACACAATTGTTCAAATGTAAAATTGGCAATAAAAACCTAAGCTAACAAAATTATTTTAAACATTCACATTTAGCTGCTTACACTTAATTCACTTGAGGGGTGTGTGATGGATGACTGCCTGGAAAATAGAGAGCCCCTATGGCTTTCTGGAGCTTACCGGGCTGTTACGTATGTATTAGACCATCAGTCGATTGAAGTTCTTTTGCCTACTGGGGACCACAAGCCAGAACCTGGGCTCCTCAGAGAGGCTAGGGGAGCAATGGCCAATGGAAACCCCCATGTACATATTTGGAAGCATTCCCTATCTGTCATTGACCGGGGTTGGCACCCAAAAAGGTAGGCATCACAAAACAAACCCTACATGGTAAAAAAAATATTTTTGCTGCCCTAAGACCGAACAGAGAAAAGAACCCCCCTCAATTCTAAGACAAGCAAACATCACACTCCGCCGTCGCGTTGCTCATCTGCACAGCCCCCCACCCAACACCCCTGGACCTCCCACACCATTCAGTTCTCGGCTGATGTCTGACTGTGGACGTTGTCGACTTTGGCCTCTCATGCTGTGCGGTCTTGTGTCTTGTGGAGTTTTTCTGAGGTGCGGTGCACAGGCCAGGAGTAATTTATCAGTACTGGGGCTGCATGTGCTTAGGGTCACCTTCCCTAAGTGCTCTGTAAGTACTACCCTTGCATTCTGGGGTTCCCTTCCACAGGGCGATCAGGAACCGCTTCCGTAGGGATCTTTTGCTGCTCGGCAATTGCACACCCTTGGGGTCAGCTGGGGGTTTTCATTTCTTTTGTTTTGCCTTGGGTTGGAAGTGGTATCGTTGCTGGTAGGGGCGCATATTACTGTGCAGCTTGTCTCCCATTACATACAGTGGCCGGTTTGTTCCTCCTGGAGCCGTTGTGCTTTCGCAGGGGTTTTCTTTTTCTTTTTGTTTATTTTGTTGCTGCAGCATGCTAGGTTGATTGCTCACCCGGATGCCCTGAGGCTGCCACGTTTGGGTTATAGGGACCCGAACTTGAGGGTGTTAGTCGCTTTGACCTTGATTTCATCCGCGCTATCAAGTCCTTCCCTTGTTGGTGTTATCCGTCCTGCTTCCCCCCCCCCCCACCCTCCCTGCTCCCAAACGTCTGAGGGTTTAGGAGTTGGGGCAGGGTTTAGACGGAAGTGAGACTCGGGCGGCTTCAGGGGCTGCCCCATCCGGATTGACAACTGAGGCATTTGAGCCGGTTCCTCCTGCTGAAGCTTCTGCGTTTTTACCAGACTTCACTGGGGTGCACTCTGGCACATTTTGCCTGCATACCACTAGGACCTGCTTGTGGCTCACTGCTTGATTTTCTCACTAGAAATCGTTCCATTAAAGATTGTTTTCCCTTCTTTGCAACACTTGTCTGTAGTGAGGCATCACATTGTCATTGAAAAGGTTAATGCAACGGCTTACTACAGCTTTCTCTGGGTAAGTCGTTTCAACAAAAGTTTGCATTTCTTCCCACAGCCTACACCACTTCCTAATTGTTGAGGAAGGGACATTCTCTACTGCCTCCTCCTCCTCTGAAGAAATATCCTCAGCTGCCTCTTGTTGCTGCTCCTTTTGAAGGGCTTGGAGTTCTTCGGTGGTCAGTTCATCGCTGTGTTCCTCCACCAACTCCTCCACATCAGCACCATCCAACTCCAAGCCCATTTTCCAGCCCAGAGTAACAATTTCCTCAACAATAGGCACTTCATTTGCAGGCTCAAACCCCTCAAAGTCAAGTTCTGAAACACCTTCAGGCCACAATTTTCTCCAGCCAGAGATCAGGGTTCTTTGAGTCACTTCTTGCCAGGCTTTATCAACGAGTTTTAAAGCACTACAAATGTTAAAATGTTTTTTCTAGCACTCTTTGAGGGTGAGGTTTGTGGCATCAGTCACTTCAAAACATTTCTGGAAAAGTGCCCTTTCATGAAGTTTCTTAAAATTGGCAATGATTTTCTGGTCCATAGGCTGAATTAGAGGAGTGGTGTTATGAGGAAGGAACTTTATTGTGACAAAATTAAATTTGTCCAACAATGCATCTTCCAAGCCTGGAGGATGAGCAGGAGCATTGTCGAGAAGAAGCAGGGCCTTGAGTGGCAAACTTTTCTCCTCCAGATATTTTTCTATGGAAGGGCAAACCGCCTCATTCACCCACTCCATAAAAAATAGCCTAGTCACCTATGCCTTATTATTACCCCTCCACATCACACATGATATTTACCAAGAAAGAGGAAGAGATATTTGACATTCAGTACCTTCCTCCCTTGGGTAAAAGTGACTACAGTATGTCTTTTTGGGAATAAAGTATGCAATGCGTTATAATCTGGAAGAAAATGAGGTTGGAGTATTTGAAAAACCTGATTTCAGGAGAGGTCATTATGGGGAACTCAAGACATTTCTTTAAGGACTTTGATTGGAAAGACTTGCTGTTAGGACATGAAGTAAATGAGATGTATGTCAAGTTTTGTGAAAGACAGTGGCACCTCTATTAATGAGTGTAATCCGTTCTGGCACCGAGCTCGTTATGTGAGTATGTGACTGTGGCATGCTTTCCCTCTTGAATTTTGGCAAACCTCTCCTGACCATGTTAGGCACATACCCCACAGGAATTAATGCAAAGTTGGGTGAGGCTAGCCCAAAGCATCATGCCTCCATCTTCAGACAGACATTCTAAAATATATAGAATGTCTAAATGTATGTATATTTTGTATTAACTTGAATAATTTTGTATTAACTTGAATCATTTTGTATTAACTTGAATCATTTTGTATTAACTTGAATCATTTTGTATTAACTTGAATCATTTTGTATTAACTTGAATCATTTTGTATTAACTTGAATCATTTTATATTAACTTGAATTGTTGTTTGCTTTGTTTTATTGTGTTTGCTTGTCATATTCCTCAACTATAACAAAGTGTTCCCAACTTATAAAACAAATTAATGAATTAAAAATTTACATTAAAACTTGTACACTCTTTTTATTTTAGTAAAATTAATGATTTGAAAGGTTAACAAAATATTTTAGTAGATTTAGGATTGTTTTTACTACTCTTACATGCAGTATTACTTTGCAGAGAAATGGATGTGTTTGCAGTCTCAAGAATGCAATAGCAGTACAGTCTAAGCAATAAAGTCTTACTTTAAATTGCATTACACCACTCTTCAATTCAATTTAGATACAGTACTGTATATGAGAAAAAATGAGATGGAGAGAAAATATAGCCAGTTGTTTGTAATACACCGTAGGATGGGTGCACTTGATACATTATGTGCGTTTTTCGACTTTAAGATTAAGGCTTCTTGTATTTTGACAGTTTGATGCCTTGAATTAAATGACAGTCATGGCAGTGTGTGAAAATTGCATTCAGACCTTATCATCTCTCTCGGTTAAAAATTGTATTGTGTTTTTACGAGTGGTGTTGCATCGTTTTGTGAAAATCAAATTTGCTGAGACTTGTGCATCGTTCTTACGAGAGTCGCTGCAATCAATACCTCCAAACTTTCATGCCGAGTTCCTTGATAAATTAGCTCCAATATTTGATAGTATCACAAATTGTCCTTTAGATAAAAATGTCCTTGACATTATAGATGAATTGGCATTAATATTATTATCACCATCTATAACACAGATTGACGTTGGTAAGTTTAAATTCCCAACAAGAAATCCTTCAAAATATTTAATGGCCTTACAACGTGCTAAAAACATGAAAATGCTAATCAGTTATAGAGAAAATGTTTGGAAATACTCTTTAAGTAAATTTGAACTACTTTCCTCAGCACTTATTAAAATGCCAATGCTCAGGCACCTAACATTACGTCACATTAGAATTGACAGTTGTAAAATTAATGATCTGTTATTGGGCTTAGCTTCGAATAGCCCTCATCTTGTATATCTAGACATGAAGTATGGAATGATTACGGACTCAGGACTTGATCCAGATTCTGTGGGAAAGTTTGGGAAAGTTGCAAACTTTGCCGATTGTATTCCTGCCTTGCTAAACATGAAACGTCTGCAACATCTCAATGTTAGTGAAACATGGCTGACATATGTAGGCATTAAGGCAATAGTAAAACATTTACCTCTTCAAAGACTAGATGCTATAATAGATGGTGGATATGATCTCCAGGCTGTAGTGATAAAAGACTCACTGCTAGCATCTGAAGATACCACATTATCATTACCTAGAACATCATATACTTTTACACCTGGGGAAACCAATGTTCAAGCCATCTGTAAAGCTTGCCCAAATCTGGAGTGCATAACTATACAACATTGCAGTGTAGGGGATATCAGGTCTTACTTTGAAAAACTGGCAAACTTGCAGCATTTAAAAAAGGTCACTCTATGTGGCCTTGAATGGGACCTCCTCCGCTCACATATAGCCATCAATGAAGACCCCATGCCTATCAGCAATCACGTGACAGAAGTAACACTGACTGAACCATGTCAAGCTGATGCATATCATTTAGGTGCTCTCTCAATATGCTTTCCTCAAATAACTCACCTGTGGGTAATTGGGCCACGGCAAGACAATAATAATGACGCATGGGATGGTGGCCGAGTTTTCAGCAATCTGATGCATCTCTACTTCCAAGGAGAAGTCTTTACTGAAGATTTTGGTAGAATTGAGGTAATTTGAATAGCAAAACAATCAGTAATTTGATGTGTAATATATTTCTTGTTTTTTGTTTTTTGTCTTTGTACAGTATGAAGTTTTCTCTAACATTTTTAACCCATTCGCTGCAAAATAAAAAACAAAATCTTTGGTTACTTGAAGATCAAAAGCTGTTCAGTGCAATAAACAAATTTCCACGCCCTGTAATATTCAATCAGATTTTTTAGTCTTTAAAGCTGGCACCTGCACACAAGGTATATGATATTATCTGTTGATTGAATCAAATGTCATCCTAAGTGGTAGCACAAAAACTGCCAAGAATGCTGACTTTAAACCCCCACATTGACAATTTAATTATCCCTTTGAATGTTTCTACTTAATTAATCTAAATGTTTTGTTCATTGTGACATGTGTAATAGTGATACACAGCACTGTACTGATAAACAGTACTGTATACTGTATATATGGTAATTAAGAATATTGAAGTTGATTTACAAGCTTAGTTATATCGTCTTTCTAGAAGGAAGCTCTCAGTAGCTCCCCAAGCTTAGTCTGCTAGGGGTTCAGGTCCTGGCCTATCTCGATGACTGGCTGGTGTGGGCTCCTAGTCGGTCCTCTTGTCTGCTCGCCAAGGGTGTGGTTCTTTCCCAGCTCGCTGGGTCTGGGTTCCTGGTGAACTGGCGGAAGTCCCATCTGGTTCGTCGTGCTGGCTTTTTACATGGTTCCGCCTCTTCCAGCTGGTCGGTCCGGTTCAGTACACGGTTGGTTTGTTTCAGTACATGGTTGGTTCGGTCTTCTCTATTCTTCGTGTCTGGTCTTTTTTGATGTGGGTTTATCACCATTTGTTTGGTGATCAGGTGGCTTCATTGGTAGTGTTCCATCTGAGTGCTTTGTCTTGGCAACAGTATGAAGTTTCCTGGCGCTCTTTCTGCTATTTTCTCTCTCTTTGTAGGCTATTTTGGTTATCTTGAGATTATCTTGAGATGATTTCGGGGTTTTTTAGTGTCCCCGCGGCCCGGTCCTCGACCAGGCCTCCACCCCCAGGAAGCAGCCCGTGACAGCTGACTAACACCCAGGTACCTATTTTACTGCTAGGTAACAGGGGCATAGGGTGAAAGAAACTCTGCCCATTGTTTCTCGCCGGTGCCTGGGATCGAACCCAGGACCACAGGATCACATCACAGGCTATCTTCTATTTCTGATCAGGTTGTCTTGTTCTTTCTGTCTTGGCTTTTTCAGGACCATCATTTGTTGTGTAATGCTGTCTCCTCATATCTGCGGTGCAGGCGGAGCCGCTTCAGCTTGCGTTCAGGGTAGATGTCTCTTCTGCCCCATTCCATAAGCTTTCTCATGCTTTTTTCACCTCCGGCCTGCTCATTCGCCACCTGAACCAACCTGGTCCATGGACAGGGTGCTCTTCTAGCTTCCTATCTTCAGTTTTTGATGGCCTCTTTTATTCAAGATTGTTTTTCCAAGGCTCTGTTTTTGTTGACATTGGTCTCTGGGAGTCGGGTCGGTGAGCTTTATGTTCTCCTCTGGCACAGGGGTTTCTGCTGTTTTGGTCCTGGTGGTCTGCTTGATACCTGATTGATGGGGTTCTGGGAGTTGTTCTACTCCCCAAGCCCGGCCGAAGGCCAGGCTTGACTTGTGAGAGCTTGGTCCACTAGGCTGTTGCTTGGAGTGGTCTGCAGGCCCACATATCCACCACAGCCTGGTTGGTCTGGCACTTCTTGGAGAAAATTATCTAGTTTTATCTTGAAGATGTCCACATTTGTTCCGGCAATATTTCTTATACTCGCTGGGAGGATGTTGAACAACCATGGACCTCTGATGTTTATACAGTGTTCTCTGATTGTGCTTATGGCACCCCTGCTCTTCACTGGTTCTATTCCGCATTTTCTTCTATATCGTTCACTCCAGTATGTTGTTATTTTACTGTTTAGATTTGAGACCTGGTTCTCCAGTATTTTCCATGTATTGAATATATTACAGTATTTGAAATCTCTCTCGTCTCCTTTCTGGTGAGTACATTTGGAGAGCTTTGAGACGATCCCAATAATTTAGGTGCTTTATCACATCTATGTATGCTGTATATGTTCTCCTTGTCTGTTATGTACAGTATATTGTTTTCCTTGTCTTTGGTTATGTAGCTCCAGGGGCTCCCCACAGAAAACAAAGTTGAATGTAATGAAATGCCATTTTCTGGGTGAGCCCCGGAGGCTCGCTGGCAACCCTCCCTCCCTCTGGTTGGCAGTTTTTGTGTTGTTTGGTGATTAGCTTCTGAACTGGAGTTCTAGGTTGCCGGTGCGGGGATGGGAGGACTGCACGGATGAGCAATGTGGCAGTGGAATGTGACATTTACTTGTTTGCTTATTTCCTTGGGATATGAGGGAGTTCTGGCTCTATTTTCAGTTTTTATTTGTAATTTTCTTACCATGTGGAGTTTGTTTTGTTATGCCTACCTTTCTGGGTGCCTAACCCCAGTCAATGGCAGATAAGAAAAAAAACAACCACAGGGAGGTTTTCTAGGGCCATTGCTCCCTGCACCTCTCTGAGGGGGCCAGGTTCTGGCTTGTGGTCCCCAGTAAGCTGAACTCCATAGACTAATGCCCTGGTCTAATGTATCATATATTAGCCCGATAGCTCCAGGCAGCCTCCGGTGCTCACCCAAAAAATGGCAATTCATTACATTCAATACTGGTTTTTTTACTTGAAATCTAATAAAAATAAGAAAAAATATACAGTATTGTGTATATTTCCTGCAGCGAAAGGGTTAAATAGCATACTGTATTTGCATTCTGTCTGAAATATTGTACTGTACTATATGTATGTAAAAGTAAATATTACTGTATTTCTGGATTACAGTACTTAGAATATGTGTACCGTATGTTCTCTCTTTCCTGTATAATGTACATGGGTTTATTTTTTTTACTTCAGAGAGAACAAGGATTACAAAATATGTTTGATGTGTTGCTTACGTGGTGTAGAAATCTGAGGAGCCTTACCCTCTACACAAATTCTATTGAAGGTGACAAGGTATGCCTATATATTTATAATCATACAGTACTTGTGTACATTGAGTGCAGATTCTGTTGTGTGTATTTTTTGAGACTAAAAGATATGAATAGCTTCAGGGATCCTCTGGGGCTAGCCCAGAAAATGGCATTTCATTACTTTCAATGTTAGTTTTTCATTAGGCATTGTCATGCATTATTTCAGTTATATTTTGCCGTGAAAAGAAATGGTTTACGGAGACTGGAAGAATTAAGAATTGGATTGCAACACGATCTAGATGTGGATGTTATCTTCGCTATACTTCAAAGAACCAATGATCTGAGAATTCTTGGTCGAACAGATTGGTGGACCTCGATAACTGAAGAATCAAAACTATTTCTCATTGATACATTTAAAGCAAGGTAAAGAGCATTATATGTAATAAAGTTAAGATTTTTGTGGTCATTAATTAATATGACTCATGAATTTGGAGTTTGTATCATTTATCTATATATTTTTATTGTTTTTTGTGTCATGTCTGTTTATTTTGCCAAGTATAAATAATTCTTCTTTCATGAGTAATAATCTGAAAAGCTAAGTATTGAATATGTTGTCTCCACATGGCCTAACCATATGTACATTCTGCACCTCTCGCCTCGCAACACTTTCAAGCTATCTTACTTCTGTGAGTTCTATTATGTTCATTAGAACTGCACTGGTGGCATAGGAATCCTTTCACATTGTCCTTCCAGGGGGACAGGAATGTGCTGGGGGGGGGGCTGTTGGAAAAATTCCTTTCTACACAGAATGAAAGACTCATTCATCAAAATTAAAGTCCTACAGAAATATTTTGATACAGTAATAGCAGAGGATACCTGGCGTTGCCCAGTGGCTCTTTTAGTACCTGGTCTATGCCTGAGCTAAGAATATTGGTTATACCCTGCACACTGGGGGCAGTTAGGAAACTCCAGGACCAAAATTGTATAAGTTTTTGTGTCATCAATGACCCCTAGGGCTGTGTGAACCCACTTATCACTTGTGACTATTTTCTGGAGGCTCCATACTATCATATGGAGTTTGACTGAATTTCAGTCAATAGTATCCAAATGCATACCAGACACATATGCACATGAAGATACATATTCAGATTCATTGGTATAAATGTCAAAGGATGATTGACTAACCAGTTATGAATACTGTAGTTAATTTCGTTCATAACATCGGCTTGATATTTCCATAGGAAATATCAAGCAGTGAACAATATTTTATTCTAGTAAAACATAGGTCTGTAACATAAAACAGCAGAGTAGGGATTTAGATAACAGGGGTAGGTAACAGAGAAGATAGAGAATTATCAGGGGAAAGCGCCAAGCCATTGCGACTATATAGCACTTGGAAGGGGGGTCAGGATAAGGACATGGGATGGGAACCGGGGGAGGTGGGGGGGTAAGGAATGTTGCCCAACCACTTGGATGGTCGGGGATTGAACAGGTGGCAAGCCAATATATGTTGCGAATAAGTTGAAGGAAGTGTCTCAAAGTTACAAAGGAAGTGTCTCAAAGTTACAAGATCATTTATTGAACTGGTGTGTTGAGAGAGTGCTAGTTAGTATAGAGAATATGCAGAGCAAGAGCATGACATATACAGTACCTAGAATTAATACAATTAGATCAACAGGATGATAAGGGATTTAGTTTAAAGTTACATTAGATAAGCATAAATTTTGTGCAAAGGAATTGTTAGACGAGAATATAGTGGGAAGGAGATATTAAATGAAGCCCTTAACTTTATAAAATGTCATTAGAATAGAGATACAGTAATTTGATTATTGATCATTAGAAAACAGCATCTTGTCATAAAATAAAATTCTTAGTTTTGCTCTTTATTTCTTAGCTGCTGATTACTGTGTAATGACATTAGGACCAGAAAATGTTCACCTTAATTGGACGTATTAAAACGTCATTGATATGCATATACAGTACAGTAATGAACACAAATTATTTCAGATATAGGAATCTTGAGGTGTATGGACTGGATGATTACTGTGATGTCGCTCATGAGCCACGGCCTCTGAAGAATAACTCCAGTAATGTTCCATGGTAGCCTGTGCTATTCATCATTCAAAGGTCGTTTATTGCTATGCAGTGTATAACAGCGTATTGTATGTTTCCATCACGTGCTCATATTTTTATATATGTTTTCACTGTTGTCAGTTGAAGATATACTGTATAATGAAGGGCCATGTTGATCTATCACAAGAATAGCATCTGGGTTTGTTATGTTTAAAGTCTATTGTAACTCACTGTTCATGTACTGTATGGCCATTTTGGAAGAAAATTTTAGATTTGGTAAGTAGTACCAAATAACTAAATCTTCATAATTTAACTTTTTTTTTGTATTGCATAATTACAATTTGTTGAAATGTATAAATGCTTATGTACATTATTTATTTTGATGTATGATGACACATAAGTCCAAAGACCAAGTAAGACATTTTTCAGTTAAATGTAATCATCCACTTAAGCTGAGCAGCATGGCCTAGCCAGGCTACAGGACTTATGACTACTCTAAGACCAAGCATTATAACAATACAGTAAGAGTCAGCTGAATAAAGAGTTGGATTAAATCATTTATATATATATGAAAGATTTATTTCAAAATTCCACTTGCAACATTGCTTAGTTAACCACTGAACTGCGCAACGCGCCTGCAGGTGCTCGACGGGGGGTGCGCAACGCGTGTCCGGGATCTTACAGTTCTGTGAAATGATTGAACAGTCCAGGTTGGCTGAATATAGTCTTACCTGAAATAAAAGACTGTAGATCTGCCAAGTGAGCCAGTATTGAATTAGCAGGCTTTACTTGTTTTTAATTTGATTAGACTTTTCAGCAAGATGGAATTAATTTACAAGTTCTGACTGTATTTATACCATCATTTGATATATCCTTCTGAGAGACAGACATGCACTAAGTCCTCCATACTGTCACAGTAAGATATGATTTTCTATATACCTATGTTACTTAACTAAGATTTTAAGAGCTGATAAGAATAGTGTCTTATAATGGCTGCTCTGAAATGATGAGCCATTTTTTATACTGTATTATATGATCCCCCTCTCCCAATTTGTCCTTAAGGGCAAAGCATCCTAAATTGTAGATGCCTGCAAGGAAAATTCAGTGTTGACAAGGGATATTAACAGATTAATAAGGATTGTAAACATAAATGTACAATTGCAAGAACAAATAATAGTTTATGATCCCTTGAAATACAGTAGGGTAAAATAATTTTCCCCTAGACCAGGGTCACACATTTTGTAAACGTTTCAATCTGTAAAGTGATGCTCTATTTGTCCCTCATAGACGAATTAATGAATGCATAAAATTTTACACCTGAAAACATGAGCAATAAGCATTAATTACTGCATTATAATGAAAAGCTTGAATACTCAGAATATTTTTACACTTGTTAGGAATACTTCATATATTCAGCCAAGATTGATAAACTGGAAAAACTTTGGAATCTCTTGAGTGACATTTTTAAGAATTGTAGTTAAAAACACAGTACTGTACTGTACTGTTATTATTGAAAATCAAAATTTAATGTCAAGAAGAAAGTTGATGTGGAAAGCTTATATGTTGAACTCTTGCACTGTGCAGATGATGAGTCACAATAACGTGGCTGAAGAATGTTGACCAAACCGCACACTAGAAGATGAAAAGACGACGACATTTCAATTTGTCCTGGACCATTATCAAGTAGATTGTGCATTTAGTGCATCTTGCACTGTGCATTTAGATTTCAGAAGTGTGGCAGGTGCTTTGAACTCTGGGAGTGAAAGAATTTTTTTTAATTTTTTGAGACAAGCTTGAAGATCATCTGTGGTGAGTTGTGCATAAAGTACATTTATTTCATAAGCAGGGGGGAATTAATTGCTTCATGGAATTAAATTGAGTCTTATGTTTTAAGAATGGGTTGCAAACAGTCCCACTACTTACCAGTAACTATATTACAATACTGTATGATGAAATATTAACCAATTACAAAATGCCTCCATTCAGTTTATCTTCACGCTGCTAGCTTGACTTGCAACTCGTGATATAAGTTCCAGATTTTCAGATAGTAATTCACTCCTCAAAATGACATACATACTGAATCAAAACAGTAAGTAGGTGAACACTGCATTGTGGATATTGTCAACTGTTGCAGCCGAAGGGTTAAGGTAAGATAAGAAACCTGTTGAAGTGGACCAACTGGTAATATGAAAGCAGTATGATTTACAGTGTGGTTGGGAAGAAGTTATTAATATGTAATGAATAATGATATTTAGGAAACTCAAAAAAGGGTAAAATTCCAAGTTTAGCACATAAATTACTCAAAGTTATGTCTTATTTGATAGATGCTCACGTTCCTGCTAATTACAACTCGCATGCTTTGGTATGTGTACATGACAAGTATATAAAGACAAATTATATTAGAGAAATGTAATTCATAGTACCAACCTGCTGCTTTATTAAAACCAAACTGTATACTATTCTTATCTATTTATGGAAATATGTGAAATGTAATTATATAGATTACTACACAAACCATCTCTATAAACATTGACTCTGTTATTACAAATAATTGTAAAGCACAATTGAAGAATTCTTGTAATGCTGGATTTTGTTAGAAAGTATTTATCTCAGTATTATTCAGTAACTTTTCTTTTGTCATTTTTATGCATGATATATAACTCCATGCATCTAGTGCAAAACCTTACACATTCATTTATTGTTGACATATACTGTACTGTATATAAAACTTTTACTGTGTAGATGCGAAATCTCTTATTCAATTTGGATGTTCATTGACTTCTTGAAGTTAATGATTATTAGTTCCTATTAAGTAAATAACAAAATTATATAAATATTACAATATGTCATCCAAAAAATGATAGTACCTGTACCATTAATGCTCTGGATGGAAAATAGAAAATATGGATTGTTGTACCCCAAAAAAAAACATTTTATATGATTAATTTTGTAGCAGGCCAGAGAAGGAAAGAAACAACCTAATCTAAACTTTCTTAGGCTACTGTATATACTCTACATACTGTACAGTATTTGTACTAAATTAGGGAAAAGATGACATATATTAGAGCTAAGATTGTTTTTCCAGACCCAGGGACAGGTCAGGGTTGGTTTATAGTTACTAAAACACTTTTTGGCATGCCTTTTGGAGTACTCCAGTACAATAGTACACTACTGGAGTACAGTACAGTGAACTTTGTGAAGCAACTTTGTGAACTTTGAGGAGTCCACCAGTCCAAATTTTGTACATTCCATCTATAGCAGCTATAGGTACTATCAGTTTTAGAGGATAGGTTGAAGTATAAGTAACATCTTGAGAAAGCTTTCATGAGAGTAGAAGGACACAAGGAGGAAAGTAAATTGAAGCAGAGAGAAAAGAAGAGTGAAAAATAATATTCACATACTGTGTATATATATTACTAGTACTGTATTGTTCAGGGCAAACACATCTTCTTGAGGTTATCTTGAGATGATTTCTGGGCTTTTTAGTGTCACCGCGGCCCGGTCCTCGACCAGGCCTCCACCCCTAGGAAGCAGCCTGTGACAGCTGACTAACACCCAGGTACCTATTTTACTGCTAGGTAACAGGGGCATAGGGTGAAAGAAACTCTGCCCATTGTTTCTCGCCGGTGCCAGGGATCGAACTCGGGACCACAGGATCACAAGTCCAGCGTGCTGTCCGCTCGGCCGACCGGCTCCCAGGCACATGGATGATGAACAAATATAATTTGTTAGGAAAGTTGAATTTAGTATGTAAGGATATGTGATGTTTAAACATCAATGTGGTCACAAGAAGCAGACCATCAACAGGAGAGAGGCTGGCCCTTTATCTCCTGTATAGTGCATCAATGGGTTACTAAGACTAAATCTTGGATGAAATGGCTGTCATTTTCCCTCCCAAAGAGTTATTATACATGTGTTCCCATTTTCTAAAGTGTGCAGTGTTTATAAATGTTAATTTTATACAAAAAATTTTGTTATGTATGCGGCAGTAAAAAATAAAAAGCTAATCAAACCTTAGGAATAATCAAGCATACTTTTGTTTTTAAGGGAAAGAAGGTAGTTATTAAACTGTATGTGGATGCCCCCACTTGGATTATTTACCTGAAGACCACTAACACTAGTGGCCTCGACGAGGACAGGAAGCCGGTGGCTTGTTGAAGCCACTAACACTAGTGTGTTAGTGGCTTTCTGGTCAATTTAGTATTTATTTTTGAATGATAAGAAACTCTACTCTTGTTATGCAATGTAGTGATTGATTTGCACTGTAGGTAAAAAAAAGTATTGACATAAACTCTGTGACAGGTGTTTCCATCTACCTGATCTGCCAGATTAAGACTAACCAAAACTAACAGTTAAAGATAAATCTTATACATATTCTTAGAATTTCTTCATTCCTGGTCTTAATGCTTTTAATAGCCTGTGGCATAACTATTGTACATTTGGCATTTTTTAAGTGTGAATAATTTCATTCTGCTCATTTGGGGTTTCAGTAATAGCTACAGAATTTCTTGCTATGTACAGTAATAGTTAATCTTGATATACACATTCTACAGCCGCTACCAGTGTAGATGTTGTGTGCTCAAAATACTGTAATTAAAACAGAATAGCTTTTGTTTATTTAAAATGGATGTTTCAAATAGCCTAGCATTATTAAAAAAATAGTCTCTATGAATTACCTACTAGGAAGGATACAGTAAATGTATAATGCTGTTAGCTAAGTTTAATTAAAGGAATACTGTATGCTAAAATATTAAATTAGGGTAAAGCATTCTCAAATGAAAATCTTAGCTCAGTACTGATGTTCTTTTACCCACTAAACTGCTAAGCTTTTTAAAAATACCACATCTAGGTGTGCATGAAAAAATATTGAAAACCTATAGGGATCAATCACATTGCAATTTCAGCACAGGAATAAATCACATATGTATGGCAATTCAGAAGGAATGTATACATTATACCTCATTACTGTATAATAAAAATTGGATGATGTGAGGTTTAACAAAATTATTTCTGATAATGTTCTTTTTAAACAGTAAAACATTTGCACTGATAATTATACATTTATCTTGCATTTTATATGATCTCACTGAATGTAACTTGTATATTTATTTATAAATGTGGATATCTGAATACATTTTGTCACATTAATATACCTTAACACTGGTAAATTCTTATCTAAAATAAAGTAATTTTCCATAATTTTTCTGTTGTGCAGTTTACATTTTCTATGCTCACTCAATTTTGTTTAAATACTGTACTGTACAGAACAGTACAATACTTCACTGAATCAGGACAGAACATAAAATAGAATTCTTTTTAAATCTCTCTCCCATTCATATTGTTAAGATAATGAAAAAGATCTTCAGTAATCACCTTAAGCCATCATATAGGCTTAGAAATACAAAAATTGAATTTAATGTGGCCTAGTGAGGAACATTAATTCCTAGGGGCCAGTACAAGATAGATCATGGCACAGTAGTGTGAAATGTGGTAAAATACCAAGCAAAAATATCTAGGAAAGTTTTCTACTGTACAGGTATTTATATATGACAGACTGTTTGTCTATTTTGGTTTGTCCAATACCAGACATTTGGGGCTAGCCTCACCCAATTTTACAAGGTGATCGCTGATATGTTTTCCAAGGCATTTTGGTGTTTAATCTGCCATTTACCCATGTATTTTCATGATTTACTCTAAAATGATGATCTGAATTCACGCGGATTATAGTGAAGACAGTGAGTAAGGAAGATTGTTACAGTGATGAAGATAGTAAGTAGTGAAGATGTTATGATTATGTGCTCAATAAGTTGGCGAAGGGCAACTCCAATGCGGAGAGCGTCATGATTGAGGCGAGTTCCCAGGGCTGCATTGGGCACAACAAATAAAAAATCCCTGGCATGGGGTGCTGTTACCACTAGGAAGAGGGCTTTGTTTTCAGCATGTGTGTTTTCAAGCATTGTTGTGACAGTCTTTTTCATTATGGGGCTATCCCAGTGGGCCTGCTTGTGGTCGGAGAAGAGGGTGTGCAATGGTTTCCTATTGTCTGGCTGCTTCGATGAACGGGTCCATCTAATTACTGCAAGCTACCACAAGCTTCCTGGCAATACGTTAGTAATGAATAAATATGATAGGTTAGGCTGACCTAACCTAACCAATGCTTGGATCGTCGACTTGATTTGGCATCACCAGCTCTTTATTTTCGTCTAATTTCTTTATAAAAAGATACTTTTTCAGATTAAAATTATGTTTTTTCGTGTTGTAGATTCAGCACCAACATTATAATGAGTAAATATATCATTTTATTCATTACTGTGTTGCCAGGAAGCTTTGTGAAGCTTGTGTAGTTTGTGGTAGCTTGCGGTAATTAGACGGACTGCGATGAACGTTTGATCATGAATTCCCGCTGTGTTTCTGCAAATCGTTCTCGCACTTTCGTATAGTCAATATTGACTTATTAAATATGTGACATACTAAACATACTAGTTTACCTTGAAAAGCTTCATAGAAAACACCGACCTTACCTAACCTTCTTAGTATGTTAAGATAAGCATCTTATTGCTTTGTAATTACAATTATTACTTAACCTATTATAGGTACAATTACTTAACCTATTATAGGTATAGGTTAAGTAATAATTGTAATTACGAAGCAATAAGATGCTTATCTTAACATACTAAGAAGGTTAGGTAAGGTCGGTGTTTTCTATGAAGCTTTTCAAGGTAAACTAGTATGTTTAGTATGTCACATATGCACGTATTAAATAAGTCAATATTGACTGTAAGAAAGTGCGAGAACGGGTTGGTTTCTCATACGCTCTGGTAGGATCTTCCCTACTAATTCGTTGGTCACTGTGCATGAGGATAAGAATGCTGGAAGTGCTACCTCAGTTGCCTTTCGTATGCCTATCCCCCCAAATCTCACTGGTAGTGTTGCTTGGTTCCACTAACTGTCATCTAAATCTAGCTTGAGTGCCTTCCTGAATATTGACCGAGGAGCTCATCATATTGATTTAGAAGTGGGTTGCCAAAAGTGGGTGCACACCTTAAAAAGTATGTTAGCCTGGGCAAGGTAAGGCACTTTGTGAGAAGGTAGAGGGCATCATGGGAGTCCAAGTCCCCTATTCTCTCTTCCATCCTCTTTAGGGCGTTAAACTTTCCGTCAAGGATTGCAGCAGTGGCATTGTGGCCCAGAGGTGCTCCAAGCAGTGTGCTGTCGGTGGGTTTATTGACTGAGGCTTCTGGTAAAACTGATTTCACTGCTCTAATGATTACCTCACTGGATGCAATATATTTGACATTGTTAAAGGGCACCATGTGAAAAAGTTCATAGAATAAGCTTGTGAAACATACTGAAATAAATACACATTCATTTGTATAATTCAAGAGAGGTGAAAGCAATGACTTGGAGGGATTTGATGACTAGTACAATAATTTTATGAGTCTTAATAGTGAACACAAAGAGAACGGAATATTAAATTAAGTACATATTCATTGTTATTCTAAGCAGACTTGCAATTAAATCCTCTAATGAACCTGGGTATTTATAATTTTGATTGCTATACATAAATGATCTCTGGGTAGTCTTGTTAAGTACTGTGGTACCATTACACCAGTTATTACGACACAGCAGTCGTGACACATCATATATCATCATCAGGACAAATGGGAGAAGAGCCTTTGGCAAGCCGCCGGCTTCCTGTCCTCGTCGAGGCCACTGAGGCATATATGAGGATATTCGGGTAAGCCATGCATGTTCTAATTTAGCACATCTATAGTAAGGTGCAGCTGATCCGCAGTTGATCTACCAGCTCACTTCCCAGTTAATCTACTAGCTGATTCACTAGTTGGTCCACCACTGGGTGCTTCAGACGGTCCACCAGCTTATTCACCAATTTATCCATCAGCTGACTCGCCTGTTGATCCGCCCGTTGATCCACCAGTTGATTGAATTAATAATGCACCCACACCAAGACCTGTTCAGCCATGTTACAGCTGAGTGCTCACAACACCTGGGTCATGATGCCTGGTTACAGCTGGGTGCTCACAACACCTGGGTCATGATGCCTGGTTACAGCTGGGTGCTCACAACACCTGGGTCATGATGCCTGGTTACAGCTGGGTGCACACAACACCTGGTCATGAAGGCTGGTTACAGCTGGGTGCACACAACACCTGGGTCATGAAGCCTGGTTACAGCTGAGTGCTCACCTACACCTGGGTCATGATGCCTGGTTACAGCTGGGTGCTCACAACCTCTGGGTCATGAAACCTGGTTACAGCTGGGTCCTCATGATGCCTGGTTACAGCTGGGTCCTCATGATGCCTGGTTACAGCTGGGTGCTCACAACACCTGGGTCATGAAGCCTGGTTACAGCTGGGTGCACACAACACCTGGTCATGAAGGCTGGTTACAGCTGGGTGCTCACAACACCTGGGTCATGAAGCCTGGTTACAGCTGGGTGCACACAACACCTGGGTCATGAAGCCTGGTTACAGCTGGGTGCACACAACACCTGGTCATGAAGGCTGGTTACAGCTGGGTGCACACAACACCTGGTCATGAAGGCTGGTTACAGCTGGGTGCTCACAACCCCAGGGTCATGATGCCTGGTTACAGCTGGGTGCTCACAACCCCTGGGTCATGAAACCTGGTTACAGCTGGGTCCTCACAATACCTGGGTCATGATGCCTGGTTACAGCTGGGTGCTCACAACACCTGGGTCATGAAGCCTGGTTACAGCTGGGTGCACACAACACCTGGTCATGAAGGCTGGTTACAGCTGGGTGCACACAACACCTGGGTCATGATGCCTGGTTACAGCTGGGTGCACACAACACCTGGGTCATGAAGGCTGGTTACAGCTGGGTGCACACAACACCTGGTCATGAAGGCTGGTTACAGCTGGGTGCTCACAACACCTGGGTCATGAAGCCTGGTTACAGCTGGGTGCACACAACACCTGGGTCATGAAGCCTGGTTACAGCTGGGTGCACACAACACCTGGTCATGAAGGCTGGTTACAGCTGGGTGCACACAACACCTGGGTCATGAAGGCTGGTTACAGCTGGGTGCACACAACACCTGGGTCATGAAGGCTGGTTACAGCTGGGTGCACACAACACCTGGGTCATGAAGGCTGGTTACAGCTGGGTGCACACAACACCTGGGTCATGAAGGCTGGTTACAGCTGGGTGCACACAACACCTGGGTCATGAAGGCTGGTTACAGCTGGGTGCACACAACACCTGGGTCATGAAGGCTGGTTACAGCTGGGTGCTCACAACACCTGGGTCATGAAGGCTGGTTACAGCTGGGTGCACACAACACCTGGGTCATGAAGGCTGGTTACAGCTGGGTGCTCACAACACCTGGGTCATGAAGGCTGGTTACAGCTGGGTGCACACAACACCTGGGTCATGAAGGCTGGTTACAGCTGGGTGCTCACCTACACCAAGACCTGGCCAGCCAGCTAGGCTACAATTGGGGGGTCACTCCACATGTTTAGATTCTGAGAGCCATGCCCAGCCTCTTGGAAACCATACACCTTGGACCAAAATATCTTAGTCTCAGTACCCAGTAACGACATTAAAATGGCCTGGTACCTCCTGTAACGACATTAAAATGTCCTGGTACCCACTATCATTAAAATATCCCGATATTGATTATGAGCAGAATTTTAATAAATAATGTGGTGTTACTTTTCTATAGTCGTGATGATTGCACAAAGAACACTGCTTCACTGCATTCCTATGTTGGTAGTAAGAGTTTTAAGAATGTCTTGGGGAGAAAGTGGGTGGGGGGGGGGGGTCAATATAATTGGGCTACCTAGCGAGCTAGCCTTGCATATTCTCACATTTCTCCATGTGTACCCAAGACTACAAGCTGACAGGGCACCAGTTGAACTATTCGTTGAATCTCCTTTATTTGGAGAAGACGGTCTTGATAACACTATTACATGTAACGGTTCACTGAAGACTGGACGGGTGGCAGTTAACATTCCATGTACCTCTGTTGCTGTGTCCACTTGATTTGTTTTCTTCATTTTATTTTTTTGGTTTAATACTTACATGTGTTACTTTTAATGGTATGAAAATATTGATCTTTTCGTACGAACCTACACGTTGGCGCAAAGCCATATGCGCCGGTCCGGTTTTTTCTCGAGAATTGCGTATTTAATATGCTTATTTTTATTTATTGCATTACGTTTAATGGGCATGTATCCTTCACGTGTAAATATAAGATACATTTAATGTGGAGAAAGATTGCAGGCAGGAATGTTTTCATTGGTATCTTGAGAAAGGAATATTTTTATGACATTCTCATCGTGGCAGAAGAATACTTTCAGAATATTGTCACTGCCAGGTCCGGTGGCTCAGTGGTAATACACTCGTCCTGTGGGTACTATTGGCGGTTCGTATTCCGGGGGAACTGGTGGGTAAGGCCTACCATGAGCTACGTGTTGGGAAAGCTCTCATCCTGCTAACAGGAATCTGTTCCTATAACCACGTATGTTAATAAGAATAGAGGAGTACTAGTCATCTCGAGAGAAGAGAACTTCTTTGCCATGTCCCCCCCCCTTTTTTATTTGTATATTTTTCAACACATTTTATACTTTAATCTCAATTAGTATTAAGTTTTAGTCTTTAGTGTTTTTCCTGCCCGAAACGCTTTGCGTAATAGTGGCTTTAGGCATTGTGTGTACTAGCTCTATCTATAAATTCATCAATATCTGTATCACCCTTTGTATGATTGTACTTTACCTAAATAAACATTTGAATTTGAATTTTGAACAGTACTTTAACATTTGTCGTCACGAGAGAGGATACTTTCATCACATTATTGTCGCGAAAGGAATCTTTTGACAACATTGTTATTGTGAGAGACAACATCAGCATGGCCTGAAGAAAATACAGGGCTGGAACACATATGCGGATGATTAAAGAACAACTAATAAGTTTTGAATTAATGAATACATAAATTATTTGGAGTGCCTTCGGGAAAGAGCTGGAACTTCCAAACACAATTTGTTAACGAAAATTATAGGTTGCAGAGAACAGGTTACCAGCCAACATGACAGTCTAAGAGGCAAACCCCAAATAAATTGATTTACAACTAAAAAATATGTGGACTGCCAAGTTTTTAGTTTCAATATAAATACTTCAGTATGTATCATCTATAAGTGCGTGTATTTTTATATATTGATCTTGTAGTTTATTTCTAATGTGCAATCACTAAAGTAATAGGTAAAAAATACTCTAAATAGTTAAAATACTGCAGTTTTCAGGTATTTCATTTGTCTTATTTTACCACCAATGATACAGGCCGCTCAAAGGCGTTGAGGTATGTTGGCCAAGACAATGGACAAAGAAAGGTTCAAGGTGGGGTGGTGGGGAAGACCCTCCCACAGGTGCAGGCTGGAGGTGGAGTGGTGGGGAAGACCCTCCCTCAGAACCAAAAACCTATATGGACGTTGCCTCGCCAACTGTAGCAGACTTCTGGACGCTGAGAATGGCCCATTAATCACTGAAATAAAAAAAGAACTACAATGGAAGCATCAAAGAAAGGTTTTTAGAGTAAGAAAATGCACATGAGTATACGACTTGATGTTGCACAGTCATCTCGCAGAAGATAATTATAGTTAATTTTCCCTCTGCCTCCTCTGATGAGCATAGTGGGATGAGGAAGGTTTATTAATGCTAACTGAAGCTGCTGATGCTTGAAGCAACATGTCTATATAGTGATGCTTGAAATTCTTGATGTCACCAACGCCCACGCTATCGAACATCTGTAAACATCCCACTGTACTTGAAAAACTGAAACTTTTACGAGGCTTGAAATCAGAATATTATTTGCTCACAAAAATATTAGAAAATTTAACTCATTTTATTTATACCAAATATTCAATATGCATAGTGTATTATATGTTTTTTAAATTTATAAGTGAAATATTAGAAAATTGAACTTGAAATTTGTCGTATGAATAATTATGAGATACGAAGCTTCGCAAGGCTTTCATGCGGGCAACATTTGCGACGGGCTGCACATATAGGACGTGAGGGAAGCAGTTCGGAAAGTGAGCTTCGAACATAGCAAGAGAAAAGCGTATATACGGACAGCAAGGCTCTTGCGATCTCATCTCATAGCTACTGTACTGTAATATAATTAGATTACTACCCTCGTTATAAATTAAAACTGTTTTTAACAAATTTACCATACTATAGGTATAGGTTAAGTAATAAGTGTAATTACGAAGCAATAAGATGCTTATCTTAACATACTAAGAAGGTTAGGTAAGGTCGGTGTTTTCTATGAAGCTTTTCAAGGTAAACTAAAATATTCACAATAAATTAGTATGTCACATATGCACTTATTTAATAAGTCAATATTAACTGTAAGAAAGTGCGAGAACGGGGTGAGAATAGCTTGAGCTACCTCATCCCTTTGTGTGTATTTTACCTCAATAAACTTATTTCAATTTCAATTCACCCATTCAAGGGAGGAAATGCCACCTAGCACACCCATACACGTTAGGAAATACCACACGAGCACAATTTTAATCATTATCGTCACAAAATATACTTTTTGGGGGTGTAAAAAGTTGGCGGACCTCAAGTTGGTGTCGCGTAGTAACGTTACATTAATGTACTCAATTCACTCACTCAAAGACTATCCGCCTAAGACCATAAAACTGATGGACTAAAAATCATAGCGGCGGCTCGCTAAAATTGACGTGATGTCCCGTTTTCCACTCGTGGGGTCTACGGTCAGGTTAGGTTCAGGCAATTTAGTGCATCAGTTTAGTGAGACTGTGACCCCTAGAGAGGTCAGGTGACGGCCCAGCTGCCAGGGTGATGCTAAGTCAGCACGGCGGCATGCTAGGCAGGTCCCTCAGGTAAGCATCCCATTATGAGGCACTTCACTACCTTCTTAATGACCAACACCATCAACCATTATGTTGTATAATAATATCAACCCATTATTTGCTCGAGGATAGCAAGAAATGTATATACGGATGTATCCAGCAATGCCATGAGGGCAGATGAAATGAAAATATAGATAAATGGGGAACGGATGAGAATGAGGAGGAATGGGGACGGGAATGAGGAGGGGAGGACAATGGGGGGCTATGACCAGAGTGAAACATACTTTTCCCAGACTGGAAACATTTGAACTTAGGTCGACCTGGGTGCTTATTGGTGCCTGACCACTGTATAACCTCTCAAGCTAACACTCTCACAGCGTGTTAATATCTTATTAATAAAGATGATACTACTGGCATCCGGGTCGGTCGCCTTCTGCTATTCAGTTCTCACTTACTATCATTTAATTAGTGATAGTAATAATAATGTCTAGCTATTTATAATGACATTATTACTCTCTGTCTGTCTGTCTCTGTCTCAGTCTCTCTCACTCTCTCTCTCTCTCTCTCTCTCTCTCTCTCTCTCTCTCTCTCTCTCTCTCTCTCTCTCTCTCTCTCTCTCTCTCTCTCTCTCTCTCTCTCTCTCTCTCTCTCTCTCTCTCTCTCTCTCTCTCTCACTCTCTCTCTCTCTCTCTTTATATATATATATATATATATATATATATATATATATATATATATATATATATATATATATATATATATATATATTACAGTGTCAATTTTATAGAGGTGACTTGATCATTAAGTTTGGCTACAAATTCGTCTGTGTTTACATCTGAAGGCCATATACACTAAATATCATCACCATATCTAAACCATGGAATGATCCCAGGGGTAATTTTTTAAACAAATTTCTTATCGAAGAATTCCATGTACAAGTTTGAAAGCAATGGCGATAAAGGATTCCCCATTGCCATTCCAAGTCTGTAAATAATACTCATTATTTAAGGTGGGACCTTAGCGAGGGGCCCACACAATGGGTGCGACGAGGACATGAATAACAAAAAAATGTATGCGATCAAAACAACGAACTCCCAAATGAACCAGAGATATCAGGAGAAACTGAGTCAGTGTGAAGGACAGTAAGTAGGTTATACAATGAGAGGATCAAAGACCAATTCTACACAGGAGTTCAGATATAAATACAAATAGATTATTAATAACAACCAAAGGGCTGGAAGATTTCTTGCATTTTAATAATATGCACCAAGACAGACGGATAAAGGGACCTAAAGAACAAGTCGGTGTTCCTTTCATGAACATTGTATAAGGTGATGGGAAATATATTACCATTCAGAAAACAGTGGAGCGTCTGGGAAGACGAGTCTCACGGCCCTGACAGTGCCATGAGAGGCGATGGAGATCAAACAAGACCGAGAATAGTATCGTCATACTGCATAATTGTCTGACCGGCCAGATGGTCTTTTGCCGTTGCATCCTACAGGAAAGGAGTCTACTAGCTGGAGAAACAGGTGGAATGACAGAGAGCTTCAGAAGATAAGGAATTGCCTTAAACAATAGAGAACAAGGAGTCACAGTGAGGGATGTCATAAATGGGGTGGTAGATCACCAGCGGGGTCCCACAGGGGCTAGTGTTTGGACCCATCTTATTGCTGCCATATGTGGACGGTCGCCCTGGGGGGGGGGGAGGAGGGGGGCTAGGCTCCTTATTGATGTTTGCAGATGTTGCCAAACTGGCGAGGGTACACCCGGTGCAAGCACAATGAGTGATCGTAATGGTGGTTACAAGAGTTCGATTCCAACAAACTTTGCTTTAAATTTATAATTGTTAATATTCACTATCTTCTCCGTGTTGCGGAAATTTTATTGTAAGACTCAAGACTTCACACCCACAAAGCTTATAGGTATAACCCTAACTGTAAAGTAGGCAATAAAATTACACTATTAGTCTCTCTGGGAAGGTTACCCATAAGGTCCATGGGTAGTTTCAGAATCATTATCATGCCTCCCTTTTGCGGCACTGTTTTATGATGCCTTCGCTGTACAGGATGTGTGTACTTACCTAGTTGTACTCACCTAATTGTGCTTGCGGGGGGGGGGGAAGTTGAGCTTTGGCTCTTTGGCCCCGCCTCTCAACTGTCAATCAACTAGTGTACAGATTCTGGAGCCTGTTGGGCTCTATCATATCTACCTTTGAAACTGTGTATGGAGTTAGCCTCCACCACATCACTGCCTAATGCATTGAAAAAATTCTTTCTAATGTCCCTGTGGCTCATCTGGGTACTAAGTTTCCACCAGTGTCCCCTCGTTCGTGTTCCACCCGTGCTAAATTATTTGTCTTTGTCTACCCTAAGCCGGTCGGGAGCCGGTCGGCCGAGCGGACAGCACGCTGGACTTGTGATCCTGTGGTCCCGGGTTCGATCCCAAGCGCCGGCGAGAAACAATGGGCAGAGTTTCTTTCACCCTATGCCCCTGTTACCTAGCAGTAAAATAGGTACCTGGGTGTTAGTCAGCTGTCACGGGCTGCTTCCTGGGGGTGGAGGCCTGGTCAAGGACCGGGCCGCGGGGACACTAAAAAGCCCCGAAATCATCTCAAGATAACCCTGTCAATTCCTATAAGAATGTTTTGTTTTGCGTGTGTGCTCGCCTAGATGTACTAACAGTGCTGAACTAGGCTCCATGCCCCGCCTTCCGAACATTCTTAGAGAAATATAATGATTTGGTTTGTGTGGGTGTGTGTTAGTTTAGTCATTTATTATGCACCCTATACCCATCCCGGGAACGGTGGTAGTAAGGGTTATTGAGGCACACAATGGGTTCAAGAACTGAACCCTACATGCATTTAATTTAGCTAAGCAAGTAACAAATTAGTGAAACTAGTTACATAACTTTCTTTTTACACGGATATCATATGTACATATATCAATAGTAAATTACACTATCTTCTTAAGGTTATCTTGAGATGATTTCGGGGCTTTTTAGTGTCCCCGCGGCACGGTCCTCGGCCAGGTCTCCACCCCCAGGAAGCAGACCGTGACAGCTAACTAACTCCCAGGTACCTATATACTGCTAGGTAACAAGGGCATCAGGGTGAATGAAATTCTGCCCATTGTTTCTCGCCGGCGCCCGGGATCGAACCCGGGACCACATAATCACAAACAAGTACAGCGTGCTGTCCGCTCGGCCGACCGGCTCCCATCACCACTTATGGGATAATAATAATAATAATAATAATAATAATAATAATAATAATAATTCATTGTGTCGGGGGACAGGCAGCCAGTGTATATATACATGCTAGGCTTTTATCGAGATTCCCTTCCCTAAGCTCGAACTACGGCACACACAGTTACAGCCCCGCTCCTGTGCCAGGTAAGTCTACTACGGGCTCACCATAACCCGTGCTGCTTGGAACTTTTTGTTCCGAGTAGCTAAATCTAAAACAACAACAGCAATCGAACTACATACCTTGGACCAGGATGCAACCTCACAAGCTAACTCCTGAGGGGGGGGGTAGAAATAGCCTAAGCTACTCTATCCCTTTGAGATGTATTTATTGCTTATCTCAATAAACATACTTGAACTTGAACACTTGAACTTGAACTAACTCCTGAGAACCTATTTACTGCTTGGTGAACAAGAGGATGAAGGTATGTGGTGTATAATAAATTAAATAAACTATATTAACGCTCAAACTTGACGAATTAAGGTCAATATTTCCATCTGTTATCAAATCCCTCATGACTGTGGCTATTTATGAAGCTACACTATCAACTTAGTGAATACTCTTGTGTCGTAAACATTCTCAAGAATCATTTAGTGTATTTGGATGCATTTCTAAGGTCAAGTTTCTAAGATTTCTAATAATGCAAGATTTCTAAGATCTAATAATGCAATAGGGGGGTAGAAATAGCCTAAGCTACTCTATCCCTTTGAGATGTATTTCTTGCTTATCTCAATAAACATACTTGAACTTGAACTTGAATAATGCAAGTATTATGAATAACCGTTAATTATGACCACGCTATTAAGAGTACCTAGAGGGTTGCTGATTGATAGATGAAGATTAAGCTTCCCAAGAGGTGACACGGGCATGAATAGCCCCTAAAGAGTATTGCTCTAGGGAAGAGAGTTATATAAGGCCGAGGAGGGATGAACACGTGGGATGGGCCCTTATTTTTGGCAGAGACCAACCAACCACGGCTAGGAGGTAGGGGGGGGGCAATGGGGAGGGGGGTCGAGTTATAGAGGAAGAGAATAGAGGATTTGTAGCAGGGGCTGAACATGGGATCAGTGTGTAATACGGAAAGGGAACAGGGTTGGATAAAGTAGTAAATAGGGAAGGGAATTGGGGATTGTAGTAGAATGGAAGGTGAGTTGTATGGGAAGGAGGGAAGAGTAGTAGCGAAAGGGAAGGGGGGAAGGAAATGAGGGTTGGGGGAAATTGTGTTGTAAAACCTTTGGAGAGCAAGGTGGGATGGGAGAGGGGGGGGGGTGATGGAGGTGCCAAGTGCCATAGTGTACCGTAGCCTCACTCACCACAAGAAAGCTTGGCACTAATGTTCCTCCTCCGCATTACTGTGTCTATACACGCTTGAAAAACAAAAAAAATGTAGCCTTTCCAGTTGATGGTGGTATCAATATTTACCCAAGTTAAATAGTAGCATGAAGGGAGGGAGTGAGGGAGGGAGGTGGAGCCCCATAGCCCGGTTGTCATAAAGTGTGGTGGTGGTGGCCGGGAAGACCTTCCTGTCCCACACACTCTTCCTCTCTCAAGGCCTCGCTCATTACCTTTTGTATTTTTATTCAGCTAGGTTTCGTGCCTTCTGGAACTGCTTTCCGAAACGTACCTCATTTGGCAGCATATACAATGATAGCGGTATTATTAAAGGATTGTGATCGCAGATGGCATTTTTTAATTCATTTATTATACCACTAGGATCAGTGAAACGTTTGTATTCAAACTGGCATCTCTGACAGGTCTCAGTAACTGGCAACTACATGCACCCGCCAACTGCTAAGACATCCAATATATATTAAGTAATCTCCTTTAAGTGATCTACCCATAATATTTTGTAATAGTTATTTCCCCCCATAAGAAACATTTATAAGAAGAAAGTGTTTATCAGGAGCCGGCACACGGCCAGCCAGCTCGACGAACCAAAATGGCCCTGAAGAGTGTCCGCCGCTCAGTGTTCCTTGGACCGCCCGTGAGAGCAGGCTGTACTCTCTACGCGCACCGGGTGACTTTAACACGCGTTCCCGCATCCTTTTTTTTATACGTGGATATTCTAACGTAAAACGAGATAACTCATGACGATTCTGATTCAAGTGACTGTATTCTTCTTCTGTGTGTGTGTCATGCTTCAAGGTGCCGTATTGTAGTAGCTTTTTTGCGAGGGGTTTGTATCTAGGGGCGTTAAGTTAGGAAACTAGGATATAACAAGTGATCACTATGGCGACTGATATGTTGCTAGTATTTCTGCTGGGGTTAGCGAGATGCTCCTCAGGCTTCAACATCGACATTGGCAACCATGTTACACATTTCGGAACGCAGAAGGGATCCATGTTCGGCTTTGCCGTTGCTCAACATAAGGACAGAGGACAGAGTCGGTGAGTATCCTTCAATACTCCTTAGTTCATGTTACTTACCACCAAATTTCCGTGTCATTATTCCTCACCGTTCTGGAATACAATTCATTGCGTCTCTGCAACAAAATTAAGTTATTCCCCACGTGTAAATGATATTTTTTATATATAAAATAATGAGGATAATGTGGGATTTAAGCTCGATGTGTTAAAATATACTCGCTATACCCCATCTGGCTATCTTTAAGGCGCCCCTCTCCACCTTGAGACAGGGTACTAAATCAGTAGCGTTTTTATTATGTGGTGTTAAGCCCCCACAGACTTGAGGGTCAAGTTGCCAGTGTGGGTGGAGCGTGAGACAGGAGCCGTCAGTAGCAAACAGTAGCGGCTTGAGGAACGCTGGGACGACCTCTGTCAGGCAGACAGTAAGGTTGGCCGGCTGGTAGGAAGCATAGCAGTCAGGTTGACAGATAGACAGGTAAGATGGTTTACTGTAGGCAGGATGGTAGACAGACTGGCAATACCTCCAGCTAGAAGACAGGCAGGATAGCCAGCTAGCAAGCTGACAGGCCGGATGGCAGACTGGCAGGCAGGTAGGATGGGAGACAGACAGGCAAACAGGATAGCCAGCTGGCAGCTGACAGACCAGATGACAGTCGGGCAGGTAGGCAGGATAGACAGTTAGCAAGCTGACAGACCGGATGGCAGACTGGCAGGCAGGTAGGATGGGAGACAGACAGGCAAACAGGATAGCCAGCTGGCAGCTGACAGACCAGATGACAGTCGGGCAGGTAGGCAGGATAGACAGTTAGCAAGCTGACAGACCGGATGGCAGATTGGCAGCTGACAGACCGGATGGCAGATTGGCAGCTGACAGACCAGATGACAGTCGGGCAGGTAGGCAGGATAGACAGCAAGCTGACAGACCGGATGGCAGATTGGCAGGCAGGATAGCCAGCTGGCAGCCGACAAACCGGGTAACAGACTGGCATGTAGGCAGGATAGCCAGTTAGCAAGCTTACAGACAGGCAGGCAGGATAACCAGTTAGCAAGCTCACAGACCGGATGGCAGACAGGTAGGCAGGCAGGTAGGAGAGCCAGCTAGCAAGCTGACTGACCGGATGGCAGACTGGCAGGCAAATAGGATGGGAAACAAGGTGGCAAGTTGGCCAGCTAGCAAGCAGGCAGGCAGGCAGGCAGGGAGGGAGTGGGAGCAGTCCCACAAGGTTATGCCCAGGACACGGGGTTCCATTGTGCCCGATCACTCCACCCGCAATACTGCCTTCCGGTTGAATGACACCTTTTTTGTTATCTTAACATTTGAATTGTAATACACCGATTGTATATTTCATGCTAGTGGTGAAATAAGTTATTATTGAAATATTAATCGATTATTAGGCACAGATAACCTGAAAGACTTTGAATACGTTAAGTTGTAACGTATTGTTGAAAATGTTGAGCCATACGTTAAGCTGTAAGTCATAAGAGTTTAGACCCAATCTTTTAAGTCATGTTTTGGCCCTTCGTTGTGAGTCTTAAGTCAGCTATGCGATGTAAGTGTTGATTAGCGAGAGGCTTGCCAGATGCCCTACCGAATACCACGTGCGTAGCCTGATGGCTGGGACTCGCATGCGTTCTCAGAGTATAAAAGGTTTAGGTCGTTCACGTTTCATTGTATAACGTGTCATTATGATGTATTTTCATTTAGAACGTACCATCAAAAATACAGTTTAAATTGACACCATTTCATTATGAGATTTTTAGCTAAGAATGTTTCATTACGAAACGGTTTACCTTAGAATGTTTTTAATTTAGTATGTTATGGTTCCTAACGTTCTAGTTTTATGGTGTTAATAGCGGTTTATTGGCACGTTTTGTCTTTGACAAATATTATAGTAATTCACGTTCTTCTTGACGTATCATTCTACTATGTTCTAGTCCCTGAAGCTGTATAGCCAGTACTCTTTGATCCTTTAGTCCGAAGACAACCTATGTGCGACTAGGCTAAGTCTAACATTGTCAGAGTAGAGTGAACTGTGCGTAAGCCAAAGTTGTTTTGCTCGGCCCTTTGTCTAGGTAGCTCCTGTTATAGGCGCCAGCGAGGCGGTTGAGTGTGTGTGTGTGAGAGTGTGTTTGTGAGAGCTTGCGTCACGGCAGCAGCACCTAGTGAGACAGGAGGCTATTATCGAAGCCCCTCACCCCCTCCGGCAACTCGTTTACATGGGTATCATCACTACTTCCTGAGGTGGTCTCCCAGAGATGCAATCAGCTGGCTTGGGACAGGTGGTCAGTGGTCGAATGCTTCCTCTTTGAAGTAGGTTCCTTATATCTCGCTCAAACGCTTGCACGCACGCATGCATCTCTCTCTCTCTCATGCTTCTGTTCACCTAGCAGTAAACAGGCACCTGGAATTTAGTCAGCTGTTGTGGACTTCATCTTGGAGATGTGTGCATATTTACTATTTGTATGTACTATTTGTGTCTGCAAGATCGAGCTGTTAGCTCTTGGACCTTGTCTTTCTAACCGTCTGTTGTCTAATCTCTAATGTACTGACTTTCGACTTATTTTGTTTTCTTTTATCATATTATCATATCTACTTCACAGTTCTCTCTCTCTCTCTCTCTCTCTCTCTCTCTCTCTCTCTCTCTCTCTCTCTCTCTCTCTCTCTCTCTCTCTCTCTCTCTCTCTCTCTCTCTCTCTCTCTCTCTCTCTCTCTCTCTCTCTCTCTCTCTCTCTCTCCCTCTCTCACACACACACACACACACACACACACACACACACACACACACACATCCCTAGGATGCAGCCTGTAGCAGCTATCAAACTCCCAGGTACCTATTTACAGCTAGGTGATCACGTTAAGGTGTTGTTGTTTAAGATTCGCTACCTAAAACAAAAAGTTCTAAGTAGCACGGGCTATGGTGAGCCCGTAGTGGACTTTATGTTAAGGTATACGACCGCCAAGGTAATAGACTAAATGGCAGGCGCGGTTGTCCCTGCTTGCATATGCTCCTCTTACCCGGGTCATCTGATATGCCTTGGGGGTCAGTCCATGCTGTCGCCTTTATTATAAAATTGTATTGATGTTTTAGTATGTAGTTTAATATCATCATAAATGTGTGCAGTCATTTATAGTTGATTAATTTTATTTTTTATAATTAATTGATAATGATTATTAATGCAAATTAATAATGATTATTATAATGAATTAATAATAATTATTGATAAATAATATAATTTATTTCAAATTAATTCTAGTATTATTGTTATAATTATTATTACTAATGTTTTATTATTGTTAGGGTGTTTAGGAAGCAGCTTTACAGTAAAACACACATACTGTTACAGCAGTAGTAAGGAGTCATTATTGTTATCATTAATGACTGTTTATAATATAATTGTAATATTGTATGTATATTATTATTATTATTATTTAATTTTGTTATTTATTTTTTTAGTAAGTAGTTAGGGTATAATAATAATAAAATAAAGGTTGGAATGAGGTTGAAGGGATACAACGTGACCGCTGGAGGCCTCCCTCGATCCCCTCCCCCATCCCCTCTAATCCTCCCTTCTCCCTCTTTTCCCCTCGAGTCTGTTTGTTGGAGGACAATAACAGTGCCAGAGCCAACATATGAGTGTGTGCTGGTCACACCTCGGTGCTGGAGGCAGAGGAAAAAGAGGAGACAAAATGAAAGAGGGGATATAGTCGCGTGAATAGCCAGGGAGAAGAAAGGGAGTAGGTGTTAAGGACAGAAGATGAATGAACAAATCCACAAGGGCCGTGATGAGGGGGTAGGAACCTAGCCCTCATCTATATTAGGCTACCCTCATCCCGGCCCTGGTGGATTTGTTCACTTGATATATCACGTTATTGTAATTTCTGTGTAGTGTAAGGTGAATGAGAGTTCAAATTGAAATAAGTTTGTCGCGGTATAAATACACACAAAGGGATGAGGTAGCTCAAGCTATTCTCACTCCGTTCAGTATAACGAGTTCATATATATATATATATATATATATATATATATATATATATATATATATATATATATATATATATATATATATATATATATATATATATATAATAATACACAACAATAAGCATATTACCGAACATTCTGAGTGATAAACATATACATTTCTTAATGAAAGTTGTATTTCCGTGTTACCAAGTTAGTGTTATCATATCAGGATATTAAAAAAAAAAGTTTGGATGCGTCCAACATCCTAGTTGACCAGACGACCAACGAGGGGACGTTGACCCAAGGAACACAACGTAGGTATGGTTGCTATTTGAGTAGCTTAGGCTACTTTATATATATATATATATATATATATATATATATATATATATATATATATATATATATATATATATATATAATATTTTTTTTATATAAAAAGTTTTTTATATTTTTTTCGCGATTAACATACAAATATATATTTGTATGTTAATCGCCCAAATATATTAACATGCAAATATATATTTGTATGTTAATCGTCAAATATATTAACATACAAATATGTATTTATGTTAATCGCGAAAATTCACACGTGATGAAAAATGTGACAGTGTCAGACCACGGAGGAAGAATTGAAACAGGAATTTCCTTAAGTACTTTCGTATATCAATACATCTTCAGGAGGAAGGAATGAATGATTCATTCATTCCTTCTGAAGATGTATTAATATACGAAAGTAGTTAAGAAAATTCCTGTTTCAATTCTTCCTCCGTGGTTTGACACTCATATATATATATATATATATATATATATATATATATATATATATATATATACCGTATATGCATTGGTAGAAATATGCGTATTTTGTTAGACCATAGTGCATATACAGGCTATGATTATAATGTTGGGCGACCTTGGGCAGCGGGCGTGGTTGTCTGGCAATCAGGTTAATGTCAGGGTGTGATATGATTTTTAGAATGGTGCAATATTTGTTAATGAGATTAATAGCAATGTAAAACGTAGTGCGCCGTACGGGTCTTCCTGGAGTGTCCGCTCCACGCATCAAACCATGTAGGGAACATTCAGGTGATATATTATATATTACGATACGATGTAAATAAGTTCAATAAACGCTGCGATTAGGTGGAAATGTCTTACGATACCCCCTGTGTCGAAAACATGACAATGGAATACTCTGATGATACTATTCCTCATAGAAAGGCGCAAATGTTAATGTAAACAGTTGGTATTTTGTAGCGGTGCTGACCGGACTAAAACGTCATCAGATTCCTTGCTTCTAGGTGTGGACCGGGTTTTCTTTGTTAGCCACTTTTATTGTGACTTAATTCTCTTCATTTAGCAATGTATTTATATAATTATTATATTCAGTATTACAAATAAGAGAAATACAAGCTTAACTTTGAATAAGCCACCTTATCTTGTGTTACCTGCTGAAGGCCTGGGGGACCTGCTTGTGTCCCCCAGGCCGTGGATTATTTCAGAAATGAGAATCAACCTTATGAAACACACCATGAATGGAGAGGGGGGGGGAATGAAGGTTGTAGACAGGAAGATAAGTGGTAAATGGGTGAGAGAAGATGAGGGAGCAAGGTGGTTGATGTCAGGGTCATTGCCAGGGTGAAGGAGTGTGTGGCTAGGCTACGCTCCCGAATATGGCAACTAACCCGACTGACTAGCTTTACTTCCTTCTCCCACGCTTGTAATGCAAGTGTAATTTACTGTGTGTGCGTGTGTGTGTGTGTATACTCACCTATTTGTGTCTGCAGGATTGAGCACTGACTCTTGGATCCCGCCTTTCGAGCCATCGGTTGTTTACAGCAATGACTCCGGTCCTATTTCCCTATCATACCTAGTTTTAAAATTATGCATAGAATTTGCTTCCACAATCTGCTCCTTAAGTGCATTCCATTTTTCCACTGCTCTCACACTAAAGAAAACTTCCTAACATCTCTGTGACTAGGCTTTACAGAGCCTGAATCTGTATTCTCTTGAGCGCAGGCGGGAGAGATACATAATTTACACATGGAAAATAGTAGAGGGGCTGGTCCCAAACCTGCACACAGAAATAACAGCACATGAGACCAGAAAGCATGGCAGGATGTGCAGAATACCCCCGTTGAAGAGCACAGGTGCAACAGGTACTCTGAGAGAGAACTCTATCAACATCAGAGGCCCGAGACTGTTCAAACGCTTCCGCTAAACATAAGGGGCATAACTGGTTGACCCCTTGATCCTCCTCATAATTTTTGCATCATCAGCAAACATCTAGAGGAACGAGTCAATTCCTTCTGGGGGGATCATTTACGTATATCAGAAACAGTATAGGTCCAAGGACTGATCCCTATGAGACTCCAATGGTGACTCCCCTCCACTCCGAGACCTCACCCCTCACTGTGACTCGATGTGTCCTGTTACTTAGGTACTCTCTTATTCAGTGGAGTACCTTCCCTTTCACTCCTGCCTGCATCTCCTGTTTGTGCACTAGTCTCATATGTAGTACTGTGTCAAAAGCTTTCTGGCAGTCCAGGAATATGCAGTCTGCCCAGCCCTCTCCTTCTTGCCTGTTTTTTGTTGCTTGGTCATAGAACTCAATTAATCCTGTTAGGCATGATTTGTCATCTCTGAACTCATGCTGATGTTGTTTTACAAAGTTCTTCCGCTCCAGATGTTCCACTAGCTTTTTTCGCACAATCTTTTCCATCATTTTGCATGTATATGGAATGCAAGCTAGGGACACTGGCCTGTGTGTGTGTGTGTGTGTGTGTGTGAGCGCGCTTGTGTGTGTGAGCGCGCTTGTGTGTGTGTGTGTTTACAAACATGCATGTGTTTGCAAGGCGAGCTTGAGCTCCCAGGGTATGCCTTTTATTCGCCAGCCTCCTGTGGCGATGGCACTGACCCTCTTGCTTATTATCTTACTCTTGAAACTGGACGAAAGTAGCATCAACTACCGAACTTCCTCTTTTAGCTTATTTCACTTGCTCATATCTCTTATACTTGCGTCAAAAATACCCTTTAGTGTTTGTGTGATAAGAAACTTTTCGGTTCTTTCCTTTTTAACGGCTCTGAAGAAACTTCCCGTAGACACAGTAATTATGTCTCCCCTTACCCTTCTATTTTCCAGCATGGTGAGGTCCAGTCCTCTCAACCGTCAATCAACTGGTGTACAGATTCCTGAGCCTACTGGGCTCTATCATATGTACATTTGAAACTTATATTCCTCGTAACTCGGTCCTTTTATGCAGTGTCGTCAAAACGCATGGGCACGATTCTAAGGGCCCCATGCTGCCATATTGTTCATGAGAGATCTCTTGCCAAGAGTGAATTACTCGGCCTACTGGTGGGAAAGGCTGGGATTCAAATACCTTTTCAAGTTATATTCATAATATGAATGCTTTGTGCTTAACTATCTGAGGGTAATCCTGCAGTTAGCGGAAGAACGGTGGGCCCCATTTTAACTTGAGCTGAATGATGATCGCTGATTAGTCGGTAAAGCTTTTGATCACTGTTAATTGACCGAGTGTATGATGGATGGAGGATATTAGTGGTCTTTGATATGCGGGATATCCTTCGGTTAGTCGACAATCTGAATAATGACACTAAGAAGCCCATTGAATGGGTAGGGTTTAACAAGAAGAGTGTTGATTGGCTGAACGCGTATCACGGGCTCTAATTGGCCAAGGATAAGAATAGACGGCTGTGGTAGGGTGAAGATGAGTATTGATAAGATGTCTGCTGGCGGCCACTTGTGGTGCAAATGGGGGGGGGATATTCAGAGTGTAATAGGAGTAGCCTTAACGAAATATAGTGGAGTTTTGCATATAAACAACAACTTTGACCACTTGAGAGACCAGAGATTGAACATTTTATTGCACAGGAATTTATGCAGGGAGAGCTTATGGGACGCGCCATATTCACTCACACTTAAATTTGCAAGTTGATCGCAAAATTGTACTGGGCACATACGAATGTGTGTGTGCGAGTGACCGTGTCTGTGTGTAGACACACACACACACACACACACACACACACACACACACACACACACACACACACACACACACACACACACTTAGGGGCCTCGTGGATAGCGCGCAGGACTCGTAATTCTGTGGCGCGGGTTCGATTCCCGCACCAGGCAGAAACAAATGGGCAAAGTTTCTTTCACCCTAAATGCCCCCTGTTACCTAGCAGTACATAGGTACCTTGGAGTTAGTCAGCTGTCACGGGCTGCTTCTTGGTGTGTGTGTGTGGTGTGGGGAGAGAGAGAGAGAGAGAGAGAGAGAGAGAGAGAGAGAGAGAGAGAGAGAGAGAGAGAGAGAGAGAGAGAGAGAGAGAGAGAGAGAGAGAGAGAGAGAAAACTTAGTTGATTGACAGTTGAGAGGTGGGCCGAAAGAGCAGAACTCAACCTCCGCAAGCACAACTGGGTGAATAGACACTCATACACACATATTTAAAACTTGAAAATGTTCATAGAGCTGGCAAGCAGGGGATGGAAGAACGGGGCGAGGATGGAGAAATCTTGAGCGAGGAACGGGAGACGAGGTGAAGAGAGGCGACGAAAGATCGGTGGCCCAACCACCGCGGATTTGAACTTGTGTAGAGTGAAGTAGGGTTGAGTTGGGCGTCATTTGCAGTGCACACAGGGGCCGGGCTCGCAAGGAGCTGGCAGTTGATGGTAATTGAGGGTTGATGGCTTACACAAACATTTATATATATATAATATTGTTTTTCTTCTGATCCTCAAGATGAATCAGATGGAGGAATTTATAACTGCAATCGTTGTGTATTTGTGGCCGGGATACACCTGCTTGATGGGGGGTTCTGGGAGTTCTTCTACTCCCCAAGCCCGGCCCGAGGCCAGGCTTGACTTGTGAGAGCAAGGTCCACCAGGCATTAACTTGCAGATCCTCCAGGAAGATTGGGAATTGATAATGAATGATAATCACGGAGTTTGAGCTTGAGCGCTGTTCCTACCAGGTGATCAGACCACGATAATTATCTTTGTCTGCATGACAGTTCAAATCAAGTTAAGTAATTTGATCCCATTTCGTTGTTTGTATCGTATTGAAAGGGTTGAACTATCTGCACCTGCAAATTTAACTCTAGACAAGCACGAGTCTGACCTTCTGAGGTTTAAGTAACCGGTAAAAGCTGGCTAATTGCGAAATGATGTAACAGCAATGGGCGTATATCCAAACTGGTATAATGGTGAGGCTGTTGCAGGTATTTAGCAGACGTAATAGTGAAGTGACTAATTATCTGGAATGCGAGGAAGGTGCGGCTTGGGCAGTGCAACGGTGACGAGGCGGGTAAGATGTAACAACTTTATTACAAGTTGTAACAAGCGGAAAATAGAGACAGTTTCGGTTTGTGTTTCCAGGGCTGGTTTTATTTCTTTACAAATCAAGAAGTTTTTTTTTTTTTTTACACCACAGACGAATAGCTTATTTGAGGTTCAACAACCAGTCCTTGTTTTCCATTACTAGTCCACTGATTGACTGTTTTACCTGCGCCAGTTAACGGGTCGTTTGTTATCAACAGCCCATCCTCCTGTTTAGGTAGTACTTATAGTAACGGCGAGGACCATCGTGCATATATATTGACGGAAAAGGCAATTAAAGAGTAGGCCTCGGCACTGTTGAATATGGACAAACCGGAAAAAGTTTAGTATTCATGTTGCAAATGAACCTAAACTAACCTAACTTATCATTCCTAGGCCTAATGCTCACTATCTGAGGCCTAATATAGTGTATATGTACGCTATACTAGGCCTAGGTTTATTTAGGTTTGTGTTTTAGCTTTTTACAGAGTAGACGACAAAAAAAATTGCACTGCTTTTATCGCAAACGACCAATCATGAGCCGCTTACATCACGATCGACCAATCATGAGCCGCTTACATCACGATCGACCAATCATGGTGCCGCTTACATAGCGAAACAACAAATCACGGGCTCGTTTTCATCGCGAACGACCAATCACGCTTACAGCGAGCACTCCGGTACGCCCTTACCCTTTTCTCTCTCCACTACGATATAAACTACTCACACCAACCACACTACATGGATAAATTTGTCACACTCAAAAAGCCGAATGTAATTTGAGGTAATTTAATGTTGCAAGAGCGTCTCATATTTCACAATATCCTTACATCGTGACAATGGCAGCACGGGTCGGTGCAACTTGCGGACCAGTAAACGTTCATCATTCTTAGGCTACTGTAATAGCTAGCTCTAGCTCTAGCTCTAGCTCTCTCTCTCTCTCTCTCTCTCTCTCTCTCTCTCTCTCTCTCTCTCTCTCTCTCTCTCTCTCTCTCTCTCTCTCTCTCTCTCTCTCTCTCTCTCTCTCTCTCTCTCTCTCTCTCTCTCTCTCTCTCTCTTTCTCTTTCTCTCTCTCTGTGTAAATTATTATGTATCTCTCCCGACTGCGCTCAAGAGAATACAGATTTAGGCTCTTTAGTCGGTCCCAATAGTTTAGATGTTTTACTGAGTGGATTCTAGCAGTAAAGGATCTCTGCACGCTCTCCAGGTCAACAATTTCTCCAGCTTTGAAAGGGGCTGTCATTGGGCAGCAGTATTCCACTCTTGAGAGCACTAGCGTCTTGAAGAGTACCATCATCGGTATAGCATCTCTAGTGTGAAAGGTTCTTGTTATCCAACCTGTCATTTTTCTTGCAGTTGTGACGGCTACTTTATTGTGTTCTTTAAAGGTAAGGTCTTCCGACATGAGTACACCCAAATCTTTTCCTTTGCCTTTTCGTTCTATGTTATGATTTGACTGCGTTTTGTTCGTGGTTTCCGTTTTTATATTTTCATTTTTTACGTCGCGCAGGAGCTGAAACTTTGTTAATAACGAATAAATTCGTTAATAATTTGTTACTCGGTAATAGATAAACTATCAGCATTTTATATGTAGTCAAAGCTGAGTAGAAGATGCCCGGTGCCCACTTTTACAGTTATTTTTTATATTTTTTTTGAGATATATACAAGAGTTGTTACATTCTTGTACAGCGCGTAGCGTTTCGGGCAAGTCCCTGGAATACGATCCCCGCCGCGAAGAATCGTTTTTTCATCCAAGTACACATTTTACTGTTGCGTTAAACAGAGGCTACAGTTAAGGAATTGCACCCAGTAAATCCTCCCCGGCCAGGATACGAACCCATGACATAGCGCTCGCGGAACGCCAGGCGAGTGTCTTACCACTACACCACGGAGACTGTTCAGTTATTATTTAGTTATTATTCAGTTATTATGAGTTATTTATCTCAGTTACATTGAGCCTTTGGTACCTTGGGCATACCAGGCATTAGTATATAAATATATCGGGCCGTCTGCGAGGGAACATTTTACAAAGTCTAATGACACCGGGAGGAGGAATTAGTACCCGCCAAACAAACACCGAAACTACGACGTTGGTACAACGTTCGAACAAGTTTTAACACTTCCTAACCAGTTATAACAACCAATATACCAAGTTGTAAATCCGTTCTAATACGTCATAAACACGTTAAGCCAAGATGTAACAACTTTATTACAAGTTGTAACAAGCGGAAAATAGAGACAGTTTCGGTTTGTGTTTCCAGGGTAGCGACCAACGGGTCTCTTCGGGCATCGTATTTCCTCAATTAGGACAATTACTTACGCACGAGGGATGGACCACACACGAAAACCGGAAAGCGATTACAAGGGAGGATTTGACGTTTTTTAAACCATCGAGTTACCGTGCAGAGTAATTTGCATATCTGTGCTGGTTGATGCGGGGTGGGGGTTGATGGGGGGAGGAGGGGTGGGGGTTGATGGGGGGATGGTAAAGTGATGACAGGGCGCTTACAATTTTAAAATGCTTGTGCTTTGTGAGGTAGGAATGAGGGGGAGGAAGGGAATTATATCAGGGGTAAAGCGCCAAGTCATTACGACTGTATAGCACTTGGATGGGGTTAGGATAAGGATTTGGGATGGGACGGGTGGGGGAGGGAAGGTCTGGTCCTTCCTGCCTGAATAAGGACAGAGAGGACAGTAAACAAGGATGTAATTGACAGGGAGAACACTGAAGGAGGATGTAATTGGCAGGGAAGACAGTTAGCGATGATGTGCTATGAAGGGAAGACAGTAAACTAAGGAGTGTGTTCAGGGGAAGATGAAGGGTGAAAAGGGGGGGGGGAGCACCGTAGAAAGGAAGAGGAAAGGGGAGGTAAATAACAAGGAGGAAATTGGAACTTTTTATAGAAAGACCTCTGGAGTTTTGTTCAATTTCCGCCGAGTTTCTCGAAATGAGGAGATGGACAAAAACACAAGGGTTTTTACCGTCAACAGTCCTGTCCCTCTCACAGCTGTCATCCTCTACAGTCCTGTCCCTCTCACAGCTGTCATCCTCTACAGTCCTGTGTCTCTCATAGCTGTCATCCTCTACAGTCCTGTGTCTCTCACAGCTGTCATCCTCTACAGTCCTGTCCCTCTCATAGCTGTCATCCTCTACAGTCCTGTCCCTCTCACAGCTGTCATCCTCTACAGTCCTGTCCTTCTCACAGCTGTCATCCCCTACAGTCCTGTCCCTCTCACAGCTGTCATCCTCTACAGTCCTGTGTCTCACAGCTGTCATCCTCTGCAATCCTGTCCTTCTCATAGCTGTCATCCTCTACAGCCCTGTCTCTCTCATAGCTGTCATCCCCTTCAGTCCTGTCTCTCTCACAGTTTGCTATTTGCTATTTTTTTTAATTTATCCCGATGGGCGAGTTTATTGGGCAGCGTCACCCATCCTGTGAGTGGACACACCGCCATAGTGACAGTATTGGGCAGCGTCACCCATCCTGTGAGTGGACACACCGCCATAGTGACAGTATTGGGCAGCGTCACCCATCCTGTGAGTGGACACACCGCCATAGTGACAGTATTGGGCAGCGTCACCCATCCTGTGAGTGGACACACCGCCATAGTGACAGTATTGGGCAGCGTCACCCATCCTGTGAGTGGACACACCGCCATAGTGACAGTATTGGGCAGCGCCACTCATCCTGTGAGTGGACACACCGCCATAGTGACAGTGTTGGGCAGCGCCACCCATCCTGTGAGTGGACACACCGCCATAGTGACAGTACTGGGCAGCGTCACCCATCCTGTGAGTGGACACACCGCCATAGTGACATTAGTGACATCGCTTGTTCTAACGTCCCTGTATCTATTCCAGAGAGAGAGAGAGAGAGAGAGAGAGAGAGAGAGAGAGAGAGAGAGAGAGAGAGAGAGAGACAGAGAGAGAGAGAGAGAGAGAGAGAGAGACAGAGAGAGAGAGAGAGAGAGAGAGAGAGAGAGAGAGAGAGAGAGAGAGAGAGACAGAGAGAGAGAGAGAGGGGGGTAGAGGGAGAGTGTTGAGATGTATTTAGACACATAAGCTAAGGTTTTTTCCATTTGCTCCTCGCTTCCTCCGTATCTTTGTTCCCTCACGTCAGCACCTTCACCTGCCCCCCTACACCCTCCCCTGCCACCCACCCCCCCTGGGAGAGCTGCTACCATAGTTGTCTTCGCTGTCGTCTGGCCCTGGGTGGTGGTGGTGGGTGTCCAAGCCCCTGCTCCCCCGTGCCTGGGCTGATCGGCCGCGCTTTGAAGCCTCTTATTAGGAGGACTCTCTCTCTCTACATGACTCCCAGTTGATGCTGTCCCTGATGCTGCATCCTCTCTCTCTCTCTCTCTCTCTCTCTCTCTCTCTCTCTCTCTCTCTCTCTCTCTCTCTCTCTCTCTCTCTCTCTCTCTCTCTCTCTCTCTCTCTCTCTCTCTCTCTCTCTCTCTCTCTCTCTCTCTCTCTCTCTCTCTCTCTTTCTCTGTCTCTCTCTCTCTCTCTCTTTCTTTCTGTCTCTCTCTCTCTCTCTCTCTCTCTCTCTCTCTCTCTCTCTCTCTCTCTCTCTCTCCCCTTCCCTCCCTCCCTCCTACATTACTGTTTCTAGGCATACGCAGTCTTAATTTTGTGTGCAGCATTATATAGTAGCAAGGGTGTTTGTGGCGCCAAGGGCCAGCTTGTGGTAGTTTCCTGGACGACTTGTGGCGCTAAGCGCACCAACGGCTCAAGGTAACGTACCATTATGTTACGTTGTTGAGTAGATTAGATACACGAGTGTTTGGCGAGTTTCATATTTATTTAGTAGTCCTGGATATATCTTGAGTTATCTTGAGTTATCTTGAGATGATTTCGGGGCTTTTTTTAGTGTCCCCGCGGCCCGGTCCTCGACCAGGCCTCCACCCCCAGGAAGCAGCCCGTGACAGCTGACTAACACCCAGATACCTATTTTACTGCTAGGTAACAGGGGCATAGAGTGAAAGAAACTCTGCCCATTGTTTCTCGCCGGCGCCTGGGATCGAACCCAGGACCACAGGATCACAAGTCCAGCGTGCTGTCCGCTCGGCCTACCGGCTCCCTCTCGACCGGATACAGCAGTGTCGTAGACGTTGAGACGGAGCTTGGAGCAGAGGAGAGCACTCGGAGCACGGGGGTAATCTGCAAGATCTTTCGCACCGACTCCACCCTACAAAAAAGGGTGTCTGGTTAGTGTGCTTTTTAAGGGCTGCTTCGTGTTAGTGTTATGGGGGATTACTGCGCTAAGCGTATCAAGTGGTGTAACATTCCATTGGTACGAGTGTGCCTGGATTTGTTGCACCCGGTGGAAGGGGGGGTGAGGCGGCTGCAGGAGCATGTACTGCAAGGGTTATTTTGGCATAGTTTTCCCGAGTGATTACAGACTCAATTGCGCGGTGTGGGATAGCAGGGTGTGGTGTCCTGTCCGTGGGTGCCGGTGGTGATGCGCGCGCCGCCGACAAGGCCTGCTAATGAGGGCTAACTCCTGAGGGAGGCCTGGCGGACCCTCGGGGAACAGGCTGGGGCCTTGACCATTTATCCTAGTTGAATTTACTTGTAACGCTTCAATTGTATAGTGGTTTCGTTAATTCCTTTTGCTGGGAACATTTAATTTGAGTAATTTCGTAGTCTCTGTATTTGGTAATACTGCTTCAAGAGTTTGCCTTTGCTGGTAAGAGTTATCTTGAGGTTATCTTGAGATGATTTCGGGGCTTTTCAGTGTCCCCGCGGCCCGGTCCTCGACCAGGCCTCCACCCCCAGGAAGCAGCCCGTGACAGCTGACTAACACCCAGGTACCTATTTTACTGCTAGGTAACAGGGGCATAGGGTGAAAGAAACTTTGCCCATTGTTTCTCGTCGGCGCCTGGGATCGAACCCAGGACCACAGGATCACAAGTCCAGTGTGCTGTCCGCTCGGCCGACCAGCTTCCTTTGCATATAAACATAGTGCATATAAACGTTTTTTTTCATATCTTATTTTCTGGTAACACTGTTGCAAAGGTTTTCATTACACTGGCTCGACTGGTAACTCTACATCGAGCGTTTCTTCACTGCACAGCAATAGCCTGACTGATCACATGGTCTTTGGAAGACGATGGAGATGTTGAGGAGGATGGAGAGAGGAAGATGTTAGGGAGCGAGAGAGAGATATTAATGAGAGGAAGATGGGGGATATAAAGATGAACAAGAAGTAGAGTTAGAGAAAGACGAGAAGACGCAGGTATGGTTTAAGACGTGAGCGATGACATATAGATACATGTCACATATAGGGGTCAAGTTAAAGATGGTATAGGAGAGTGAGGCTCGGTAGGGGAAAGTTAGGCTACTGGGAGAAAAGTGAGACACTATTTGTGTCTGCTGAATCGAGTTATTAGCTCTTGGACCCCGCCTTTCTATGACGTATGAGTCACAGCCTGGTTGATCGGGTATCATTTAAAGGTGTTTATCAAGTTCTTTTGAACACTGTGAGGGGTCGGCCAGTTATGCCCCTTATGTGTAGTGGAAGCGTGTTGAACAGTCTCGGGCCTCTGATGTTGATAGAGTTCTCTCTCAGAGTACCTGTTGCACCTCTGCTCTTCAACGGGGGTATTCTGCACATCCTGCCATGTCTTCCGAGCCTACTGGGCTCCATCATATCTACATTTGAAACTGTGTATGGAGTCAGCCTCCACCACATCAATGCCTAGTGCATTGTGTGTGTGTGTGTGTGTGTGTGTGTGTGTGTGTGCGTGTACCAAAGCCTCTTAACGGGCCTGGCGTTTCGGGCTTGGAATACCAGCAAACAAGATTGAGAAAAGGACCACCGAGTCGTCGGGTTGCGCGGCGCGACACACCCGCCAGCTCCGCCTAGGACACAAAATCAGACTGATGCGCCGCAATTGAATTTTTTCCCCTTGATTTAACTACTCGACCATCCCTGAGCGAATGACCTGGGAGGAGGTGGGTGGGAGGGGGCTAGGGAGGGGTGGGGGTGGTGTTGTTGTGGTGGAGGGTGAGGAGGAGGGAGAGGGGGGGAGGTCATTCCTAATAAAGCAGGGGTGGGGATAGTGTTTCTTCTAAGTGAAGTCACAGAGGACTGTGGGTGATGGAGTTTGTGGCAACGAACGGAGAGAGAGAGAGAGAGAGAGAGAGAGAGAGAGAGAGAGAGAGAGAGAGAGAGAGAGAGAGAGAGAGAGAGAGAGAGAGAGAGAGAGAGAGAGATTGCGGAATGTATCAGTAATTCATCAAGATAGGATCGATGAGAATGAGCCTATACTAGCCTAAATGCAGAGAGAACTTTATTTATTTTATTTATTTATTTATATATATACAAGAAGGTACATTGGGTTTGTGAGAATACATTGAATAGTACAGTATTTACATCCTTGTAAAGCCACTAGTACGCGCAGCGTTTCGGGCAGAGGAAAGGAAAGAGGAGGAGAGGAAACTGAAAGAAAAAGGTTCACGCTTGCATTTAACGAGTGCTAGTTACTGTATACCAATCAAGATCATAACAAAGTTTTCATAACGACTCATAACATGCGTAAAAGTAATTCGTGAAATGGAAACTGGCGTTGGTAATAATGGTAATAGCGAAACAATGTTACAATACCTGATCAACCAGGCTGTGACTCATACGTCAGGCTGCGAGCAGCCGCGTCTAACAGCCTGGTTGATCAATCCAGCAACCAGGAGGCCTGGTCGACGACCGGGCCGCGGGGACACTAAGCCCCGGAAGCACCTCAAGGTAACCTCAAGGTAAGGTACAAAAGGTGTCGACAAAGAATGCTACCAATGATGGGTTCTAAAAGTGTCCAAATTATTATTACCGAAAAGTGTATTGCCCTAAACAGCATTACCAGTATGTTCCGTGGTTCACTTCCGTCTCCCCACCCGGTTTCCACTCCTGGTTAGAGAAAACTTAAAAAATAGGGAGGAGGGGGGGGGGGTTGGAATATGTATTAAAAACAATAACAAACCATTTTATTCCATTAACAGTAATAGACAGAATATACATATAAATATGGCAGCAGAGCAACGATGTATATACATGCATATTATACCAACTCCAGACGTTGACCTCTGGGATGACCTCTGAACACTGTTGTATGTTGAAGACGTCAGACACAATGGCATTCACTGAAACATGGTTAATACCTGGTTGATACCTGGTTGATGGGGTTCTGGGAGTTCTTCTACTCCCCAAGCCCGGCCCGAGGCCAGGCTTGACTACAGTCTTGGTTGAGTCTCGACTCGACCAACCTACTTACTGGTCGAGTACCAGATCAAGAGATATAAGCAATTTTAATGGTTGACAGAACAGATAGAAAAGGAGGTGAAGCTATTATCACCCCCTCACCCCTGCCTTCCACCTCCTTTCCCTTCCCAGCCTCGCCTCCCCCTCCCAGTCATTCTCCTCTGACGCTTCCTCCCCCTATGGTCTTCCAAGGTCATCTGACCTGACCTGACTCCTCTTACGCTGACACCTGCTGCTAAGGGTACACACGCCGGAAACACGACGAAAGCCATTCGATATGTGGGGTCATGAGACTGTGCTGAAATGTGAAATGTTGGACTCCAGTACTCTGCCCAGTACTCACTTCCCCTTTCAGAGCGGGAGAGATCTCTGAATTAGAGGAAATACAGAGGACATATACGGCACGCATAGAAGCGATAAAACATCTAAATTGTTGGGACCGTCTCAAAGCTCTCAAAATGTACTCTTTGGAAAGGAGACGAGAAAGGTATCAAATGAGTAGAGGTGCCATAGGCACAATCAGAGAGCACTGTCTGAACATCAGAGGTACACAGCTGTGATTGACACAGTTCCTCATTTGCATAATGAAACAATGATAATCAGTACCCGGAGATCTACCTACCTGTCTGTCTCTATCTTCCCTGTCACAGCTGCCAGGCATCATGTACCTGTCTCTTTCCGTCCAGTCCTGTCAGTTTGCTGCATCACTTGGTCGTTCACGCTCCACAAGTCAGCGTGTTTCCTTTGTTTTGTCAACACGACGACGGCTGCACTCTGCACGCTTCTCTCATCTTCATTCCTCTATTTACTATTCTGCCAGTCTCTTGCCTCCGATGGTGTTGGGGTTGGTGTGTGGTGGTGATGGTGGTGGTGGTGGTGGTGGTGGTGGTGAAGGTGGTAGGGTAGTGAGGTGACCAGAGCGGAAGTGTGGTTGACTGAGAGAGGTCACCACAAGTCACCCAATACCCCTATTGACCTGAGGACACTTGACACACACACACACACACACACACACACACACACACACACACACACACACACACACACACACACACACACACACACACACACACACACACACACACACACAGGTATGAGCTACGAGGAGAGACTACGGGAATTAAACCTCACTTCGCTGGAAGACAGAAGAGTTAGGGGGGACATGATCACCACATTCAAGATTCTGAAGGGAATTGATAGGGTAGATAAAGACAGTTTATTTAACACAAGGGGAACACGCACAAGGGGACACAGGTGGAAACTGAGTGCCCAAATGAGCCACAGAGATATTAGAAAGAACTTTTTTAGTGTCAGAGTGGTTGACAAATGGAATGCATTAGGAAGTGATGTGGTGGAGGCTGACTCCATACACAGTTTCAAGTGTAGATATGACAGAGCCCGATAGGCTCCTGAATATGTGTGTTGGAATAGCGAGTGTATTCAAGACATCCTGAAGAGCTATATATCCTAGAGGCATACAAGTAGCTGTTCCTGCAGATAGATCATATATGACTGCAACATATCTTGCAGGTTCTGGCGACCAACTCTAGAATAAATGAAGCATGAGTCGTGCCCAATAGCATGAAGCTATTGGGCTATATAAGGCAGCTCCTATTTATATCGCTACAGTTCATATTGATACAGTATGACAGTGACTGATGAAGACGAGTCTCAAGATGAGGTGCCCTAAATGTTTCACCCTCGGGGTAAACAGTCTAACCAAACCTGACATTTTCTTCTTCTGAAAAGTGAGAGAGGTAAAGGGGTAAAAAGAGGCATAGTAGCTACCGCAAAGTTGTAAATTATGCAACACCTTTTTACTCTAACGTGAAAAATATTACGACATCGTAGGATATATTTTACGACGTGCACGGACCCCCTTGACTACATGACACGGCAATCTCTATCATATTACCGTCCCGCCCTGTGTTTACTGCCAGAGAGAGGGATACGGAGGAGAGAGAGAGAGAGAGAGAGAGAGATACCTGGTTGATACCTGCTTGATGGGGTTCTGGGAGTTCTTCTACTCCCCAAGAGTAGAAGTTCTTGGAGAGTTCTTCTATTCAGAGTTCTTCTACTCTGACTTGTGAGAGTTTGGTCCACCAGGCTGTTGCTTGGAGCGGCCTGGAGAGAGAGAGAGAGAGAGAGAGACAGTGGAGAAAGACAGTTTTTACTGTTATGTATAAGGCCAAGTTTCTCAAGATTCGTCACCTAAGGAGTGCCTCTAAACCTTTTTTCGGTTTGTGTAGTTTAGTTCATTCACCCTTAAATGCTATCAAAGGTGTCTTTACACCCTTGTGTGGGGTCTACACAGATGTATGTGATGTAAGCCATCATAGCAACAAAGTAAAAAGAACGTTGATAAACTATAGAAATGACAGGACACGTGAGAGCACAGAAAGATGCTAGAGTGCCAGGAATGAATGTGCCACGGTACGAAGAGACGCAGAGCGACAATATGAAAATGACATAGCATGCAAGGCAAAGACTTAACCTAAATTGCTGCACAGCCACATCAGGAGGAAAACAACAGTGAAGGAACTGGTAATGAAACTGAGGACAGGAGTAGACAGATTCACTACAGACGAATACTTCGATAATATGCATAATTATATACTTGCACATTGCAAGTATTGCTCACAGGATTAATTAAATTCTATGACCAGGCAACACAAATCAGGCAAGATAAAGAGGGGGTTGGCAGACTGTATATTTTTGGATTGCCAGAAAGCCTTTGACACAGTACCACATAAGAGACTAGTGCACAAGCTGGAGATGCAAGCGGGAGTGAAAGGGAAGGTACTCCACCGGATAAGAGAGTACCTAAGCAACAGAAGGCAGCGAGTCACTGTGAGGGGTGAGGTCTCGGAGTGGGGAAACGTCATCAGTGGAGTCTTACGGGGATCAGTCCTTGGACCTATAGTGTTTCTGATATATGTAAATGATCTCCCAGAGAGAATAGACTTGTTCCTCTCAATGTATGCTGATGATGCAAAAAATATGAGGAGGATTATGACTAAAGAAGGTAGTATAAGGCTACAAGATGACCTAGACAAACTGAAAGAATGGTTCAAATGTAGATATACTAGAGCTTGAGAATCTCAGGAATCTGTACACCAGTTGATTGACGGTTGAGAGGCGGGATCAAAGAGTCAAAACTCAACCCTCGCAAGCACAACTAGGTGAGCACACACCCCCACCTACGCCCCGCGAACAAAGCAGTAAGAACAACACACCTGTGAATTACCATGCAGGGTTGCCCCGGAAGTGGCGGCAGGTTTTCTTTGCGGGCGCCGAGAAGAAAACAAACACGGCGGGTTGTGTTAGGGGAGGTGGCAGCAGTGTGCTTGTCGCCCCCAGATGTCCAGGAGGGCGGGGCTTGTCGCCCCCAGATGTCCAGGAGGAGGGCGGGTCTTGTCGCCCCCAGATGTCCAGGAGGGCGGGGCTTGTCGCCCCCAGATGTCCAGGAGGGCGGGGCTTGTCGCCCCCAGATGTCCAGGAGGGCGGGGCTTGTGGGCCCCAGATGTCCAGGGGGCGGGGCTTGTGGGCCCCAGATGTCCAGGGGGCGGGGCTTGTGGGCCCCAGATGTCCAGGAGGGCGGGGCTTGTGGGCCCCAGATGTCCAGGGGGCGGGGCTTGTGGGCCCCAGATGTCCAGGAGGGCGGGGCTTGTGGTTCTAGTGCTGAGGTTCCGGGTTCGATCCCCGGTGGAGACGGAGACAAATGGGCAAAATGTTTCTTTCACCCTGATGGTCTGTTCACCTAGCAGTAAATAGGTACCTGGGAGTTTAGACAGCTGCTACGGGCTGCTTCCTGGGGGTGTGTAACAAAAAAGGAGGCCTGGTCGAGGACCGGGCCGCACAGACGGTGCTCAGAGGTCGGAGAATTACATGTTCCTACGGTGTAGACTCAGAGGGGAAGAGTTGATACGTCTTGGACCGTTGGCGTTGACACGTCTAAGACAATGACACACGGAACACCAAACAAAACAAAGACACGAGGAACACCACTGCCGTGGAAGACTATCATTATCAAGAGGAAATGACACAGAAATCATATTTGTTTTTGGAAGTTAATTGCTAAGAACATATTCGAAATTAAACCCCCCAAAAAAGGCGTCCCGTCTCGTATATAATAACCCCAGAAGTGGACAAAAAATAAATTAACAAATAAACTCGTAAATCAGTAAACAAAAAGAAACAAATATATTGTAAATTGACAGAGATGTGAACTGATTACTTAACATTTGCAAAGTTAAACATCCCACGATGTTTGTCATCACCTGAAACTGAACATCATCTGAACCGCTTCCATTTGAGTCTCAGAAACAGCTGAACCTTTTCCATCCGAGTCTCAGAAACAGCTGAACCTCTCCCATCCGAGTCTCAGAAACAGCTGAACCTCTTCCATCTGAGTGACAGAAACAGCTGAACCTCTTCCATCCTCGTCTCAGAAACAGCTGAACCTCTTCCATCCGAGTCTCAGAAACAGCTGAACCTCTTCCATCCTCGTCTCAGAAACAGCTGAACCTCTTCCATCCTCGTCTCAGAAACAGCTGAACCTCTTCTATCCCAGTCTCAGAAACAGCTGAACCTCTTCCATCCTCGTCTCAGAAACAGCTGAACCTCTTCCATCCGAGTCTCAGAAACAGCTGAACCTCTTCTATCCCAGTCTCAGAAACAGCTGAACCTCTTCCATCCGAGTCTCAGAAACAGCTGAACCTCTTCCATCCGAGTCTCAGAAACAACTGAACCTCTTCCATCCGAGTCTCAGAAACAGCTGAATCCCTCCCATCCAATCTCAAAAAGGAAATGACTTGTAAAATATAAAAGGGGTTCTCTACCGTGAACGAGACTGGAGAGTAAATGGCTTCAAAAAGAGATGGGGGCAAAACGTGCTTCTCTCACCCCTTCCCTGGCATTTCTCACTCGGAAATTACCGGAGTGTGGAGGACGGACGGCCGGGGTAACTACAGCGTTTCCGACTCTAATTCCCCTCCGTAATAATGGCCGATAAACAGTGATTATAGCCGAGTGTGTCTCTCCTTCCCCCCCACACCTCCAGGTGTTGTTTGACAGAGGTGCTGTTCTTCAGTGATGCTTTGACACCTATTTTAAGGCTCCCCCATTTGACAGGATCTTTCGCGCTTTCCTATTGCCTTGGTAATCAGTTTAGGGTGTTGAGTGCGCGCCGGGGAGCCCGTTACTCTGGCAGTGGGGGGTGACTCGCGCGTAGGGTATATCTGTTTAATGTTGCCATTTTGTGAATAGCCACACTCGAAGGAGACAGTTTTACACTGCGCTGCATTACAGTTTTGTTCTGTTTTGTTGGAGACAAAAAGAGACTGTTGTCGAGACAGGTTTGTCGCGCTGACGCATCTCTTGTTGCTGGGGAAAGTTGTGTTCTTACGGGGAACAGCGACGTGTTATCTTGAGATGAGATGATTTCGGGGCTTTAGTGTCCCCGCGGCCCGGTCCTCGACCAGGCCTCCACTGGTAGGTAGGAAAAAAGCATGTGTTGTTTTTTCTTCTCATTAAATTTGCCTTTGGCGGTTTCGAGGGACGTGGGAAGAGGCTACTGCCGCCAAAAGCCTGGTCCTCTCGCCAGATCTTCAGGAGTTTAAAATCATGGTAATAAGGAAAGCCCACTGGCCGGTCCAGGTACCATTTAGATCCAACCATTGTATCTCCCAACCGTATTTTCTAATGCCTGCTAAATTGTTAGCCTCAACTATGTTGGTTGGTCTTTTATTCCATTTAATCTCATTGCTAACAAAAAAATGCCTATATCCTTTATAAACCGGAATATATATTATTTATAACCAATGTTAAAGAGCTTTGAGCTGGTTTAAAAATTTGAAGACCAATTTTATATACAAATTTTAACCAATTTTAACAATTTTGTTTATATCCCCCCTGTAGCTGCCATTCATCCCCCTGACGGGTACAGAGATGGGTACAGACATGGGGGGGGGAGCATGGGCAGGGGGGATACATGCCCTATGCACTGTCCTGGCGCGCCCACATGGGCCTATACACCCACTACAATTATATATTTGTAGCTGTATATTATGCTTGTAAACCTAGGCACATGTTTGGCCGCGTGGACTGGTTTCGTTGGCGTATATTTAGATTTAGGGACTGGTATTTAGAGTGCGTTGGTGAAACATTTTAGGTAACGTGCTCCGAACAGAAAAAAACGCATGAAGTTCATTTATAAAAAAAAACGCAGTTGGACCTTCTGGATATTTATCGTAGTTTTAAGTGATTAACAGAAAATAAATGGATTGATACCCGGCCTGGCTTGATACCTGACCTGGCTTCACCCCTGTTCTGGCCTGATACCTGACCTGATCACACTTCAACCTGACCTCTCGTGACCGACGACGACCTCAAATGACCTCCCCCCCCACCCTCGGGGTTCCATGTACTGCCCTTTAATGATTATCGGTTTGCACATGTTGCTAATTAGTTAGGGTAGAGGTCTCCACCCCACCCCCCCTGCCCCCCGACCCTCCAGCCCTGCGCTAAGGTGATTATAGACTCCCTCGTCCAAATTATAGGTCCCAATTTCACACATAGTTATCTTGCTGCCTCTCCCTTCTGATCCTTATAATCTCTCTCTCTCTCTCTCTCTCTCTCTCTCTCTCTCTCTCTCTCTCTCTCTCTCTCTCTCTCTCTCACATCACGCAGCGCCCCGTCACCACAATAACCCCCTCAACCCCTTCCTCAGCGCTCATCATCATCATCACCCCCTCTACCCTTTCCTATCTACCCCTGTCCTCCCCTACAACACCCATTCCCCCTCCAACTCTCCCTGCAACATCCCCCTCCTCTTCCCCCGAGTGGTAGAGCACATCGTCTGACCATCACGCCTCGCCGCCCTTCTCCTGGCGTTTTGGCCATCAAGTTGAATAAGTGGGAGCTGGTCGGCCGAGCAGACAGCACACTGGACTTGTGATCCTGTGGTCCTGGGTTCAATCCCAGGCGCCGGCGAGAAACAATGGGCAGAGGTTTTTTCTCCTTATGCCCCTGTTACCTAGCAGTAAAATAGGTACCTGGGTGTTAGTCAGCTGTCACGGGCTGCTTCCTGGGGGTGGAGGCCTGGTCGAGGACCGGGCCGCGGGGACACTAAAAAAGCCCCGAAAATCATCTCAAGATAACCTCAAGATACTCGGTGTGAAGAGTGTGAGAGAGAGAGAGAGAGAGAGAGAGAGAGAGAGAGAGAGAGAGAGAGAGAGAGAGAGAGAGAGAGAGAGAGAGAGAGAGTTACCTAGTTACCTAGTTAGTTACCTATACCTAGTTAACACAAGGTTAAAGAAGATTCAGAGGTATGAGTAGTAGTCAATACCCAGAACTGAGATGTATGAGTTACGAGGGAAGGCTACGGGAGCTAAACCTCACATCCCTGTAACACAGAAGAGTAAGGGGAGACATGATCACCACCTATAAAGTTCTCAGAGGAATTGCCATGGTTGACAAAGACAAACTATTTAACATAGGAGGAACACGAACAAGGGGGACACAGGTGGAAACTGAGTACCCAAATGAGCCACAGAGACATTAGAAAGAATTTTGTTTAGTGTCAGAGTAGTTAACAAATGGAATGCATTAAGCAGTGATGTGATGGAAGCAGACCCATACACAGTTTGAAATGTAGATATGATAGATGTACAGGAACCTGTAGGCCAGTTGATTGATAGTTGAGAGGCGGGGACCAAAGAGCCAGAGTTCAACCCCCGCAAGCACAACTAGGTGAGCAGTACTCACCTGCCTAATTTTGCTTGCGGAGGTTGAGCTTCGGCCCTTTGGTCCCGCCTCTGAACTATTCACTGGTATACAGGTTCCTGAGCATATTGTACTGGTTTTGCTTGTTTGTGCTTGTCTGTCTGCGTGTTTTTTGCTCTTGCTTGTTTTGTGTCTGCGCTAAAAAAAATCTACACTACCTGTGTGTGTGTGTATGTGTGTGTGTGTGTGTGTGTATGTCAGTGTGTGTGTGTGTGTGTTTTCAGAAGCATTGGGTTCATTTGGCTCATCTTTTTATTATTCACATATTTGTGTTCCTATGAATATTCTAGAACATCCTCCCCATAGTAATTGTGATTTTCAAAATAGTAGTTGACCTCCGGCTCGGACACCTCTGGCGGAGAGGCAGGGCGGTGAGGCGCACGAGTGGGGACGGGTCAAGATGACCTGGAATTAAACAGGTTTGTGAGGTCAGAGGTTAAGGATGAGAGGTTATGGTACGAGCTCCGGCTGTCTTGTTGAGAATTAGGAGAGTAATAGATGGGTAGATAACTGTGCGCACACACACACACACACACACACACACACACACACACACACACACACACACACACACACACACACACACACACACACACACACACACACCAAGGTATGTGTTAATTAAAGAACCAGAGCTCAACCCCCCGCAAGCACAACTAAATGGGTACAACTAGGTGAGTACACATTCGCATGCTTGAAGAGAGAGAGAGAGAGAGAGAGAGAGAGAGAGAGAGAGAGAGAGAGAAAGAAAGAGAGAGAGAGAAAGAAAGAGAGAGAGAGAGAGAGAGAGAGAGAGAGAGAGAGAGAGAGAGAGAGAGAGAGAGAGAGAGAGAGAGAGAGAGAGAGAGAGAGAGAGAGAGAGAATGATGCATGCTGAGACAAAGAGGGAAGTAGGCAATTATCAGGGAAAAGCGCCAAGCCATTACCTTATACCATACCACATTACCTTATACCTTATACCACACCCCAGCTCTGCCCTATACCACACCCCAGCTCTTAGCCCGATTAATCCCTGCCCCGGCCATATTCAAGTCCCCTGACTCACCATAAGAAAGCTTAGAAGGATTTTCTGAAGACTGTGAGAAGCGCTTTCCCCATAGATAGAGCGGCAGATAATCCCCGAGGAAGGGTTGGTCAATCCCTGCTACCCTTAACCCACGTCTGTAACCTGAACACCTTGCTGGTCAGGTTTGCACGGCTGATCTTCCTAACATTTCAAGAGAGAGAGAGAGAGAGAGAGAGAGAGAGAGAGAGAGAGAGAGAGAGAGAGAGAGAGAGAGAGAGAGAGAGAGAGAGAGAGAGAGAGAGAGAGAGAGAGAGAGAGAGAGAGAGAGGGGGGGGGGGGAGGGAGAGAGACAGCGAGGGGGCGGGGACAGGCTGAGATGCTATGAACATTGTCTTCAAATGACGGGACGAGTGCGAAGTTCCGTTTCCTGGAAGGCGCATTCTAATGAAGGTAGTGCGTCCGGCCTGGACCTGAGAGAGGCAGAGAACACTTCCGCTGGTAGATAAAATGAGAGATATCTCAAGATAACCTCAAGAGGTGGGAATAAGGTGTTAAGAATAGGATCAAAAGGTCAGTCAAACTATAGGAGAGGAGGGCTCGATATGGGGGAGAGATAATGTTGTGTACTCTCGGAATATTATTGTGGTGGCTGGGGTGATGGGGGGTTACGCCTCGTCAACCCTGTCTATTAATCTCATTATCTTGTATGTAAGGATCATATCCCCGGGTGATGTTGGTTTGTTGTGGAATAGATCCCTGCTCATCACATGTGTATACTCATATGTAACCCCCTCTCTTCGTCTATTTTTTTCGACCTCCTCCCCTCCATCCACATATCTCTCTCTCTCTCTCTCTCTCTCTCTCTCTCTCTCTCTCTCTCTCTCTCTCTCTCTCTCTCTCTCTCTCTCTCTCTCTCTCTCTCTCTCTCTCTCTCTCTCTCTCTCTCTCTCTCTCTCTCTCTCTCTCTCTTAATTTCTTTCTTTCTTCCCTCCCTCACACGTCACTCCGGGCCAGCACACGCCCCACACTCACGACAGGATCCAGACGCTCCCGTGACTCAACACTCAACGTCTTGATCGCCTCATTCCGCGCTTTCTTCTGGTCGCCCCTGCAGCGCCCCCTCCCCTGCGCCTGCCATCTAGTGGCGCGCCCCGCCATCACTCAACCTCTATCTCTGATTGATCGTATATGCAACATTATTTTGACGTTTAATGCTTTAAAAAAAAGCACGGAATACAGCTCACACATTATTTACACACAACAAAGCTGAGAAAGGAAATAAGTAATGTTTACTAATTAAGGAATTGTATATTTTTCCCAGCACGTGTTAGAGGTAATGTGATCTTGGTCGTCCTGGGAGAAGACCACGTCAGTAATTAGGCTTTCACTCTGTGTGTATACACATTAGTTTACCTTGGGAGGGATTGGAATACCTTGGCCTAGGTTTACCCGGGGATAGGTTTGAATACCTCGGCCCTTGGTTTACCTAACCCGAGGTGAAATCATAATAGCGTTGGTTAGGTCTAATTACATTTGATTACTTGAGAAAACGGAAAGGAATTGGTTGATTGATTCCAAATAGATTTGCTAGATTTTCAGTTGAAGATAGACCTAGTTTAGTCAACTCTGGTGACAATAGATCTAATTTAGTTAAATCTGGTGACGATAGGCCGAGTTTATTAAAGTCTGGTAAGGATTGACATAGTTAAATATAGCCTGATCAGGTGTTTAACAAAATGTAATGAGGATAAACGCAGTAAGTGAGATAAGGACAGACGTAGTTTAGTAAAGCCAGCAACCAGGAGGCCTGGTCGACGACCGGGCCGCGGGGACGCTAAGCCACGGAAACACCTCAAGGTAAGTCTGATTTGAGTTGTGGAGGGGGAAGGAGGTGACCATTTGCCTGTGTAAGGATCCCCACACACATCGTTACCGTGAGACGCTAAGCCCCTTGCTTCCGGGGCTTAGCGTCCCCGCGGCCCGGTCGTCGACCAGGCCTCCTGGTTGCTGGACTGGTCAACCAGGCTGTTGGACGCGGCTGCTCGCAGCCTGACGGACGAATCACAGCCTCGTTGATCAGGTATCCTTTGGAGGTGCTTATCGAGTTCTCTCTTGAACACCGTGAGGAGTCGGCCAGTTATGCCCCTTATGTGTAGCTTATTGTTAGTAGGTGAATTGGTTCGTACGCTTGGGTGCCCCTCTACACTTATCCCATGCTTATCGTAGTGTGAAAGTTGACTTGTTCATGTGTGTCGTAGAGCATGAGAAAGAGTTCATAGGCTTTATTACATTTTTTGTTGTTGGGGGGGGGGGGGGGGGGGTTGAGGGACATTCCTGCCCCGGGCTCTAAGCCTGTGGCTGGTCCAGTGTTACTCATTTCTGTCTTACTTAAGCGGCGGATGAGTATTTATGACTCAAAGGTTGGCTTCAGTAAGATTATGTTCAGTGGACTTTATAGCCAGACTGTTTTATGGGGACTGGGGAGGTAAGTCTTAGTATCGTCCTCGTAGGCAGAGAGAAAGCTTCGACCCGTGTTTTCTATTTGCCACGTATTTATATAAGCTATAAGCCACTATAAGCTATAAGAGTTATAAGCCATAAGCCACGTGTTTTCTAAAAAAAAATAAGTGCCGGACCAACCGGGCTGTGGTGGGTATGTGGGCCTCCGGGCTTCTCCTAGCGGGCCGGAGTTCATAGAGTTCTCTCTCAGAGTACCTGTTGCACCTCTGCTACAACCTGTAGAGTCCTTCGTTACTGATGTCTTTGTTGTCTTAATAGAAGAGAAATTCCTCCACTTCCTGCTCCCTACTCCCGACCGGGGAGCAGGAAGTGGAGGAATCGGGAGCCGGTCGGCCGAGCGGACAGCACACTGGACTTGTGATCCTGTGGTCCCGGGTTCGATTCCGGGCGCCGGTGAGAAACAATGGGCAGAGTTTCTTTCACCCTATGCCCCTCTTACCTAGCCGTAAAATAAGTACCTGGGTGTTAGTCAGCTGTCACGGGCTGCTTCCTGGGGGGTGGAGGCCTGGTCGAAGACCGGACCGCGGGGACACTAAAGCCCCGAAATCATCTCAAGATCTCAAGATAACCTCCCCTCATCTTCCCCTCCACATGTCCACACTATCACCCCTCCCTCCCCCGCTCCCCCCGCCGGATCATATCTGCAACTCATCAGGTCAAATACTAGACATGAATTAGCTTCTCAGGGAACCTCTTTTTTATCCTCCCGCGTCAATAAGCTTGGCCGCGGGCTGGGCATGGGGGGAGTATATAGAACTCTCGGAACCCCATCCAGGTACAATCCAGGTACAAATATCTCTCTCGTATATATGTTGTTGTTTCCCCCTGCCTGTAGTGGTACGTGTCGTTGATATATGCGACCCCCTCGTGTGACTTCTCTGTGTTCTTGTTATGCTCAGTGGTCCTGCGTGGAATGTATTTTTTGTTATTGTGGAGTACCTCAGGGCTGTGTGGGCTCTTATTAACCTACCCTCTCTGTTTTGGTTATAGCTTGTTGATGCTCAGATACACCACAGAGAGAGAGAGAGAGAGAGAGAGAGAGAGAGAGAGAGAGAGAGAGAGAGAGAGAGAGAGAGAGAGAGAGAGAAAGAGAGAGAGAGAGAGAGAGAGTGTGTGTACTCACCTAGTTGTGTTTGCGGGGTTGAGCTCTGGCTCTTTGGTCCTGCCTCTCAACTGTCAATCAACTGGTGTATAGATTCCTGAGCCTCTTGGGCTCTATGTGTGTGTGTGTGTGTGTGTGTGTGTGTGTGTGTGTGTGTTTACGTTAATGATCCATGACTCCTCCCTGTACGGGGGTCATGTGACTACCCCCGTACCCAACACCTCGTCCAAATTCAGTCTTCCAGATAACGTAATTGACGTAGTCTCCGTGATACAGCTACTGTACGTGTTCGCTGATTGGTGCGGCGCCCGCGGCCAGGTAATTAGAGCGGTATGACGCATATCGTCCTAATTAACTCCTGCGACCATCTACCTTTAATTACAAACTGCGGGCAGCGTCACGATTTTTTTTTTTTTTTAAGGTTCTCAAAACTTGGGTGTGAGAGATTTTAACGGGTTCGTGCGGGGATCTGTTGCGTCAGGTCGGTGATGTCACCATGACTGAGTGACTTCGGAGTATTTGGCGGTGACGTTGCGACCTCCGGGGGCGGGTTGAGCAGGCCAGCAACCAGGAGGCCTGGTCGACGACCGGGCCGTGGGGACGCTATGCCCCGAAAACACCTCAAAGGTAAGGTGGGCCTCTTTGTGAATCCGTAGTTCTTGGCGATATTGTTGCGACCTCTGAAGTTTGGATCGTAGTTTATAGGTAAAGCTTTTGAAAGGGACGATTGTGGGAGTTATTCGACTATTGGTGGTGGTGTTTGGCAGTGGTGAGAATTACAAAAAGGACAAGCGAAACTACAGAAGTCCTGTATTGGCCTATTCGCATCTGCTCCTGTTTATATCCACCCAAATTTTTTTTCGCATGTATGTCTAGAGTACGCTTGAAACACGCCAGTAGTCCCACGGTTATTATGTTATATGGCCTGGTGTTGGGGCTCAAGGCCTATCAACCGTGAGAGAGTTATTGTTTGCTTGATGTTGTTCTGGGAGTTCTTCTACTCCCCAAGCCCGGCCCGAGGTAACTTAACCTATACCTATAATAGGTTAAGTAATAATTGTAATTACGAAGCAATAAGATGCTTATCTTAACATACTAAGAAGGTTAGGTAAGGTCGGTGTTTTCTGTGAAGCTTTTCAAGGTAAACTAGTATGTTTAGTATGTCACATATGCACGTATTTAATAAGTCAATATTGACTATACGAAAGTGCGAAAACGGGTTGCTAGGTGAGTACATTCACCACACCCCTCCTCACCATCACCACACTCACCACTTCCCTCCCCCCAGACACACACACACGGAGCACCATCCAAGCATATATCCTGCCCAGTGTCAAGCACGCACTAAGGCCCCCCCCCCCCTAGTAACGCCAGTAACGACCCGAGGTAACGAGCCTCAATGACCACCGTCACCGCGGTATTCAATATTTATCTTGTCATTTTGCACCATTTTGTAATGTTATGTTTAGTTGCCTAGCGAAGATAAACAGTTTGATTTGGCCATGTTATTGTCGTGGTGGTGGAGGGGGGGGGGTAGGGGTCGTGGTGGTGGAGGGGGGGGGAGGAGGGGTCGTGGTGGTGGAGGGGGGGGGGGTAGGGGTCGTGGTGGTGGAGGGGGGGGGAGGAGGGGTCGTGGTGGTGGAGGGGGGGGGGGTAGGGGTCGTGGTGGTGGAGGGGGGGGGGTAGGGGTCGTGGTGGTGGAGGGGGGGGGTAGGGGTCTGGATGAGGTTCATGAGGGAAGATGGGCTGAGTTAGGTAGTGTGAGGAGAGGAGAGAGATATATAATGAGGAATACCCAGTGTGCGGGGTTCGAATCCTCCTTATGGCTCCTACTGATTTTATCATCGATACATCACGCTAATGTGATTTTTGTACATGTAATGAGGAGTTATGAGAGGGAATGACAGGGAGTGAGGGGGTGAGGGGAAACAGGAGGAGAGACAAGGGGAGGAGTGTGGATGAGAGGTAGTAGTGAGGGGAGAGGAATGGGGCAGGGTAAGGGGGTAGAAACACCGGGTAGTGAAGGTTATCTTGAGATGATTTCGGGGCTTTAGTGTCCCCGCGGCCCGGTCGTCGACCAGGCCTCCACCCCCAGGAAGCAGCCCGTGACAGCTGACTAACACCCAGGTACCTATTTTACTGCTAGGTAACAGGGGCATAGGGTGAAAGAAACTCTGCCCAATGTTTCTTGCCTGCGCCTTGAATCGAACCCAGGACCACAGGATCACAAGTCCCGCGTGTTGTCCTCTCGGCCGACCGGCTCCCTAAAAGCCGGTCGGCTGGCTGAAGGAGAAATAACTAATACAGAAGCGGATCAGAGATAATTAGGAAGAAGGGGGAGGGAGAGTAAGGGATAGTGAGCATGAGGATGGAGAGAGTGAAGGAGAGGTAGTGAGAGTGAGCGGGGGGGGGGGGGGTAGTGAGAGATGGAAGAGAAGAGGAACGGTCAAGAGAATGATTTGAGGAGTGGGCAATTAAAGAGTCATTATCACTCTTGTCTGGCCCATCATGTTATCAAGACAGTCACGACTGCCCCCACCCCGGCAGGGAAGGTGGGGGGGGGAGGGAACTATCAGGAGAAAGCGCCAAGCCATTACGCCTATATAGCACTAGGAAAGGGGTCAGGATAAGGATTTGGGATGGGACAGGGGGGAAGGAATGGTGCCCCACCACTTGGACGGTCGGGGATTGAACGCCGACCTGCATGAAGTGAGACCGTCGCTCTACCGTCCAGCCCAAGTGATTGGGGGGGTGGGGGTGGAAAGATATGCTAAATGTATCAAATGTAACCCGGTTGGTGGGAGTGAACAGAGGCAGGTGGGAGATCCACCTGGTTGGTGGAAGTGAACAGAGGCAGGTGGGAGAACCACCTGGTTGGTAGGAGAGATCAGAGCCAGCTGCATGGTTGGTGGAAGCGAGGACAAGTAACCCAACACTGTATAAACGTGAGACTTACTCGTGAGACGAGCACACACACACACAAAGATATGCTAGGCATTATTTTTTTACAGCACAAAGATTCTGCTTTCAGTCTCCCAGCGACGATCTCCACCTATAACCATTCCTCCACGATGCAGCGCCCCCCACCCCTCCTCCGTCTGGAATCTCATGATAATCCAGTATAATGACCCCGTGAATTCCAGGTGCTCTCGTAAGGTATTGTGTTTTGGAGAGTTCCAGCGTTGCAGGTCTGGAAAACCGTGAGAATTTTACAGGAATGTTGTGGGTGGAAATGCTGGATAAGCCGAGAGGCTCAGCTGGAATGCAACGTAACTTAGCTGTAACACAGAGACTCTCTACCCGAATAGGGCGAGGTTCCAGTGGAAGGCCACAAAGTACTGTGAGGAGCTGCTGGGCAAACTTGAGCGTTAAACAAACTAAAGATTCCATAAGAAGGTTCTGATTAGGAAAGGTATATGTATGTAAATGAAACAAAATCGTTGGCTGTTGCAATATTGCCGTTCCGTTGAGATTGCTACTGGTGGCGTCTAGTGACTTCTTGCTTCTGGAGGTGGCTGGCGTCTAGCGACTTCAATACTTCTGGAGGTGGCTGACGTCTAGTGACTTCTTGCTTCTGGAGGAGGCTGGCGTCTAGTGACTTCTTGCTTCTGGAGGAGGCTGGCGTCTAGTGACTTCAATACTTCTGGAGGTGGCTGGCGTCTAGTGACTTCAATACTTCTGGAGGTGGCTGACGTCTAGTGACTTCTTGCTTCTGGAGGAGGCTGGCGTCTAGTGACTTCAATACTTCTGGAGGTGGCTGGCGTCTAGTGACTTCTTGCTTCTGGAGGAGGCTGGCGTCTAGTGACTTCAATACTTCTGGAGGTGGCTGGCGTCTAGTGACTTCAATACTTCTGGAGGTGGCTGGCGTCTAGTGACTTCAATACTTCTGGAGGTGGCTGGCGTCTAGTGACTTCAATACTTCTGGAGGTGGCTGGGGTCTAGTGACTTCAATACTTCTGGAGGTGGCTGGCGTCTAGTGACTTCAATACTTCTGGAGGTGGCTGGCGTCTAGTGACTTCAATACTTCTGGAGGTGGCTGGCGTCTAGTGACTTCAATACTTCTGGAGGTGGCTGGCGTCTAGTGACTTCAATACTTCTGGAGGTGGCTGGCGTCTAGTGACTTCAATACTTCTGGAGGTGGCTGGCGTCTAATGACTTCAATACTTCTGGAGGTGGCTGGCGTCTAGTGACTTCAATACTTCTGGAGGTGGCTGGCGTCTAGTGACTTCAATACTTCTGGACGAGGCTGGCGTCTAGTGACTTCTTCAGGGTTGCCAAGGTTATCCGTGTGAGGCGGACACGAACGGACTCGGGTAAACACAAGATGAACTTGTGATAATTGCTCCTCCTTCCGCCGTATATTTATAAAGGATGTTGGGGGTGAGTTGGTGGGGATCTGGGGAAGGTGGAGGTGGGTTGGTGGGGGTCAGGGGAGGGATGAAGGTGGGTTAGCAGGGAAGAGTGGAGGTGCATGAGTGGGTTGGTGTGGAGGTGCATGGTGGGGGGAGTTAATGAGATGACAGTAGGAAAATGGGGGAAGGGTTGACGTCTCGGTGGGTTACTGGAGGGGACGAAAGGAAAGGGCGGGAAAAAGATAGACAGAGCTGTAGGGTATGGAGCGAGACGGAACCTTTGGTGAAGTCATGACCTTTGACTCTCATTCTCCCTCACCCTTACCCTCCATCCCAGCAACGACTTGTAGGACATGTCTCTCTTCTTCCTCTCTACGCCTCTACTCTCCCTCTTCACATCCCATCACTCTCCCTTCCATCTTCACTTTTCCCTCCCTCATCACTTCTCTCCCCTATCACCCTCCCTCTCGCCTCACATCTCTCCTTCTACCTTCACTCTCCTATTCCCCTTTACTTCCCTCCGGCTGCGGTTTGGAAGACGTCGGTTGGATCGTCTCAAGGTCAGGCCGGCGGAGTGTCGCTCCCAGGTGAGGAGGAGGAGGGCGATATGATAACGAGTAACAGAGGAGTAGAGGGGCTCTAGGCCAAGTTGTGACCTTTCCCAGGACGCAAGCCACAAAGGTCCCCCAGGACGCAAGCCACAAAGCTCCCCCCAGGACGCAAGCCACAAAGCTCCCCCCAGGACGCAAGCCACAAGGGGTCCCCCAGGACGCAAGCCACAAAGGTCCCCCAGGACGCAAGCCACAAAGGTCCCCCAGGACGCAAGCCACAAAGGTCCCCCAGGACGCAAGCCACAAGGTACTCTGCTTGCTCCGCTACTCTTTTCCCATCCTCATACCGGACACGGCCGAGGGTACAAACTGTAGTACCGTACCACCCTCTGCAGAGGATGGTACCTGCTTGATGGGGTTCTGGGAGTTCTTCTACTCCCCAAGCCCGGCCCGAGGCCAGGCTTGACTGGTGAGGGCTTTGGTCTACCAGGCAAATGTTTTTGTATAGGATCCTTTATCCTTTCACATCTTATCCAATTTTATTTTTATTTTCTTGTTCATCCTGAATAAATGTTCTCATTATTCATATATGTTTGTTTTTCTGGGAGTGATATTCTGAGTCACGCGACATGGTGGTGAGAGGTGGCGTGGGAGGGAGGAGAGGGCGTGGGAGTGTGAGGGTGGAAGGGAGAGAGAGAGAGAGAGAGAGACTAGGAGTATGAGTGAGTTAGGAGCGTGGGATATATCCTTCATATCTTTGCACATTATATCTACTCTAACCAGAAGTATAGGAAGATATTGAGGTGTTGGGGAGGTATATGTGAAGGGGTGTGGGGAATGTTAGAGCAAGGGGTGTGGGGGAAGAGTGAGGTTAGGGCAGGGGAGGTGGGGGAGGGTGAGGTTAGATGAGGAATTATGGATAAGAATTAAGTAGAGCTTAATGTTTACAAAAACAATTTGCAACTAGTCTGAAATCGCCGACATAAATTTAACCTAACACCTAACCTGAAAAAACACCATGAAAACTAGCACCAGAAACTACAAGAACTACAACAGGCCAACATGTAGCTGTGACCAACAAGCACAGTCGTAGATCCTGCCTTGGAGCGGGATTGGGGGTCAGCTGGTATAGCATTGGATCGCCTGCTTTCACGGTCACAGGCGCCTGAGAAACCCCGGGGCTTATAGTCCTCTGTGTTTACAGTGCTGGTCGAGGCTAGAGATGTTGGTGCGTGTGACAGCCCTGTAGAGTACATCCCTGGACTCTAACCTGAAATGAACACGGATAGCCTCCTCTTAGCGGATAGATAGAGCGGCTCGGGAAGACATCTGGAGAGTCTAGCCTTTGCCAATAGACAGAGAGACGACTCGATGAGACGTCCGGATAGCCCCCGTCTAAGCGAATAGGTAGAGCGGCTCAGGAAGCCTAGTCTTAGCCAGTAGACAGGAAGGTGTCCGGATAGCCTAGTCTTAGCCAGTAGACAGGAAGGTGTCCGGATAGCCTAGTCTTAGCCAGTAGACAGGAAGGTGTCCGGATAGCCTAGTCTTAGCCAGTAGACAGGAAGGTGTCCGGATAGCCTAGTCTTAGCCAGTAGACAGGAAGGTGTCCGGATAGCCTAGTCTTAGCCAGTAGACAGGAAGGTGTCCGGATAGCCTAGTCTTAGCCAGTAGACAGGAAGGTGTCCGGATAGCCTAGTCTTAGCCAGTAGACAGGAAGGTGTCCGGATAGCCTAGTCTTAGCCAGTAGACAGGAAGGTGTCCGGATAGCCTAGTCTTAGCCAGTAGACAGGAAGGTGTCCGGATAGCCTAGTCTTAGCCAGTAGACAGGAAGGTGTCCGGATAGCCTAGTCTTAGCCATTAGATAACGCGGCTCATTTAACATTTTCCTCATGAAGGTCTATACAGCAGATTTGTTACTAAACGTCTTTCCAAAAAAGTGGGTGTTGTAAATTACAACCACTTCTCCGTACAGCTCCTGGTAAATAGTGGCTTTTGTACATTGTTGGCGTGTCGAGGCCGTAATATAAAGACACTCCTAACTCCCCCAGACATAGAATTTGCATATTTTAAAAAAGGTTTCCTTAACCTAGTATTATGTCTCCACTTTTGTGTGTGTGCGTATGTAGGTGTGTGTGTGTGTGTGTGTGTGTGTGTGTGTGTGTGTGTGTGTGTGTGTGTGTGTGTGTGTGTGTGTGTGTGTGTGTGTGTGTGTGTGTGTGCGTGTGTATGTATGTGTGTGTGTGTGTGTGTGTGTGTGTGTGTGTGTGTGTGTGTGTGTGTGTGTGTGTGGGTGTGTGGGTGTGTGGGTGTGTGGGTGTGTGTGGGTGTGTGGGTGTGTGTGTGTGTGTGGGTGTGTGGGTGTGTGTGTGACTGTGTGCGTGTGTGTGTGTGTGACTGTGTGCGTGTGTGTGTGTGTGTGTGTGTGTGTGTGTGTGTGTGTGTGTGTGTGTGTGTGTGTGTGTGTGTGTGTGTGTGGGTGTGTGTGTGTGTGTGGGTGTGACTGTGTGTGTGTGTGTGTGTGTGTGTGTGACTGTGTGCGTGTGTGTGTGGACATCTGCCATGAGAGTATACTTTCCCACAGGACCCGGCCGTCGTGGCGTCACAGCTGAACCGTAAACAGGTCCCACTTGTCACTTACGGGTAAGGGGATATATATATATACACCAAGAGGTATACCTATCTTCTCGATGTATATACACTGGCAGTTTACTTGAGTTCTGAATTCTATTCGGTACTTAAGTATACTTGCTGGTTGGTCAGTTTGTGGTGGGCAGAAATAAGAGCTGCTTGATGGGGTTCTTTATATATATATATATATATATATATATATATATATATATATATATATATATATATATATATATTATAACTCCCAGGTACCTATTTACTGCTAGGTAACAGGGGGCATAGGGTGAAAGAAACTCTGCCCATCGTTTTTCGCCGGCGTCCGGGATCGAACCCGGGAGCACAGGATCACGTGTCCAGCGTGCTGTCCGCTCGGCCGGCCGGCTCCCTCATAAAACACTATTGTCAGAAGTGGGATTCGAACCCACGCCCGGAAGACCGGACTGCGACCTGAACGCAGCGCCTTGGACCGCTCGGCCATCCTGACTGTGTTATGTGTGTGTGTTTTTAGTTGATTCATATATATAGGTTGCATTCTTTCCCATCAGCTGTTCCACACACCTTCCCATCAACTGTTCCACACACCTTCCCATCAGCTGTTCCACACGCTTCTCCCTGTCCCACTCTTCCATTCACAACTGCAGCCATATTTCCCTCTTCATCGCTTCTCTTCAATCAACTCGACCATCAATTTTCTCATTTGGGTAATGTGGAGGCGTGGGCGAGTTGAGGACGGGTTGAGGGCGCCGGGTTGATGAGAAAAGCACAGTTGATGCCCCCCCCCTACCTCGCTCCCTGTGTGTGTGTGTGTGTGTACTCACCTAGTTGTACTCACCTAGTTGTGTTTGCGGGGGTTGAGCTCTGGCTCTTTGGTCCCGCCTCTCAACCGTCAATCAACAGGTGTACAGATTCCTGAGCCTATCGGGCTCTGTCATATCTACACTTGAAACTGTGTATGGAGTCAGCCTCCACCACATCACCCCCTAATGCATTCCATTTGTCAACCACTCTGACACTAAAAAAGTTCTTTCTAATATCTCTGTGGCTCATTTGGGCACTCAGTTTCCACCTGTGTCCCCTTGTGCGTGTTCCCCTTGTGTTAAATAGACTGTCTTTATCTACCCTATCAATCCCCTTCAGCGTGTGTGTGTACTCACCTATATGTGCTTGCAGGATCGAGCATTGACTCTTGGATCCCGCCTTGTGTGTGTGTGTGTGTGTGTGTGTGTGTGTGGTAGCCTGCTTCTCAGAGTAGTTGCATTGTTTTAATTTGGTAGTAGGTTGCTGACTGTTAGGTGATAGTGGTGGTGGTAGTGGTGGTAGTGGTGGTAGTGGTGGTAGTGGTGGTGGTAGTGGTGGTGTTGGTGGGTTTTAGGTGTGGTAACAATAGTAGATTTGAATCCACTTAACGTATTGAGGACCTGCGCCCATTAGTCTAGTAAAACCTTCACTTCCAACGTTATAAATTCCAGTAGAGCCAAGTGACGGGGTGCGCTAGTGTCCCCGGCGTACGGACACAGGTGGGTGTAGTGAAGGTGGGGGTGTATAGTGAACCTCTTGACATTGTAGTTGGGTGTCGTGGTCGTTCTTGACGCTGTGTATTGAGTGTATTCGTCCCACGTGTTCACTACCGCCCCCTGTACACAGGTGCTTCACTTGTACACAGGTGCTTCTCTTGTACACAGGTGCTTCTCTTGTACACAGGTGCTTCTCTTGTACACAAGTGCTTCTTTAGTCCCTTATATATATATATATATATATATATATATATATATATATATATATATATATATATATATATATATATATATATATATATATATATATATATATATATATTCACAGGCTTCCTGACCCCTACAAAACGAATTATTATAAATTTTTATGACCGCTTGTCCACCTCTTTCATGCCCTATGGTATTTTGTACGTAATGATCATGTCTTCACTGGTTCTTTCTAAATATCTCATGATCCTTTGACCTGTTTTCGCAGCTTAGTTCTCTCACAAGATGAGTATTTTAGGCCGGGTGCTGTATAGTCTTGAACTGGTCTGACATAGGTTGTGTATTGTCATGAAAATATCCGTGTTTGAGTTTTGAAGAGTTGTTATGTTTGCCAGCTTTGCGTACTCTGCTGATGTTATCTTTGGTGTGTATATATATTTACGGTGTTACCTGGAGTATGCCTGTAGCGGGTTCTGGGAGTCCTTACACTCCACAGGTCTGGCCTGGCGCCAGTGTTGCAATATATATGCATAAAGATGTATTTCTGGTACCTGCAGCTGTTCTCTTATGGTGCAGTTCGCAGTGGTCACCTTGCCTCGCCCTCCAGCCTCGCCACGGGCCGAGCCTCGCCCTCCAGCCTCGCCACGGGCCGAGCCTCGCCCTCCAGCCTCGCCACGGGCCGAGCCTCGCCCTCCAGCCTCGCCACGGGCCGAGCCTCGCCCTCCAGCCTCGCCACGGGCCGAGCCTCGCCCTCCAGCCTCGCCACGGGCCGAGCCTCGCCCTCCAGCCTCACCACGGGCCGAGCCTCGCCCTCCAGCCTCACCACGGGCCGAGCCTCGCCCTCCAGCCTCGCCACGGGCCGAGCCTCGCCCTCCAGCCTCGCCACGGGCCGAGCCTCGCCCTCCAGCCTCGCCACGGGCCGAGCCTCGCCCTCCAGCCTCACCACGGGCCGAGCCTCGCCCTCCAGCCTCACCACGGGCCGAGCCTCGCCCTCCAGCCTCACCACGGGCCGCTCTCTTCTGCTGCTGCTGCTGCTGCTGCTGCTCTCTCCTGCTGCTGCTGCTGCTCTCTCCTGCTGCTGCTGCTGCTCTCTTCTGCTGCTGCTCCCGCTGCCTCTGGTTTAGGCGCCATTGATCCCCGTGGTGTACTTCTCTTGGGTGGGAAACCAAGTCTAAATATTGACTGAGGATTATATGGATTAAGAGGTCTTGTGGTTCTGGGCACGGCGGGAGAGCAGGGTCGAGCTGTTAGCTCTTGGACCCCGCCTTCTAACCCTTTCTAACCGTTGTTTGTTTAATGGACTCCTCCGAAATATTTGTTTCATAACGTATCTACACTCACTCTCTCTCACTCACTCACTCTCTGTCTCTCTGTCTCACTGTCTCTCTGTCTCTCTCTCTCTCTCTCTCTCTCTCTCTCTCTCTCTCTCTCTCTCTCTCTCTCTCTCTCTCTCTCTCTCTCTCTCTCTCTCTCTCTCTCTCTCTCTCTCTCTCTCTCTCTTTAGTCTTTAACCTTCCGTACACATCGTGGGTGTTACCACTGTGGCCCTCCGTGGCACCCCGTGGCCACCGTGGTCCCACGTGGTCCCCCTGGTTCAGCTGGAGGGGGGGGGGGGGGGAGGGGAATAATTACCGGCGTCCGGCGCTGTTAGTCATCTCTGCAGCTCAAAAAAACCGTTGATAATTACAATCAAATCGGAGACGCGTCATGGCGGGCTGTCAGCTGATGGGAGGTAAACAAATGACAATCGAGAACGCTTTGAAAAACAAAACAAAAAACGGGTAAACGAAGCGGACAATACCTCCGGACTTGTGGTTTCCCTGCGGTGAGTCCGAGGATCAACGTGGCCGCGGCCCGGTCTCTGGTCATGAGTCACAGAATGGTTTAAGCGACAACAGGAACAGCATCAGTATCAGAGGAAGCATCAGTAGCAGAGAGATAGACCAGCAGGGAGAAACAGTTAGCAACAGACTAAGGATCACTTAATACCACCAACCACAGAAATAGCAATAAAATAACAATACTACTTACAGCAGTAGCAGCTCCAGCAGCAGAAGCAGCAGCAGCAGCTCCAGTAGCAGCTCCAGCAACAGAATCAGCAACAGCAGCAGCTCCAACAGCTACAACAGAAACAGCAGCAGCTCCAGCAGAAGAAACAGCAACAGCAGCAGCTCCAGCAGAAGAAATAGCAACAGCAGCAGCTCCAGCAGCTCCAGCAACAGCAGCAGCGCTAAAGTATGACAAATAACCTGGACATAGAGTGTATACCTTGGCCAACGACTGCCCTTATGCTCGAGGTAGGCAGTAAATGAGAGTGATGTGATGTAGTAATTGCGCGAATTCGCCTTGGCTATAGACACATCTGGCAGGTTAGTGAGGCTGAGCCACTACCAGAATATTCAGATTGTAAACTCTGTGATAAACCTTTAATGCACTCACTAGAACACTATATTGATGAATGTGAAACCGTAAAGGACTTTAGACCTCCTGGCCTATTGTACCACCAACTGTGTAACTATTTTATTGACTCAGGTGTTCTGGACGACATCCTAACAATTTACCCAAAATTTGCTTGTCCATTTTAAAGAATGAAGAACAATTTCTATTTATATTACTTCTAAGCTGCATCACTTATGAACCCATCCCTGCCCTTGTGTGGCAGTGCACAATAGAAAGTTGTTGTCACATATTCACACATTAAAACATTGATTGTAACCATGATATATATGTGCTTCAGCCTACAGTTTAGACCTATTGTCTTATGTATGACCCTCTGTCCTGCGTGACAGTGAATACTAGCATTAACCTCAATTTAATAAGACTATCAAAATTCTCAGATTAGGCAAAATTGTAATTAATTTTGTCAATAAAGATGTTAATAATAATAATAAAGCAATGTTTCAGTGCCAGAGCAGCGAGCGAGGGCTGGCCAGTCCAGTCTTTAGGCTCCGGCGCTCACCAGGCCCGCCACCACACTGGTCCCTGTCTCCTCATAACACCAAGTGAGACAAATTTCCCAATTAATGTTAAAAAAAACATTGCCTCTGCAGAGAGAGAGAGAGAGAGAGAGAGAGAGAGAGAGAGAGAGAGAGAGAGAGAGAGAGAGAGAGAGAGAGAGAGAGAGAGAGAGAGAGAGAGAGAGAGAGAGAGAGAGGAGAGAGAGAGAGAGAGGAGAGAGAGAGAGGAGAGAGAGAGAGGAGAGAGAGAGAGAGAGAGAGAGAGAGAGAGAGAGAGAGAGAGAGAGAGAGAGAGAGAGAGAGAGAGAGAGAGAGAGAGAGAGTGAGAGAGAGAGAGAGAGAGAGAGAGAGAGAGAGAGAGAGAGAGAGAGAGAGAGAGAGAGAGAGAGAGAGAGAGAGAGAGAGAGAGAGAGAGAGAGAGAGAGAGGAGAGAGAGAGAGAGGGGGGAGCACTTGCTGGAGATGTGCCCCAGACTCGAGAAGGAGCAATGCTACAACCACAGGAAGCAATAATAAGTATCAACAGGAGAGCAATTGTGGAGAAGGAGCAGGAGATAGTGGGGGAAAGTGGGGGGGGGGGGGTAAGGGAGGGGACATGATGTGGAGGCGGGGTGATGACTTCAACAGGCGTGAGGGGGGGGGGCAGTTGCTTGCCTCGAGCTGGAAGATGAGAGAGAGAGAGGGAACGAGAGGTGAAAGAGGACGCAGAAGGCGGCAGCCGCTAGGAGAGGGATGGTTGAGAGCAGGAGAGCCTGGCAGACTTGGATGATGCTCGCAGCAGACGTTTAATCCGGTGAGGAGGGAGGGCAGATGGGGAGGCCCCGTGGTACGCCACTTCCTCTCTGGCATACTGGGGCGATGCCCCGCTCTCAAGGTCAGGTGTGTGACGTGTTTGGCGGGCCGTTAAACTCTGATGCTTCACCGCAGGTGTTGTGTGTGTGTGTGTGTGTGTGTGTGTGTGTGTGTGTGTGTGTGTGTGTGTGTGTGTGTGTGTGTGTGTGTGTGTGTGTGTGTGTGTGTGTGTGTGTGAGAAGTGCTTCCGATTACCAGTGAAAGAAAGCGCCTAGGCTGTGTGGGGCAGCCATTAAACAAGACAGTAAACAGGTTGTGTGCGTGTATGTTTATCTTACACGGCATCACTCATAGTTAACACTTGCCAAACACCAGTTCTGTCTGCTTTTTGGTTGGTTTAGATGGAGGGTTAGATTTGGAGGGGTTTAGATACACTTAGATAGGTTTATCTAACTTTAGATAATAGATTAATAGACTTTGGATAGGTTTAGATAGAGGGGTTTAGATTTGTTTAGAAGAGGGGGGGAGGGGAGGGAGGGAGAGGGGGAGACTAATGTACTAATGTACATTAGTCTATGTATGTAATGTATGGGTTCAGGAACTGAACTCTGGGGTTCAGTTCCTAATCTCACCTAAACTATCCTAGCCAAACCTGACCTGACCTGACCTGGGAGGGAGGCCTGGTCGAGGACCGGCCCGCGGGGACGCTAAGCCCCGAAATTATCTGACCTGACCTGACCTAACCTAAGCCTTACCTAATTAGGAACATTATTAAGTGCGAAAATACAAGTCAAACGAGGTGAGGTTAGTGGACCCCCGAGGCTGACTCACCACCAATTATCTCCCTCCCGCTCACGCTGTCTGGCCGGGGCGACCACTCTATGTCTTACCCCTGTACACACTTACAACAAGAGAAGGATTATATATATATATATATATATATATATATATATATATATATAAGAGAAGGATTATATATTTATATATATATATATATATATATATATATATATATATATATATATATATATATATATATATATATATTTCTCAGTGCTACTCTCATTATTCCTTCTTTGTCTCCATGTGCCTCATTGTTCAGTCCTTCTCTCCATGTGCCTCATGAAGAGAGACACATGAATAGTTTCTCATCCTTGCTTTTATTTTCATCGATTTTGCTTTTTCCCCATTATTTGTGTTTTTATTAATATTTTTCCTCAAAGATGCTTGCGATCTGGTGTATGGCCTCGTTGGCTCCCTTCCTCCTCACACACACCTTCCCTCTCCTGCTCCCCCAAGTCCCTTCTCTTGTTGTAAATAATCCGCCACGGGGCGAGAAGGTGGAGTGCCGGTACTAAGTTGTGGCCCTCTCGTGTCTCCTTAACAGGTTGTTGATCGGGGCGCCCAAGTTCGACACGGAGCAGAGCCAGCGGGACGTCATCGAGGCCGGGGCGGTGCTGCAGTGTTCCTCGGAGATCGCCAGCTACTGCGAGTACATCCCCTTCGACAGGAACGGTGAGGCTCACCCTCCTGCTCCTTCCTGCTGGGGGCGGTGGGGACGGGGCGGGGCGGGTGGGATTTACTGGGCTGGGTTTCAAGGGAGGTTGGGAGATTATAAGTTGAGTTTCAGGGGCGGTTGGGAGATTATAAGTTGAGTTTCAGGGGCAGTTGAGAGATTATAAGTTGAGTTTCAGGGGCGGTTGGGAGATTATAAGTTGAGTTTCAGGGGCAGTTGAGAGATTATAAGTTGAGTTTCAGGGGCGGTTGGGAGATTATAAGTTGAGTTTCAGGGGAGGTTGGGTTGGTTGAACCTATACCTATAATAGGTTAAGTAATAATTGTAATTAAGAAGCAATAAGAAGCTTATCTTAACATACTAAGAAGGTTAGGTAAGGTCGGTGTTTTCTACGAAGCTTTTCAAGGTTAACTAAAATATTCACTATAAATTAGTATGTCACATATGAACTTATTTAATAAGTCAATATTGACTGTACGAAAGTGCGAGAACGGGTTGCATCCTGTAGCCTCATACTATCTTCCTCCGTCTTAATCCTCCTCATAATTTTTGCATCATCAGCAAACAATGAGAGGAATGATTCTATACCCTCTGGTAGATCATTTACATATATAAGAAACAGTATAGGTCCAAGGACTGACCCCTGCGGGACTCCACTGATGACGTCTCGCCAGTCTGAGACCTCACCCCTCACAGTGACTCGCTGTCTTCTGTTACTTAGGTACTCCCTTACCCAATGTGTGTAAGTTTACACGTGTGTAAACCTGTGTTTGGCGTTGTGTCTGTGAGAACATGTTGTCTGCGTTTTAAACATGTTCATTCTTTATGGTAAATATATATAAAATATCGGTATTTATTTAGGCCTGTGTTAAATATACATCTATACAAACAGAAGGTTTTTATTAATGTAAATTAGGCCCTAGGTTGAGTGTATGGCTGATACTGAAAGCAACGTGGGCCTGTGTCCAATTTGGTGCTAATATTTGAATTACTTTGGCATGTGTTGAAGTATATAGTAGGCCTATGTTATATATGTATATATGTGTATAGGATGTATCTTTCAGATATACTGCATGTACATAGAGCATACAGTATATGTAAGGATTATGTATTGTATGGTAAACAGTTCATATTAATGCTTAGATATGTATTTATATATTTTCACACATTTGTGGTGAGTGTTTAATTAAGGAGACCCCCCCCCCATTATATGCCCTTGTTAACCCGAGTGGGAGTGTGTACTAACACGTGTGCCTCAACGCGTCCTCCTCCAGGCAACACGGGCATACCCACCATGATATTCGAGCCCTTCAATAAGAGTAAGATAATGTCTTAATAATTTTGTGTCTGTGGCTACTTATTTTTATGTGTGTGAGCTTGGCCCGTGGGGCGGTAATTATATTGGACAGGTGTTCTGTGTTAATGCGGGGTGGACAGATGAAACAGGTGTGCTGACTGTAATAATGGGAGTTGTTTGTGGCAGGTGTACACAATGTACTAGAGACAGATAGATGAGACAGGTGTACAAGCTGTGCTCCTAATTGGAAGATGTACATGGAACATCATCCTTGTCCAAGATAATTACTACCCCCCCCCAGGGGCTCTTCCCCCCCCCTCCCCCCCCCCGTCTGGCCTTAGGCCTATTCATCAACGCTCCTACACTTGTTACTCCCCCTCCCCCACCCCCCTCTCCCCATCCTCAATTTCTCCCTCTTCTCGTTTTATTCTCTTTCTCTCTTATATCTATTCTTTGTCTTTTTTTGCCTTTCCTATTTTTTTATGTGTTGATGTAATACATAAATGATATGTATTACAGTTTGCCATTCATATTGTTTATGTATTACCAGCCGGGCTCTTGTGGATGTGATTCATTATCGTAATTATCATTTATACTGTCATGCATTATATATATATATATATATATATATATATATATATATATATATATATATATATATATATATATATTGGTAGCAGTCTTTCCTGTATATATTCATATTTAATAATATTATATTTAATAATAATATATATATATATATATATATATATATATATATATATATATATATATATATATATATATATATATATGGCCTGATGTCATAATAAGTTAAGTTGCAGATATTTGCTTCTACGTCACTTTCAATGTTCCATTTATTTATTTTTTTACTCTATCTCTTTACTATTTCGTCTCTCTCACACTCCCCCATCTCCTGCCAGTGTAATTTCCCCCCTCCCTCCCTCCCTCTCCCTCACTCACCCTCACTCACCCCCCAATCCCTCACCCTCTCCCTATCTTGAGCGCTGCCAGAGGCATGTGAGTGTGCAGCGTTGCCTCCTGAGCACCCTCGCAGCGGTCAGTGTTGCATGAGCAGCACAAGAGCAACAACAGTCAGTAATCAACGCTTTCCCTGTATGCACCGACGCTTTAAATGGCTGGGAAGTATAGTGTTTGTATGATCACGTTGGTATACAGTGAAATCACAGTAATGTGGTGTGTCTGTGGGACAATATTGAGGCCATACGATGGGCTCGAACTTGCGTTCCTGGACTCCTCCCCTCATGCATACGCTCGGGCTCATCGTGGTTCAGTTGGTAATGCGTGTGCCTGAGGCGTCTAGGGGACGGCTCTACCGGAAACTGTTTTTTTTTATATAACAACCAATCTTCTGATTGGATTCTGTAATTGTGTATCATACAAGCACCAACAGTCTGATAGTTTTAAACCATTGTGAATGTTATAAGCACCAACGTTATAAGATAATTTATAATAATTATAATTATTATTTTTCCTAAATGTTCTGCCAACACCAACAGCCTCAATGTCTTATTGTGTGTTCTGCCAGCACCAATGTTCTCATTGTTGACCCAATGTGACCTCTCCCTCCCTCGGTGGTGACCCAGTGTGACCTTCCTCTCTAAGTCATGACCAACATACAGTGCCCCCCACTACCCGGTACTGACACATACAGTGCCCCCACTATCCGGTACTGACATATACAGTGCCCCCCCACTACCCGGTACTGACATATACAGTGCCCCCCACTACCCGGTACTGACATATACAGTGCCCCCCACTACCCGGTACTGACATACAGTGCCCCCACTACCCGGTACTGACATATACAGTGCCCCCCACTACCCGGTACTGACGTATACAGTGCCCCCACTACCCGGTACTGACACATACAGTGCCCCCACTACCCGGTACTGACATATACAGTGCCCCCCACTACCCGGTACTGACATACAGTGCCCCCCACTGCCCGGTACTGACATACAGTGCCCCCCACTACCCGGTACTGACACATACAGTGCCCCCACTACCCGGTACTGACACATACAGTGCCCCCCACTACCCCCCTACCCGTCGACCAGGAGGCCTGGTCGACGACCGGGCCGCGGGGACGCTAAGCCCCGGAAGCACCTCAAGGTAAGGTAACCCGGTACAGACATCCAATGCCCCCCCACTACCCGGTACAGACATACAGTGCCCCCCACTACCCGGTACAGACATCCAGTACCCCCCACTCCCCAGTACTGACTCCCTCGTGTGGCCCTTCCCACAGGCAACAACGTCCACCCGCTGGGCCAGCAGCTGGACAACAAGAGCCACCAGTGGTTCGGGGCCACCGTCAGGAGCTCTGGGGAGGACGGCGTCGTGGTGGTGAGTACTCTTCTCCAAGTACATTCCTCATAGTCACGGCCTGGTGGTCAGCGAAGAGCACCTCGCTTGTCGTTACGTGATCAGTGTGTGTGTGTGTGTGTGTGTGTGTGTGTGTGTGTGTGTGTGTGTGTGTGTGTGTGTGTGTGTGTGTGTGTATACATTATACATGGTTACCGGGGTGGAAGGAAAGGAGAGAGCGCTTCTGCTCTTCCTCACGCGCCAGGGGAAACAAAGAGAGCCTAGCAACTCTCCCCCGACGGCTTGTTGTCAGGTCTTGTCCCCCCCCCCCCCCAGGGTGGTGAGGTACCTTGAGGTTACCTTGAGGTGCTTCCGGGGCTTAGCGTCCCCGCGGCCCGGTCGTCGACCAAGTAGGACAAGATGTCGTAAGGTGAGTACCTCTGGGCAGTCACGTCCACCAGGTCACACTGTCATGCCACAGTAATCAGGGTAGACACCTCCGCGTCCAGTGCCCCCAAAGGAATCCATCCAACGCTGCTAGCTCGCATGCAAGTTATAAGGCTATGAGCCCCAGTATTTGTCAACCTTGAATTTTCTTTACTAGGTGATTAGTGTATTAATATAAAGGGCTTCCGTATAGGTCAAAGCATGGCATAGATTAAGACATAGAGGCATAACGGAAGCTCAGTGTCTCAATTTAACGTGCCCGTACTAGCCTCATCCAGTGCACAAACTAACCGGGCACTCTCGGCCACCAACCAATCAACGTTGCTCTACTGGAAGAATTCAGGCAGCTATGATATTACTTTCACAAGGAATTAAGAGGCTTCGTAGTCAAACAAAGTCCACTTACCACAACCACCAACACCACTCACCACAACCACCACCACAATTACTCACTACCACCACTACTCACCACTCCTAGAGCCACCATCAACTGTCCAACCCCCCCCCCCCCTTCAATTCTCGCCCATGTCCCGGGTCTTAATATGGAGGCCAGCAGTTCTCCCCCCTAGATAACACCCCCCTCCACCCCCCAACCCCCTCAGCCTCTAGACTGAGGTCTGCTAGGCAGCCGGTGGATAGGGTGGTGGGGCGGGAGGATACGCTACCCACATCCACGGATGTCAGTCGTCCCGCCTGGGATAAAGGGGCCGACGGGCGACTTTAGGGAAGGATAGATTCTTGATTCATGTTTGTCTTGAGCCCGGGGGAGGGGAGGGAGAGGTGGGGGATGGTGAAGGAGTCGGTGTCTCACGACGGAGACGCAGGCGGTGTGTGTGTGTGTGTGTGTGTGTGTGTGTGTGTGTGTGTGTGTGTGTGTGTGTGTGTGTGTGTGTGTGTGTGTGTGTGTGTGTGTCTGTGTGTGTGTGTGTGTGTGTGTGTGTGTGTGTGTGTGTGTGTGTGTGTGTCTGTGTGTGTGTGTGTGAGCGTGTGTGTGTGTGTGTGTGTGTGTGTGTGTGTGTGTGTGTGTGTGTGTGTGGGTGGGTGTTTTTTGTGTGTCTTTATGGTGGGTTGTGAGGGAGCCGGGTTTTTTTATTTTTTTTTTCCTCTAAATGTTGAAGACTGAGGTGTTTATGTCGGGGTTGTGTTCTTGCGAGGATTATGGGGGGGGATGGTTTTGTGTGTGTTTACTATTTTGTATTTAGCTTGTTGTTGTAGATTCAACTACATGGAACATAAAGTTCCAAGTAGCACGGGCTATGGTGAGCCCGTCCTGTATTTACCATTTGTGCCTGCAGAATCAAGCAAATTAGCTCTTGGACCTCACCTGTTTAACTAATCTATTTTTCCTCTATAATGTTTAATATATATATTTCTTTCTAACACACACACACACACACACACACACACACACACACACACACACACACACACACACACACACACACACACACACACACACTAACACACACGGGGAACCTCACCAGGCCCAGACACCGGAAGGATTGACAGATAGGTGAGTACACACACACACACACACACACACACACACAAAATAAAATAGTGTATGGAAAAAAACAGTAGTTAGTAACAGTTAATTGACAGTTGAGAGGCGGCCCGTAAGAGCAGAGCTCAACCCCCGCAAGCACAACTATGTGAACACACACCCCAGGAAGCAGCCCGTGACAGCTGACTAACTCCCAGGTACCTATTTACTGCTCGGTAACAGGAGCATCAGGGGTGAAAGAAGCTCTTCCCATTTTATTTGTACCATCAGCGGGGATCGAACCACTGGACCCTATGATTACGAGTCCAGAGCGCTGTCCACTCAGCTACCAGGCCCCCACTGACCGCCCCGTGTGTGTGTGGGGGGGGGGGAGGGGTGTTGTACTGACCTAGATGTGCTGACAAGGGTGTGGTGACACATTATAAAGAAGCTCTCGTACTCCGGGAGCCGGTCGGCCGAGTGGACAGCACGCTGGACTTGTGATCCTGTGGTCCTGGGTTCAATCCCAGGTGCCGGCAAGAAACATTGGGCAGAGTTTCTTTCACCCTATGCCCCTGTTACCTAGCAGTAAAATAGGTACCTGGGTGTTAGTCAGCTGTCACGGGCTGCTTCCTGGGGGTGGAGGCCTGGTCGAGGACCGGGCCGCGGGGACACTAAAAAGCCCCGAAATCATCTCAAGATAACTCAAGATAACTCAAGATAACTCCCTTGTTGTGTGACTGTACTGGAGACTGCTTGTCTAGGCTCTTAAGTTCCGCTCACTTTCAAGCTTTTAAGTTCCAGTCACTTAAGCTCCGCTCACTCTCAAGCTCTTAAGTTCCGCTCACTCTCAAGCTCTTAAGTTCCGATCACGGTTAAGCTCTTAAGTTCCAGTCACGGTTAAGCTCTTAAGTTCCAGTCACTTAAGCTCCGCTCACTCTCAAGCTCTTAAGTTCCGCTCACTCTCAAGCTCTTAAGTTCCGGTCACGGTTAAGCTCTTAAGTTCCGCTCACTCTCAAGCTCTTAAGTTCCAGTCACGGTTAAGCTCTTAAGTTCCGCTCACTCTCAAGCTCTTAAGTTCCAGTCAGGGTTAAGTATACCAAGAGTTTGGTGAGAGAAAAGCTAACATTTTTCACGCGAGAAGTAACTCTACCTTATAGTGTGCGATGGAACCCACGATAACCTGATGTATCTATGAGAAAATATTGAGGCCATTCAGTGGGATCGAACCCGCGTTACTGAACTCCCGGCCCCGCCCCCCCGGCACTGCCGAGGGCACCACGATGAGCCTATACCGCACGCATTCAATATATTTGTTTTTGTCATGTACTGTTGCATTTTCAACCCATTTAATATTGAGTCCGTGGTGAGATCTGCGAGTGTGTGGTGGGGGCTATTTTGGTCTCCAGTGGGGGCAGTGGGGGCAGAGGGGGACGGGTGTAAATCACAGTAGTCCATTTAGATAGGTGGGGTGAAGGGGGCGCGGTTATTGAGCACCCCCACCACCACCACCACCAGCCGGCTCCTCTCCATCCCCTGGCCTAACCTAACTACCACCATCCCCTAACCTAACTACCTCCATCCCCTAACCTAACTAACACCATCCCCTAACCTAACTACCTCCATCCACTAACCTAACTACCACCATCCCCTAACCTAACTACCTCCATCCACTAACCTAACTACCACCATCCCCTAACCTAACTACCTCCATCCACTAACCTAACTACCACCATCCCCTAACCTAACTACCTCCATCCCCTAACCTAACTACCACCATCCCCTAACCTAACTACCTCCATCCACTAACCTAACTACCACCATCCCCTAACCTAACTACCTCCATCCACTAACCTAACTACCACCATCCCCTAACCTAACTACCTCCATCCACTAACCTAACTACCACCATCCCCTAACCTAACTACCTCCATCCCCTAACCTAACTACCACCATCCCCTAACCTAACTACCTCCATCCACTAACCTAACTACCACCATCCCCTAACCTAACCGACCACCCTCTCCACCACCAACCCACCTCACTAGTTATTGGTCTACAATTATATCATCGTAACTTTAGCGTTTTCGTATACTTTTATCACGGATGTAAACCGCAGGAAACTCAAGAGGTAAACCACAATTGGACTAACACGAATCACTTTCAATTTGAGCATTTATTTGTAACTTGGGTAATCGTCGCTTCTTATTTTTATTTCCTCTTGTTGGTGACATGGCGAGCTGCGTCTCGGACTCTACAGCTCTGCCTCTAGGAGTGTTCAGTGCTCTGCCTCTCGGACTCTACAGCTCTGCCTCTAGGAGTGTTCAGTGCTCTGCCTCTCGGACTCTACAGCTCTGCCTCTAGGAGTATTCAGTGCTCTGCTTCTTGGACTCTACAGCTCTGCTTCTTGGACTCTACAGCTCTGCCTCTAGGAGTGTTCAGTGCTCTGCTTCTTGGACTCTACAGCTCTGCCTCTTGGACTCTACAGCTCTGCCTCTAGGAGTGTTCAGTGCTCTGCTTCTTGGACTCTACAGAGCTCTGCATCTACTACTCAACCCTGCTACCACATCTGGGAGAGTACCTTACCTTGCGGTTATCTTACGTTGATTCCGGGGATCAAGGTCCCCGCGGCCCGGTCTCTTGACCCAGGCCTCCTGTTTGATGGTCTGGTCAACCAGACTGTTGGACGCGGCTGCTCGCAGCCTGACGTATGAATCACAGCCTGGTTGATTGATTGATGAAGCTTAAGCCACCACCAAGAGGTGGCATGGGCATGAGTAGCCCGCAAGTGGTAGATGTTTGGAGTGAATATGATCTAATCACATTCCTGATGTTTTAGATTCAGCTACTGGGACACAATGACCATGTAGCACAGGCTATGGTGAGCCCGTAAGTGGAAGACCAGTCGGCCGGGCTACGGGAAAGATGTCCGGGTGTTACGAGACATTTGGTGTCCTTATCCCAGTTCCCCGAAGTTGATAGTCTGGTCGAATTTCCTTCTTGAAGGTGTCGTAGTCACAGAGGTGGTCGAGGCGATCTTGAGGGACGACCACACGAAGGCTCCATCCTGCTTCCCTGCACTTGTATACCCAGTAGTCGTTGTGGGTTATGGTGTCTGTCCTCCTTGGAAAGTGCGCGGCCACGTCGGATATACCCGGAGGAGGCAGCATTTGGGCGCCTGTGTGTCCGGTTGGTGCCGGTGCTGGTTCTGGCGGGAGGGTTGGTGCCGGTGCTGGTTCTGGCGGGAGGGTTGGTACCGGTGCTGGTTCTGGCGGGAGGGTTGGTGCCGGTGCTGGTTCTGGCGGGAGGGTTGGTACCGGTGCTGGTTCTGGCGGGAGGGTTGGTACCGGTGCTGGTTCTGGCGGGAGGGTTGGTACCGGTGCGGGTTCTGGCGGGAGGGTTGGTACCGGTGCGGGTTCTGGCGGGAGGGTTGGTACCGGTGCTGGTTCTGGCGGGAGGGTTGGTACCGGTGCTGGTTCTGGCGGGAGGGTTGGTACCGGTGCGGGTTCTGGCGGGAGGGTTGGTACCGGTGCTGGTTCTGGCGGGAGGGTTGGTACCGGTGCTGGTTCTAGCGGGAGGGTTGGTACCGGTGCTGGTTCTGGCGGGAAGGTTGGTGCCGGTGCTGGTTCTGGCGGGAGGGTTGGTACCGGTGCTGGTTCTGGCGGGAGGGTTGGTACCGGTGCTGGTTCTGGCGGGAGGGTTGGTGCCGGTGCTGGTTCTGGCGGGAGGGTTGGTGCCGGTGCTGGTTCTGGCGGGAGGGTTGGTGCCGGTGCGGGTTCTGGCGGGAGGGTTGGTGCCGGTGCTGGTTCTGGCGGGAGGGTTGGTGCCGGTGCTGGTTCTGGCGGGAGGGTTGGTACCGGTGCTGGTTCTGGCGGGAGGGTTGGTGCCGGTGCTGGTTCTGGCGGGAGGGTTGGTACCGGTGCGGGTTCTGGCGGGAGGGTTGGTGCCGGTGCGGGTTCTGGCGGGAGGGTTGGTGCCGGTGCTGGTTCTGGCGGGAGGGTTGGTGCCGGTGCTGGTTCTGGCGGGAGGGTTGGTACCGGTGCTGGTTCTGGCGGGAGGGTTGGTGCCGGTGCTGGTTCTGGCGGGAGGGTTGGTACCGGTGCGGGTTCTGGCGGGAGGGTTGGTGCCGGTGCGGGTTCTGGCGGGAGGGTTGGTGCCGGTGCTGGTTCTGGCGGGAGGGTTGGTGCCGGTGCTGGTTCTGGCGGGAGGGTTGGTGCCGGTGCGGGTTCTGGCGGGAGGGTTGGTACTTGGGCGGCCACTTGAGGGGCGGGAGAGCCGGTAACATCGACAGAAACATCGAAGTCGGTCAATCGGGTTCTTCTTCGGCCTCGTCGTCCTGGGGGCTGCTGCTGCTGTCGTCCCTGTTAGTGGGACAAGCTGCGGAGTAGTCGTCGCTGTGGCCGGACAGGGAAGGGGTCCGGAGGGTCCGCCCCGGTCGGGGACTGGTTGGTCAGGTTGATCAGTTGATTACATCCTGGTTGATCAGGTATCATATAGTACATATAGGAGACGTGAGTATATATAGGAGAGTACACTTATCAGCTGGTGTCTCTTGACACCTTCACTTCCCCCCCCCCCACAGTTATAAGGTAGAGGCACCCCAGACACCAGCTGTTGCCCCCCCAGCTGGTTCATCCACCTACACCACCTGGCTATATCAACCCCTCCCAGTTCTCACCCCTTCCCATAAGTTTGATCTTCTCTCCCTTTCCCTCCTGTCGTCTGCGCCCCCCCCCCTTGTATCGTCTGAGCCCCCCTCCCCCCCCTCCGTCTCGTTTCATTGCCAGTCGTCAGCCGTCTCATGTCTCATGGTGATTATGGTGACCGTACAAGGCGGTCTTTGATACGCCGCTTCATCACCATCCTCACTATCATGGCCAGCATGCCACACCAGCCTCGCCTTACCACCATACTCACCATCCCTCACCATCATAACCACCGCCACCGACTCACCCCAAGACTCACTTGGGGTGAGTCGGCGACCTTGCGAATTATCTGGCTCTTGGCTAAAGGTAAGTCAGTCCATATAGAAAAGTTGTGGACCGAGAAAGATCAAATAGAAAACTTGAATTTATTATTATTAACATCTTTATTGACAAAATTAATTACAATTTTGCCTAAGCTGAGGATTTCGATTACGTCTTAAGTGAGGATAATGCTGGTATTCACTGTCACGCAGGACGGAGGGTCATACACAAGACAATAGGTCTAAACTGTAAGCTGAAGCACATATATATCATGGTTACACTCAATGTTTTAATGTATGGATATGTGAAAACAACTTTCTATTGTGCACTGCCACACAATGGCAGGGATGGGTTCATAAGTGATGCAGCTTAGAAGAAATATAAATAAAAATTCTTCTTCATTCTTTAAAATGGACAAGCAAATTTTGGATAAATTGTTAGGATGTCGTCCAGAACACCTGAGTCAATAAAATAGTTACACAGTTGGTGGTACAAGAGGCCAGGAGGTCTAAAGTCCTTTACAGTTTCACATTCAACAATATAGTGTTCTAGTGAATGCATTAAAGGTTTATCACAGAGTTTACAATCTGAGTATTCTAGCAGTGGCTCAGCCTCACTAACCTGCCAGATGTGTCAATAGCCAAGGCGAATTCGCGCAATGACTACATCACATTGTCTGGTCCGAGATAGAAAGGACAGAACACCCGAGCTAAATGAGATAAAGATGTGCTAAAACAGAGATATAGGCTCAGTTTGAAGAGAGAATGAGGAGTTAGAAGAGAGAGAAAGAGGAGTTAAGAAGAGAAAGAGGGAACTAAAGGAGAAAATGGAACTAACAAGAGAAAATGGAACTAAAAGAAAGTGGAACTAAAAAAAGAGAAAGGGAAGCTTAAAGAGAGAAAGATGACTTAAAGAAAGAAAAGAGGAACTAAAGGAGTGAAATAAGTTTACAGAGAGCAAAAGGAAATACAAAGAGCGAAAAGGCGCTAATTGAGAGAAAGTGGAACTAAAAGTAAGAAAGATCTAAAAGCAAGAAAGAGAGAATAAGAGGAAGCTAACAGGGGTGACTAAGTACTTGTTGATTGTGGGTTATTGTTGGCCTCTGACGCCTGGGGGGGGGGGGCTGGGGTCAAGTGCCCCCACCCACCCTGTGGTCCGATTCATCACTAATCCTTCCGCATCACTGGTCTTGGTGGTCGTCCTCAGGTCCTGGTGGTCGTTCTGTGGTCGTCCTGGTAGTCGTCTTCTGGTCCTGGTGGTCGTCCTCTGCTCCTGGTGGTCGTCCTCTGGTCCTGGTGGTCGTCCTCTGCTCCTGGTGGTCGTCCTCTGGTCCTGGTGGTCGTCCTCTGCTCCTGGTGGTCGTCCTCTGGTCCTGGTGGTCGTCCTCTGGTCCTGGTGGTCGTCCTCTGGTCCTGGTGGTCGTCCTCTGCTCCTGGTGGTCGTCCTCTGGTCCTGGTGGTCGTCCTCTGCTCCTGGTGGTCGTCCTCTGGTCCTGGTGGTCGTCCTCTGGTCCTGGTGGTCGTCCTCTGGTCCTGGTGGTCGTCCTCTGCTCCTGGTGGTCGTCCTCTGCTCCTGGTGGTCGTCCTCTGCTGCTGCTGGTCGTCCTCTGAGACCCTGAGACTACCTTACAACAGTTCTGCCTCGCCTCTAGTCGAGAGAGGCTAGGCCTGGTCGAGGACCGGGCCGCGGGGACGCTGAGCCCCGAAATCATCGCAAGGTAACCTCAGTGGAAACAGTCAGGTCTATACGAGGCACTGTGCCACCATACTAAGCGTCGGTCTACTATATGGAGCACTGGTTATCCACATATCTCTGGGACCATCAAATAAGAGAGAGGGAATAATATAGAGGCTGAGATTAAGTAAGAGTGTTGTGCAGTGATGGAACGCCCCGGAGCCCCAGCGGTGTAGGGTCGGCCCGCCACGCACTCCTCCCTCCCTCACATTAAGATTGCACTATCTCTACCCCCTCGACCCGTCACTGCACCCTCCCTCACCCCTATCTGCTGTCCACGACAGGCTAGCTGGACATGAGAATAGGGGATGGGGGTGGAGGGGGGGGGGGAGACTTGCACGTTCTCCTGGTATCAGTGTGGCTATCTCTTGCCTGGGGAACGGGGTCGCGGGGGAGGGGTCAAGGTCTAATTGACTGCGGAAGCAGTGAAACGCCTGTTTAATGCTTCAAAGCACGGCATGACCTCTACGCCTTGCGGGATGAATAATGCAGAGTGGTGGTGATCTGCGGTGCCTGGACCCCCACAGCGACGACCTTCGGGGGTCGGACCTTTCGTCGGTAGTCTTGAGAGTGAGGAGTTACGACCCCGGGGCGGGGGCGGGCAGGGTCGAGGTCCTGGCTTATGATGGCCTTGGGAAATATGGAGCTGCCTTGATAGCTGTGGCGAATACCTGAAGCGGGAGACTTGCCGGCGGCTCGTGTTGATTCTGTGTTGTGCAGCTCGTAGGGGGTCAGGGGCAGGTCAGGGGCAGGTCACGGCAGGTCGCCTCGGGGGCACGTATCCTAAAGTGAAGTGTACTCACCTAGTACCTAGTGCGGGGGGTTGAGCTCTGAGTTATGGGGGGCTGGTGAGGGAGTTATGGGGGGCTGGTGAGGGAGTTATGGGGGGCTGGTGAGGGAGTTATGGGGGGCTGGTGAGGGAGTTATGGGGGGCTGGTGAGGGAGTTTTGGGGGGCGGGTGAGGATGAGGGGTTATGGAAAGAGGAGTGGGTATGTGTAGCGTCCCTGCCATAGGTGGTGCCCACGCCTGCCCATACTGTGGTCTTGTGTTGGGTGTGTCAGTCTTGGCGCCAGGGCTCCCATACCCTCCCATACCCCTCCCTTGTCTCTTCCCATCACCTTCACTTGCTCTCGCTCTCCTCTCCCCCCTCCCTCGCCCCTCCTCACACACCATCTTCGCCCCGATACTCGCGCCTCGCTACATACAAGGGCGCCTTGCTGTAACACCCACAACATATTATCAATGTCGGCAGAAGAACAGGCAGCAACAGCATTCATTACCAGAATAAATACTAGCACTAACTAGAGTACTTCTAAATATATATTCATTTCCTGTATAGGTTACAACATTGCTACCTTGCAGCCCCTTCAAGGACCTTCTACCTTCCATCACCCCATGATGGAATGGGGTGATTGTGTAAAGGAGGAAATGTATATGTTTATCTCTCAGAATGTTCGGTAATACGTTTCTTGCTTGTGATGTGTGTGTATGTATGTATTAACACGATGTACTGAACGGGGTGAGAATAGCTTGAGCTACCTCATCCCTTTGTGTGTATTTTACCTCAATAAACTTATTTCAATTTCAATTTCTATTACCCCATTACCTCACTTCCCATATCTCCCCTCACCCCGCCCCTACACCCCCCCCCCACTTCCTTTCCTTTAGGCCTTGCTGCCTTCCAGTTCCCCCTCCTCCTCCTCCTCCATCCTACCCCCCCCTTCCCCTCATCCTTCTCCCTACTTCCCTATTACTTCTTGATTATCTTTCCCATTGTCCTCCCCACAATTCTCAATCAGCTTCCCCTTCCCCACCACCACCGCCTCTCCCCTTTCCCTCGCTCCCATTCCATGTCCCCCCCTCCCCCCCCCTATACCCCTCTCACCCCCTTCATAAACTCCCATGTGCCCCCTCAGTACCGAGGGTGTTTACCTTGCACACACACACACTCTACATCAGGTTTACACGAGTATCCCCAGTTTTCATTTGCAATTATAGGAATTTATGCGTCCGAGTAGTTTGCCCTGTGATTTATTTAGCTGTTTTTGTTAGCGGTCGCTGGGTTACCTTACCTTACCTTACCTTACCTTACCCAGGTGGCGTAAGATGGGGAGGATTTTCCATTCCTCTTGGGGGGGGGGCTAGGAGAAATCTGTTTGCTGTTCAGTGCCTTTTTGATAATAACTTTTTACTTTTTTGTTTTTTTAATAGATGATACAGAAGTAGATTAATTGTAATGATCCCGTTTGCAGGATTAGATCTCTACCTTTTTCACAGGTTATCTTAAGGCTTACCCAGGTTATCCAGGTTATCGTAGGCGGTTATCTTAGGTTTCCCCTGGAATACAATACGCTTATCAGTTTACAACCAGCTCCCCAATTACTGCTGAGTGAATAGGGGGCGAACAGTCAATTAATTAAGAGTTTGTGTCCACACTCACACTTACATCTTATGGTGCCACACACTTTTTACACTTGAGTGGCTCGATACACTCTCACTTTAAGCTGTGGGAACGCACTCTCACCCCACCAGTGACTGAATTCTCATACATTTACATAACTGTTGATGCACTTAGTGCTAGATGGCCCGAACACTTGGGGTGTTTGCCCCAAAGGCAGAGGCCGCCTTACCTACAACACCTGTAGGTAACGGAGAAGCCGCCTTACCTACAAACCAGGCTGTTGGACGAGGCTGTTCACGGCCTATCGTTCTCCTTTGAAGACCGCGAGAGGTCGGGGAGATATGCCCCTGGTGTGTACCGTTACAGCTATTGTGCCTCTGCTTTTCAACGGAGCTATTCTGCACATCCTGCCGTGTCTCCTGGTCCCATATGATGTTATTAAATCTGTAGGATTTGATTTATTTATTTATTTATCTCTCGGTTGCGCTCTAGAGAATACAGATTGAAAATCTTTAATAGGTCCTACTAATTTAGATGTTTTATGGAGTGGATTCAAGCAGTACAGGAGCTTTGCACGCTTTCCAGGTCAGCAATTTCTGCAACTTTGAAAGGGACCTTTATTGTGCAACAATATTTCACTCTAGAGAGCACCAGTATCTTGAAAAGTATTGAAAAGTAATAAGTAAAAGTATTATTGGTATGGTGTCTCTTTGAAAGGTTTTGGTGGTGGGGGAGTACCCCACCACCACTCACAATGGTGGTGGGGGAGTACCCCACCACCACTTACACTAGTGGTGGGGGAGTACCCCACCAACACTCACACTGGTGGTGGGGGAGTACCTCACCACCACTCACACTGGTGGTGGGGGAGTACCCCACCACCACTCACACTGGTGGTGGGGGAGTACCCCACCACCACTTACACTAGTGGTGGGGGAGTACCCCACCAACACTCACACTGGTGGTGGGGGAAGTACCCCACCAACACTCACACTGGTGGTGGGGGAGTACCCCACCACCACTCACACTGGTGGTGGGGGAGTACCTCACCAACACTCACACTGGTGGTGGGGGAAGTACCCCACCACCACTTACACTAGTGGTGGGGGAGTACCCCACCAACACTCACACTGGTGGTGGGGGAGTACCTCACCAACACTCACACTAGTGGTGGGGGAAGTACCCCACCACCACTCACACTGGTGGTGGGGAAGTACCCCACCACCACTCACACTGGTGGTGGGGAAGTACCCCACCACCACTCACACTGGTGGTGGGGGAAGTACCCCACCACCACTCACACTGGTGGTGGGGAAGTACCCCACCACCACTCACACTGGTGGTGGGGGAAGTACCTCACCACCACTCACACTGGTGGTGGGGTACCACTCACACTGGTGGTGGGGAAGTACCCCACCACCACTCACACTGGTGGTGGGGAAGTACCCCACCACCACTCACACTGGTGGTGGGGAAGTACCCCACCACCACTCACACTAGTGGTGGGGAAGTACCCCACCACCACTCACACTGGTGGTGGGGGAAGTACCCCACCACCACTCACACTGGTGGTGGGGAAGTACCCCACCACCACTCACACTGGTGGTGGGGGAAGTACCCCACCACCACTCACACTGGTGGTGGGGGAAGTACCCCACCACCACTCACACTGGTGGTGGGGAAGTACCCCACCACCACTCACACTGGTGGTGGGGGAAGTACCTCACCACCACTCACACTGGTGGTGGGGGAAGTACCCCACCACCACTCACACTGGTGGTGGGGAAGTACCCCACCACCACTCACACTGGTGGTGGGGGAAGTACCCCACCACCACTCACACTGGTGGTGGGGAAGTACCCCACCACCACTCACACTGGTGGTGGGGGAAGTACCCCACCACCACTCACACTGGTGGTGGGGAAGTACCCCACCACCACTCACACTGGTGGTGGGGGAAGTACCCCACCACCACTCACACTGGTGGTGGGGGAAGTACCCCACCACCAGTGTGGTGTCAGTAAGTGTTGTGGTGACTTTAATAAGCCTACAGAGGTTGGAAGGCCTCAACCCACGACCAGGATTTATTAACC